>NC_140482.1:29922492-30417492 GCF_051167445.1 Perissodus microlepis | reverse complement strand
AATACAGCCAATTTCTCACATTCTTAAATAGAAAATAACTCCAGTTCATGGTGTGCTGCACTGCTGTCTTTCTTTACTTTTTTCATTAACATAATGTATGATGCTATAAAATATTTGGGAAGTGACCATCATTTTCACGCTGCTGTACTGTTTTTTGTGAGGCAGGCACTCTTATTGCACTGTATAGACTATAATATATTAATACACAATATAAGTTTGGGGGACACTACAAAGTGGCTTAAAGCTAATTGTAAAGTCCACTACACAGTATGTGATAAGTGACAGACAAGGTAAATACTAAACACCAACATGCTAGCTTCTGATCTTTTAAATTGGCACACTCCTGCAAGATCACTGAGGTCTGCAGATCAATTGCTCCTGGCTGTCCCGAGGTCCAGGTTAAGGTACAGAGGAGACCGGGCCTTTGCTGTGACTGCTCCTAAATTGTGGAACAAACTGCCCTTTCACATCAGGACCTCCCCAACATTGGACACTTTCAAAACCTGTCTGAAAACCGACTTTTTTCCTTGGCTTTTAAATCAGAATGACTTTGTACTACTTTTATTTGTCTTATTTCTTACTCAAATCTTCTAATTTTATGATTCTTTTTCTTAACTTTTATTATGTCTTCCTATGTTTTTATATCATTTGATTATCTTAAACGTACAGCACCTTGGTCAACAGCTGTTCTTTTAAATGTGCTATATAAATAAAATTGACTTTAGCTTCGCTACTGTGAGCGTGCTTAAGTTAGCATTTAGTTTGCTGCAAGCTGCATCTCTGTCTAGAGTTCCAGAAATTGGAATTCACTACCACTGCTACTTATGAGTAGATATAAGTAGCGCTTCATTACCTTGCTCCCCCATATATATCTGATCTAGAATTCTGGCTACTGGTCAGTGGTGTCTGGAGCGATCCTGACAAAACAATGCAGGTTATTAATATAACCGTACATTTAACCAATCAGTGATGAACCCAGCCACGAAGATCTCTGGGGGTCTTTAAAACCATCTCAGAAAAGTAACCTGAGATATAAAAAAAAAAAAAAAAAAAAACAGCCTAACACAGCGTGACAATGTATAAAACAAAAGTTTAAAAAAAGTCTTGTTCTCGCAGATCTTTGAACTTTTTGTTTAATAACGTATAAACTAAAAGACAGAGTTGAATGTCATTCTTGTTATTGTAAAGCTGTGTGATCGAACTTATTTTTTAATCCACTACAACTCGTCATTGCTCAACATACGACCTTACTCACTGCAAGTGTGACAACACACTGTACCAGCGGACACGGTAAATTCTGAGTCACTGTTTTGAATGAAGATGTTGCATTACATTGACTGCTCCCCATAGACGATGGTAGTTTTGTTTACTGGTCCCATTCCAGTGTGTGCGGGTTTTAAACAGTCCAAAAAACAACAACAACAAAAAAAACCCAAAATGTTTTTAGACGCTTTGCACTTTCCACTGATTAATGAGACGTAACCAGGAGGCCCTGATCTTTTAAGAGCGTGGAGTAACATGATATACTGAAAATACAGGAATGGCCCACTTTGTTTCTACAGTACCACTATTGAACTGAAAAGAGTGGAAGCAAAACATAATTTCCAGTTTTCTATTATTTTTGCTTAAACACAGCTAAACAAAACAAGCGAATCTGATTTTTTTTCTTTAATTACTCATATTTGCAACAGCAAAAGAGTAAGCTTTCAGCTGGTAATACCAAACAAGAAGATGGTAAAACTCCTAGGAAAATATCTCTTTGCCAACAATGGCACAAAGCCACAATTACTGTGACCAATCAGGGTGTAGGAGGTTAAGAAGGAGCACTAATTGTGTTGCCGTGTCTGCATGAAATCCACTGTAGCTGCCTTCTCTGTTTGTTTTCAGTTTGTAATACAAGAAGTCAGCATTAACCAAGCAGGAAAATAACAGGTCTGAAAAACAAATCTGTTCTTAAGACCACAGAGGGCTGGCTGAGGAGGTTGCAGGACAGGTTTGTTGAGCCTCAGGGGCCTGCAGATCCCATTCAGCTTCTGCAATCGGGCTCTCTCCTCACTCAGCTCCTACAGCGCAGACGGTTACTGCTACATAAAGCACATAAACTCTGAAATGTGTGCAATCCTGACAGGCGTCCAACATATCCCAGAGCCCTGTCACTCTCACCTAGCCAGAGAGAAAAAACCCAACGTGATGACAAATCTTTGAGCTTTCACTTGTAAAGCAAACACATCGAGCTGAAGGTAAGTTTAAACAAGTGTGCGTCCTCCACTGCTGTTTTGGGTGCTACACAATACACATTTTTGTGTTTAAGAACACCTTATTCACCTGGTTTTTGTTAGGAGGAAGGAAAAAATGGAAGACTGGAAACTGTGATGAATATGTCATCAGTCAGCTTTTCCATGTAATCTTCAAATGCCAGATTGCTCCTTTTCAGCCCCACCCCATCCCGTCATGGCCAAGTGACTGTGCTCAGTTGCAACACACACACACACACGGTTTAACACCCTCAGGTGTTCTGTGCTGATACACTGTAAAAACACTAAGTTCTGAGGCACCTTTTCTTGAATGCAGGAAAACCTCTGAACTGCATTTATTTAATCACTTCCACTGCAACCATTTCTTTTAATATTAACTTAAATACACATTTGTCAGTGCTGCATTAGTAAGCACTGACAAATGTGTATAGTTCACTTGAGCTCATAATCACATGATTATGCAAAATTTGAACACTTCAACTTTTTCGAATGTGCGGTTTAGCAGCTTTTCTTTGTCGCATGTTTATTTGTATTTGAGCATTTTCTGACTTTATCTGACAAATTAGATTAAAAAAAACTGTTAGTTCAAGGCTTCAAATCAAGTAATTTGAAGACACTAAACTCAGACTCATGACATCAGCAGCTTAACTGAGCTCTGATTGCAATACACTTTGGATTTGAGAATTCCCATTAAACTAATGTTCTAAAATAATCCACAGGTCCAGATTTTAGAAGCATATGCCTTTTTAGCCCATTTATAATTTCTTTATATGCAGTAGATTTATACAATTTTATTGATATGTGATGACGTGTAAGAAACCTATTTCAGCATTGTCCACAAAACTGCTTACCTTCAGAAAAATGATTAATTACAGCTATGAATAATAATGTAGAGTAGATTGGGATCGTCTTTGCTTATATTTCCCAACATGCCTTGCAGTAAATTCTGCTGAAAACATTTGATTTTCTGTATGAAATTCATTATAAATTTACTGCTGTTATCAGGTAAAATCCTATCTTGCTCCATCTCATACATAGAGTACATACAACTTTCTCTGAAAAGTTAACCAAAATAAAGGTTAAAAAACATTTATTTTTTTTAACTACATGAATCCACCAAAACTTAACCGAACGGCCTGTTTTTAGAGTGCAGAGGAGGATGGCAAAGAGATTAACGGCTGAGTGAACTCGGACACAGTTCAAGTGCCAAACTTACTGTAAGGTGACTCTGTGAAGGCAACAGCACAAACACATATGGACACACACACACGTAGGCGCACATGGAGAAGGAGTCATCGCACCTTCTGTTACTATTACTCACACCGAGTCATCGTGCAAAGAAAAGAAGCTTATCTTTCATCATGCGAGGCCTTTCAAAACACCGCACTATCCCACTTATCAAAACAATTTTTAAAAGCGGTTGCACAGATTTCAGCAATGCCAGGAAGTACAGAAATGTAGATCATTTCTGGTGTCCGTTCAAATGGTGTCGAAGTGACCGGGGAGTGTCGGTGGCCGCGCGTGTGCCAGAGTCGGAGCTCTAGACGCCTCCGTACAACAGGAAATGCCAATGATGGTACCTTTTGCCTCATGGCAGACTGAATGCTGCTGGAATGTAAACTCCGTCCACATGCTGACATTACTGCCATCAGCCTGTCTGCAGTGCTGAAAAATCACTTTACGTTTACTGTGCTCGAGTACGGTTTTTAAAAAGTTGACTCTACTGCAATTAATAAAGGAAAATAGTAGAAAACACTTTTTACTCCAGTGTATTAACCTTCCAGTCATTGAGTAAGGTCATTTATGAAGCAGACTGTTATCAGAATAATGTTTCCAGCATGAATCTGTCATTCCGCTTCACCAAGAACCTTTTTTTTTTTTTACATGAATTCTTCCATAGGTGTGGCACAAATTATGGACAGTTGTTTGAAACAGATTTGTTTTTTGTTGTTGTTTTTTTTTTACATTATAAGGCTTTTATTTTATTGCAATTTGTAAATTATGGGTAACTATTCCATAACAGGACATCTCATTCTGACAGTGCTCCAAATACTTTCAAGTGTTTCACCCCCAAATATCTGAAATATTGCCAACATCTCCAAAACAGATGTTTGGTCAGATTTTAAATCAGATGCATGGAAGTAACAATTGGAGAAAACAAAACAAAAAAAACCCCAAAACACCCGACAATGACGACTTCACTGAAATCTGTTTGACCCGGCCTGTTAGTGATGCTGGCCTTTAACCTACGCTGTATGGATCAAGTGACAGTTTCTTGTAAACTGAGTAGAGTTTTTTTTCCAGAAGGTGAAATACTCATGAACGCGCTACAAGTGACTCTTTGTGTATTAGCATCATTACTAAACCACAACATTTCAAAGAGCGAACGCGGTTTGACAAATACTAAAATACACTTAAAATGCATTTAATCTATGTCATGTTTGAAACTCTGGACTTTAGCTTGGTGGAAGATTAAAGCGCTGGCATCTGTAGTACCTTGTGCATAATGAGCGCTTTTGTGTAGTTAAACTGAAGCTGTTAAGATTTTTTTTTGTCATCCTTGGGCTGCAGAAGCAAGTTGTTAATGCAATCTCGCCTCTCCCTTTTGATGTATTAAAAAATGAGCTATTATGCTTATCTTTACTCTCTATCTTGATTCATGTCAGCCTATAAAAATGTAATGTACAAAATTAACATAATTTAGTTTTGAATAATGCGTTAAGTGTATGCAAAGTTAAAGACCTGATGCTTCAGGCTGTCAAGCTTCCTTACTTAGAGCCAACAAAGTTGAGTGAGTGCAGCTCACAGGCTCAAAGGACAAAGGAAAGTAGGCTTTATGAGAAGGAAGCTTTAACAGGGGCTAAAACTGTGAGACAGAATATTCATTCAGTATGAAAAAAAGGGATTATTTGGAACAGTGACTCAAGCTAAGTTACTTTGAGATTCATCACAAAACTACAGATGTTGAAATGTGGATAACAGCACCCACGATAGCCAAGTACAGAAACACCTCTCAGCCTTGCTGCCAACGCAGTCTCTCATTGTGTATTTGAGAAAAAAAAATACCCCATTCCCGCACCCCAGTCCTGGCTTTTTCTCTGGACCTGCAGAACCAGCCCACCCTTCCATCAATTTCAGGATCAATTGCCCTGCTGTTCTCTGTAAAGTGTACTCTAGGTTATTCTATCGATTGTTTTCACAGAAATATTACACCCAAAAAACACTTTAGGCTTAAGTTATTTCCATGTGAACATAAAACAACATATCCTCGTGCTCGTCCCCACAGTATTGAGCGTTTTGATGACAAACGTGTTGTTTTAACCACTGTTAATGTAATTTTATGCATATAACTACCAAATATGTGATAAATGTAATATATGATATAGGATGTAAAATAAATTTGGCAAAAATAAAAAAGTAAGGCTGTTATTAGGTCAGAAAGGTTATTATTTTGAAAAAACAAAACACACTTAACTTCCCTTTATATATATCATTTCCTGAAGTTCTAGAAAGACTTGCTCATAGTAATCCAGCGACTCTTTTCATTTATCAGAACCAGTGTTATCTTCCTTACAGGTAGATAACAGAGCCATTACTCTTACTTAGAGGCTGTAGGTAACACCAGTGACTCACATGTATAGAAAAGCCTTATCAAAAACTGCTCATTAAGTTTGTTTTGCATAGCTTATTGATATTTTAGGCAAATATCATGTTTTCTTCATCATTATTAATCATCATGTCCTCAGATGGTTCATCGCATCATTTATGTTACTTATTGTTTGTCACATCTTATAAAATGTGTGATATTTGACACGATAACTTTACCTCACTGTCTACACGTGCTGAAGAGACCGGGGAAATAATCAGTCATAAAAACCTTTAACACTGCACAAGGAGCGACAAAGAAGCAACACCAGTGACAAAAAGACAGCATGTGCAAAGAAAAGAAATACATTTTAATTTGAAGACATCTCGTCATCCTAAAAGCGTCTCTATAGAATGACATAAAACAGTCAGGAGCAAAAGTCCACCAACGTTTTTCACTTCTCTGGAACTCGACAAGCAAGATTACTCATCAGTCAGAGCACCTTTGTGAAGAACTCCTGCCCCCATAAGAAGTTTGCTAAGGAGCTCACAGACGAGTTATACAAATACTGTTGTACTAAAAGAATTTTTTTACAAAAAGTACAAATTTATATCTGTGATTAATCTCTGCAATGCAGACCTTTTTAGGTGGGTAACTGCACACGCTGCAACTGAATCCCATTTATTCACTATTCAAACACAATAGTGTGATTTTTGAGCGTATCAATGCAGTGAGAACTGCTACACTTAAAAGAGAATTTCCATCTGCATGAATTTCTATTTAATACTTGTACTCTGTTGTGAGGGTGGCAGGAAGACCCCAGCACACAACAGATAAAGCAGTGATGACAGCTATGATGTTTAATAAGTCTCACAGAACTTGAAATGCATTTTAGATATTAGTGTCACAAAAACTTTCACATCTCAACCAATAATAAAGCTGAAATTATAATAACAGGTTCTAAAGCATAGAGAGATACTCATCACAGAAATGATTTCCCTCAAATTTACCGAGAAGCCGTAAAGCAAGACACCCAAGAATGAGCTTTGACTCAGAATTTAACTGAAGCGCGGCCTCCGCTCTCTACGAGTGACTCAAGGAAACTGATGCTTGCTTTCTTATCTGCCAAACTCGACTGCTGTAACTCTCTGCTGTCCAGTCTAATTAAAAACATTTTAATGTACTACAATTCATTCAGGGCTCACATTACACCTATTTTTAAGTCTCCACATCATTTTAGTCAATCAGTACAGAGTATATACTTCATAAACTGGCAAGCTGGTTGTTAAAGCTACAGCTTTTACCTTTTGTCCTCCTGCTGGAAGACCTGAAAGCATTTGCTTTACAGACATTATTTATTTGTAGTTATTCACTTAATTGCACTTAATTCCATTTTTTTAATGTGCTTTTTTCTGTATTTCATCTTAATGTTGCATTATTTAATTTAAACTTTATATGTTATTGCATTAATATTTCATTTACTTTTTAACTGTTTATTTTTATTGCGTACTCTCGCTTACAGTTTGCTTCCGTTTCAGCTTACAAACTGTTTCAAGAATATTACAGAATGATTCAAATTTCATTTCATGTTCTGAGTTGTAGGAAACGTCATGTTGAACATCAAAGTAAAACAGATCTGCTTAATTTAAAGTTAAAATCTTTATATGACCTTAATTTAGCAAAGTTTACAACTTATTATCTTAGAACATGCCACTAAGAACGCCCTGGATTATTTTTCAAAAGTTGGACAAAAATTTTTCCATTATGTTTGAAGAGACCGAGGTCCTAGTTTTCACACTTTGCTGCCCGTTCCACTTCACAGGCTGGCTTATTCAAAAGTAACCCTGAGAACGAACCTGATGAAGTAATGAATCATGAATCAAAGTCTAAACACAGCACGTCTCAATTCATCATCACAACTCTACGAAATCAAGTCTTTGCCACGGTCCAAGTGTTTCATACTTGGAAAAATCAATTATTAAATGAAGTGAGGATGGACAACGGCAATCCTTAATATCAAGCCTCAGTACAAAACTATTCATTTAAATGCTCTATTTTACATTCAGTTGGGATACTGTTACATTTTCAGTTGTATAGATCTGTGTGTTGACACCAGCAGTACATTGGGTGTCAACACACAGACAGACACACACCAGGGAGGTGATTTCCCACTTCCATCATGAAGCGTCAGTATTTATACCAGCACAGCGGGACAAGATCGCACTCATTCACCTTAACCTTAACCTTAACAGGTGGACCTGAGCAGCTGTGATCCTGTGTGTGCATTTTATTCAGATGTTTCTTTTTCACACGATGTTGAAAACACAGCTGACGCAGTTTTAACAGCAGCAGGTGCTTCCTGAATTCTTGAAATGGTTAATGCGTTTAAAAAGAATTTTTGCGTGTGGGCAAACAGGCATACAAACATTTTTGATGCCTAATCGCCACTTTGGCAGCGTTGGCCTTCAGGATTCACGAGTGCTAGTGAGGAAATTAGTAGGTTAAGACTAAGCAAACCAAAGCTACTGCTCAGTTTTTAGGCTTTGTAAAACAGAGCAAAATAGCGTAAGCAGTAAGGATTCTGCTGCGAGCATCAAGATGTGCAACCTGAACTATGGAGGCAGCTGTTAGCCACATCTGTCCACATCTACTGCTAGCGCTGCACGCTCCTTCAGCTGTTTATGATGCTTGAACACATGAAAATGACTTCATTGACAAGGATTGGGTGGTGCTGAGGCTCATTTTGACCACAGGGAGACACAGATTGAACTTCAGATTTAGCAGGAAATCAAATTCTTAACTGCACATTTCTCTGAGATGTGATGTGTTTATATTCTGATGTTATTTATAACTGGCTGTTGGTCTGTTATGACACTAAATTGTCTGTGTTCACTGTGTATGAGTTTAACATATGCAATAGGAATTCAAGCTTTTACTTAAGCTAAAGATTTGAGCTTTTCATCCACCATCCAGCATCACAGTGCCACCAGCAGGTTTTTGAAGAGTGGACAACAAAACTCCCCTCCAGCAGGAATTTCATCCCTAATGTGATCCGGTGAGCACCAGGAGCACAGATCCATACCGAGACTCCCGTCACAGCTCCAGCTGTGATTCTCTTCAAATCAAACACCGGCTGCATTTCATCAGTACGTGCCTGCACGTCTTATAAATCATGGCCCAGAAGGCTCTGGCTATGCGAGCTGTGACAAACAAATTCTGGTTTGCGCCTTCTTTGAGCTTCGTCTTGAGAAAATATTTACTGTGCATGTAAAGTGCGCGCAGGGGGCGGCCAGTTCATGTCTGCTGAAGGTTAGCAACGGCAGACATCTGGTGAAATTGTAGCCCACAGCTGTCGCCAGCCTGACATCTCCTTGCTCTCAAATTTATCTCCCACCGCTGGGACATGTGCGTACGACATGCCAGCCATATCGAGGGCATATTTGCAAACCGCGAGGAGGTTGCTGGGGACACAGTGGCTGACACGAGGAGCCCACAGGCTGCTGCTCCTGCTGCTTGGGTGGAGGTGGGTCGGGGAGGAGGGAGAGAGAGGCGGAGTGCTCACTTAGGGTCAAGCCTTCGCATTCTTCCCTCCTGTGCCGGAGGTCAGGCTGGGGGACAGATAAAGGAGGGCTGAGACTGACATCTTAACTTCACTCGTAAACTGCTCCACTTGGTGAGGAAACAGGCCCACGGGGCAGAAACGGCCACTGGCTCAGACCAGTGCGGTTAACATTCTTAGAGGATAATAACACTATTTTGACACATGGGTCATGTGAGGTGTTTTCACACTGATGCGCTGAACAGTTTTGTATTTCTGAGGGTTTTTTATTTCTTTAAGCCTAACTGAAAAATGCCTGAAAGTGCTTTAAAAATCCTTAAAACACGCCACAACTGGAAGAGGAGATAAAGTACAACTATAGCATTACATCAGGGTCGTAGTTGAGAAGGATGTGGCCAATTTAATTACTTTATATGCATCTTATATTATAACAGTGCACCACCAAATTATACAGCCCAAACATTTACTTTGACAAACTTCATCTTTGGGAATAAAATACACAACTTCACACTGATATGACATAGGAGTATGAAGTGAAATGGAGATACTGGAAAACATTAATCATCACAATAACCACAACATAAAATAAAATATAAATGAATGTGAAATAAATGTAAACACATACACAAACATTTATAGATGCAGAGCAAAAAGCAGTTTTTGTTACACTTCCTCTAGTGTTTTAGTTAGTTTAGACAAGGTGTATGCAGTTATCATTATTAATTATATACTAACTCGTCTATTGAAAAAACATTTATTTTCTTTGCATGCAGAGAGAAAAGTAGGTTGGAGTGAAATTCCTTGTTTGTGTGTACAAACTTGGCCAAATAAAGATGATCTCTCTCTCTCCATATATATATCTATATAAATCTCTCTCTCTCTCTCATATATATATATATATATATATATATATATATATATATATCTCCACTACTACCAGCCAAAATGAAAAAAAAAACAACCTGCATCAGTAGAATGGGTGGGTTCACTGTGGTTAAGAAGCTGCTGTAAAGTGTTAAGCTCAGTGTAAACCACAGTGTAAACCAACAGTGACTGTTGCTTTTCTGCAACCCTGAACACGCATTAATTCTCCCACACCTAAAGGAAAACTCAGTGTAGCTCTCCATTTAAAAAGGATCTTAGTACATGTCCGCGAAATGGAGCATTTAAAGGTCAGCAAAAGCCAAACATCTGGATGGACTTTGACACAAGCACCTGACTGACTGGGGGAAAAACAAACTGATGCCCAAAGAGAAATCAGTGATTTCCATGTTCAGACTAAACATGGATTTGAAGATCTGCAAGTTGACAATTGTGTCCAACATCAGGCTAGCAAATTATCCTAATTAGTCTCTCACACTATTTCATCCACAGAGATCAACTCTATTTACACTAATCATGAATAACATAACAACCACTGACAGGTGAAATGAATAACACTGATTATCTCTTCTTTATGCCACCTGTTAGTGGGTAGGATAATATTAGGTAGGAAGTGAACATTTTGTCCTCAAAGTTGATGTGTTCGAAGCAGGAAAAATGGGCAAGCATGAGGATTTGATAAGTGCCAAATTGTGATGGCTAGACAACTGGTTCACAGCATCTCCACAACTGCAGCTCTTGTGGGATGTTCTCGGTCTACAGGTGTCAGTATCTATCAAGAGCGGTCCAAAGAAGAAACAGTGGTGGACCAGCAACAGGTAATAGGCGGCCGAGGCTCACTGATGAATGTGGGAGCGAAGGCTGACCTTTGTGGTCCGATCCATCAGATGTGCTACTGTAGCTTAAATTACCAAAAACAGTTCACGCTATGTATTCTGACAGAAAGTTGTCAGAATACACGGCGCATTGCAGTTTGTTGCGTATGGGGCCGTAGAGAAGCAGGCCAGACCATGCTGACCTCGGTCAACCACTGAAAGAAGCAACAATGGACACATGAGCATGAAAACTAGACCAAAGAGCAATGGAAGAAGGTGGCTTTGAGATTGTTGCAGACCAAGAACTGGTTTGACAAGCACATCAGCGAGTTTGAGGTGTTGACTTGGCCCCCAAATTCCCCAAATCTCAATCCAAACGAGCATCTGTGGGATGTGCAAACAAGTCCAATCCATAGATGCCCCACCTAGCGGCTTACAGGACTTAAAGGCTCTGTTGCTAACATCTTGGTGCAGATACCACAGCACACCTTGAGGGGTGGAGTAGAGTCCATGCCTCAATGGCTGTTTAGGCAGTAAAAGAGGGACCAACACAATATTAGGCAGGTGGTCATAATATGGTGCCTGATAGGGTAATATTTGAATTAATCTTTTAAATAATGGTTCCCACTCTTCAGTTAACTGTACAGTATGGTTATCTGCTTGACGTGTATCTGCTATTGTTGGACGCTTTCACAGGTCCACTAGAAAGTAAACTACGGGTTGGTGGCACTGAAGCACTTTGAACATATATCAAAAAATGTGGAGGCATTTAAAACTGTAAAACATAAACTCACATGAGAGGCCTCAGATGTGATCACTGATAACTTTACTGATGCCCACAGCACATAATTGGACTTCCAAATAGCTAACAGTACACAAAAGGCAACGTGAAAATAAAACTTACTATCACGTATCAACAAATATGCATTAGGGATCGTGACATCCACCGTCTCTATGTACAGCATGTACAGTATGCACAAGGCAGCAGGTGGTTGTTTGCCCATGTTGGCGAGCAGGTGATCGTTAAAAGCAAAAATGAATGGAATTCAACATTAATTAAAGCTAACGATAAACTAATGTAAATAATAACTCAGACAACATAAATCAAACACAATGTTTTCCATTGCAGCAATAAAATATTATAGTGAGCGTCAGATTGCAGACAGCTATGACATGCATGTGTATGAGGACTTAAATACGAATGTGGGTTCAGTGTGTGTGTGTGTGTGTGTGTGTGCGTACATGTCTGAGGCTCGGGCCGGTCCCTGTGCAGGCTCTGCTCATTCTCCTCAACTGCAGCCTTTCCAGGAGCTTGTCATCGGTGCTTAGTCCCACCACCGCTGACTGTCTGCCCTGCGTCTAATGGTGGCATCCTAAAACAAGAAGCGGGATGACTGACACGGCAACACAGACTCACTCTCATACCCTGTCTGACATGCGAAATATGGCAGGGAATGCAGTCCTCATCAACCCACCTCAGCCAGTGAACAAAAGCCAGTGTGGTGATTTTCATGTATTGCACAAGCTGCAAGTACAGACTGGAAATAGAGCTCAGTCAGCACACTTTCACTTGACATTTTGAAACATAAATCATATCAGTACACTGTGGCGAGGCTGAATTAAGTAATAATGACAAGCTAACAATCAGCATTTATGTTTCAAATTATTCTTTCCATCATCTGGACATAATTTACACAGGTCTGTCTGACAAATATCTCATCAGCTTCGGTGTTGTGTTGACTCATTTCATCAACCCTCAGCCCACATTTCTCCAGTCAGCTTTAAAGTCAAATCAGAACTCAGATATCACAGTTTCTTTTTTTTTTTTTTTTAAAGAAACAGTCTCAAACAACCCCACACGATGACATGACAAAAATATCACTATTTCGTTTAAAAATAAATGCTTAAATATATGAGTTGTTTTTCAGGCAAAACTGTATAAGAAGACGGATGAAACTCTCACATTTGATACTTTCAAAGAAAGCAGAAGCCGGGAGCCACTTTAACTCAGCCGCAAATTGGAAAGTGTTTTACCACTTCTGTTTCCACCCTTTAAAAAATTAAAGAAAATAATTTAGCTGACTCCAGCCTCACACTTGTGTGTTATAAAACCCAGCTTGTTTGGTCTAGCATGAAAACTGGAACCAGCATGATTCTTTCCTAAACAAATACCTACCACCTCCAAAAGCCTGCAGACACACCTGCTGTTTCCTCTGCGCTCAACGAACATGATATCCTGCAGCTTCCGGTTAGAGCGGTCAGGCGTTCCAGAGCAGATCCGGGAGAGCCATTCCACTTCCTGTTTATCCAACCGCACAGAAACGGGCTGCAGTTCAACCAGAGTTGCAACAGGGGGCGCTCAAAAGATGGTCCTACATGAATAATAATAAAGATTATTAATGTCGTATGCAGAGATGGGCAGTAACGCGTTACTTCAACTGACCGCGGCACACCTGCACCAGGGTAAACCTCCGCCTACCCCACTCCTGCTTTACAGGTGAAAATAGAGCAAAAGGACCGCTAGTCTTTGACTTTATTTATTTTCTGCTGTGTTTTATTTGCATCTATTTGAAAGACTGAGTGTAAACACAAAAAATATTTTATTTTATGTGCTGGAATGTGCAGAAAATAGGTTTAAATGTTAAACTAATTTATTCAATACGGAGCCCCGAAGGGGACATGGGAGAAAAAAAAATTAAGACGGACTTTTGCGAGATCTCGCAAAACTAACTCGGGATCTCGCAAAACTTTTGCGAACTCTCGCAAAACAAACTCGGGATCTCGCAAAACTTTTGCGAGATCTCGCAAAAGTTTTAGCCGCATTCTGCGGGGCTCCTGCGGGGCTCCGTAATTCAAGTCAGAGAATGGTGCATATAATTTTATTTTTGCTTGATGCATAAAGTTAAAAGATTAAAACTGATAAAACAAGTTAAAAAAAGATACTTTTCCATTTGATTACATTTTGTATGATGGATTATGCAGAAAAAGTAGAATTGGTCTGAAAGATCTATCGCTTTATCACCTCTTCAGGTTGTAAATCGTGTTTTTAAAAAGTAACTAAGTAACTAAGTAATTAATTACTTTTGAAAATAAGTAATCAGTAAAGTAACGGGATTACTTTTTTGGGGAAGTAATCAGTAATTAGTTACTGATTACTTTTTTCAAGTAACTTGACCAACACTGGTCGTATGTTTTATGACATCAATACAATGTCACATTGACAAAAGAAATATAAAAGGATTTTTTTATTAATTAATTTTTTGATAAAGGATTTTGAGAAAAAAATCTAAATACTACTTTAACTTTGTCGTAAAAAAAACCAAACAAAAACAAAAAAAACCCAGTAATTATTCAAATAAAAAATTGGCCCTTATACACCTTCGCACAAGATGCCTCACAAAATGAAATTGGAGGTGAGTTAAAACATGCAAAATATAAGGGAAATATTTAAGACAACCAGAAATTTCTTCTCGTAACTGATCACTAACTCATCAGGAAAGTGTTTACTGAGGTCAGAGGTCAAGTACATATGAGACATTTGGAGTGTCGCCCCCTGCTGGCAAGTGCAATGAACACAAGTCTACAGTATTTCCATGTTGGTTTCATTTATCAGACCCAAAAGCCACCTGCACCTTTTGTACTACTGTAAAACTGCAACAGAAACCCACATATGTAAGAAACATGACAGATTAGCAGTGGCCGTTGCCGGATGCCATAAAGTATCTCCCTTGTGTTGTGGCATCAGAAAATTATTTCACCACAATCCAAACCTACAAAAAGAAATAAATGAAGAAGAATTCATAACATGATCAAAGATTGCAGAAGAAAAATGTCTTTCCACGTGAAATCTGTATTTTTGTTCTACATCTTATGACCACTCACTATGAAAGCAGATATCCAGAGAGTAGAGGCTTTTAGTATTTAAAGTTCCTTGGCTATAGTTATGCAATATGCGCATAGAAGGTTGGGTTCATGCAGGAGCAGCATGTGATGTGGAAGACTCATTATCAAAACTGTAGAATCAGCAGGTATGTCAGTAAGGACAAAAACCCTTGGAAGCTTTAAAGACAAGCTTAAAAATTAAGAGCATTGTGCTAGCATGTGTTACAATTACTGGACAATGGAAAAAATATAAGAACAGCTGACAGTCAGAGTCATTATAGAAGTCATCTAAGAGGTATATCTGAAAAAATATATATAATAACCAATATCCAGTTTTCCACAGTGAGTAAACAAGGATGTTAAACACATTATTAAAAATTATTGTGTCCAGCCAAGAATTTCTTTGACACTCAAATCCCATTCCATTTCTGTATATTGAGTATAACCAGGCCATCTGTCAGCACCAGCGACATTAAAAAAATTCTTTCTGAAGAAAATGTCCCAAAATTACCAAGGAACATTTAGATTTGAGTCAATCCATATAAGAAATAGTTTTTAAAAAGTGCACAGTATCTTTGCTGTCCCTATGACTGCATCTCGGATGTTATTCCTGGGATCTGCTAGAGCAACACTCGCCCAACTTGGAGGCCACAGTACTGACTGCATGTATATATATATGGAACGAGAGAGAGCGAGCGATAGATTGTGAATAAATTGCACCAATTCCTATTTAATGTCTAAAATGAAGAAAAAAAGTGTTGGTACACTGGATGTTTGATCTGTTTCCTGAGAATTCACTGGAGAAAACTTCAAAAAGGTGCATTCTGGGAAAACTTTCATGGCTCATATCACCCTGTGGGATAGGTGGCTGATCAGAACAAGTTGGAGCATGTGAAAGGTTTCATTTTTACCTACGGGTGATACAAGGCTCATCTTCTAGCTGCTTTCTCTTCTATGTCACAACAATTTTCTAATACTGTCATTTTTTAACACTTTCATGGCTGCAAAATGGAAAGACACATTGGTATTTACATGCTATAGTTAGGTAACTGATTAAACAACGTTTTCCATAGCTAAAGTTTTTGTTTTATTTATTTTTACTTTGAAGGCCAGTCAGTGAAAATGGTGATAGTCTGAAGGGAAATAGCTTCACTAAATATGATAAAGTTATTTTACACAAATGCTTTAGCTGATTCTGAGGAGGTCAAGTGGGAGGCAATTACATCTTAGAGAGAAAAAAAAGTTGGAAATGAAATTGTTATAAAAAAAAAGTAGGTTGACTTTAACATTCAGTATTAATCCAAACAGAAAACTGTCTTTTAAATGTTTCAAATGAAGCTGCTCAGTCTGTCTCTGAAGGAAAACACACAGTAAAAAAAAGGACGTGTGGAAGTTTATTCGTTATGATTTAGCAGTTATCCTTCAATCAGGCACTTGTGACATGATTAAAAGCTTCTAAGAAATTCGGCAGCCCTGGGGTCAACAGCACAGCACAAGGCTGTGAGTTAAGTGATGTTTTTCAGAGTTTTGAATGCGCAAAGAATAAAGACAAATTTATAGGTAGGAGAGTCAAATGGAGGTTGCACATTTCTTGAATGTCCAGCTCAGCTTTTGTTTTCCATAACAGGAATCCAGGGTGTGTTCGGAGCTGCAACATTCTGCATAGTTGGGAGTGTTAGTGGATTTGACAGTTCTCCAAGTGTCCCATGGCCCTGAGTTCAGCGAACACACTCCAGACACAACAGTGACAGCTGGGGGAGGGATAAATAAAAACAGTGTCTCTAGCTCCGTTACAAGACGGCAGTCCAGACAAACAGCCCGGTAGCCTGTGTGTGTGCGCGCGCGGACACATCCGCACACAGCGCCGGACATGCGTGAACAGACACGCACGCGCCTCCCCTCACACGTTCGCTCCTTCACACTTACTGAATTCACCGCTGCGAGGGCAACAGATGGACAAACGAGAGAGGCGAGAAGAAGGGGAAAGCGCCACAGAAGATAATAAATGCTGTTGGACTTGGCCCGTTAGCAACCGGCATTCCTCTGACAGGTGTAACATGTTTACCAAACAAACAAGCGGCGTGCATGTCAGAGAAATGAAAATGGTGACTTGAGGTTGCATGACCTGTGAAAAGAAGCCTGGTATCCATGCTGGCATATCTATGAGGGCTTTGAAGGTATTTCAGAGAGATGAGAAGACTGCGTGCCACACCAGGATTGCAAGAGTGTCTCGCAGAATTTGTCTTATGTTACTGGCCTCAAGCATCCCAGGCAGCTCCGGGGCCATCCGGGGTCACAGGCGCTGATGGGCAGTTTTTAAGCTTCTCACTTTGACGACTACATTCCACTTCAGGGCAGAAGGAAAATCGGCTCGCATCACAATCAAGCAAAATAACCACTTGGACCTGTCGAGCCAGACATGGGGACTTCCGCTCTGGATTACAATGACCTTGACCTCCAGCAAAACAAGTTATACCCAACCAACCCTTCAACAAGGTTCACGATAACAAGCTAATATAGTAGTCACTGATTTCATTTTGTTCCTATACTCGTCATACATCTTTATTTTCCATAATAAGACTCAAACATATACCACAGAGCAAGGGACTTTTTTATAGACCTCATCACTCTTTGTGTGCCAAAGCTAAACACACTGTCAGGAGACCATAGCTGCAAACTGCCAGTTGATTAGTTTGATGTTTTACTGGTGGAAAATAATTGGAGTGAAGCACAAGTCATATTTTCTAGCCCCAGGCACAGGCTTACCTTTCCAGAAAGGAATGCAATCATTAGCTTTGAAAGTCATTTATCTTGTGAATCCATGTGCTTCGCTCTGACAAAGTAATGATGTACTCTTACTACACTGCACTGCGCTGTGTGCGGAAAGAAAAGTGAGAAGAAAAACAGTTTAATCGCTAACACTCCCAACGTAAACCTCTTGTTTAATGTAAAAGGTTGTGAATAATGCACACTGTCGTTCAAGCATAATTCAGTTTATATCAGCTACTCAGGTTTTATCAACCCAAAAATCACATTGATCGATATTTTATGTCAGTAGTAGATTATATGAAAGGTGTTACTTTACTTTACGAGCAGGAACCAAAATGTGTTCCGAGTAACTTTTGTGTGTAAAAAGTGAGCAAATAATCATGTTACAAAGTGGAGGCTGCTTTGTGTTATTGATCATTCATCATGGATGTCCCCTTTGGTAAAACCTGAAAGCAATAATAACAAGTCAAACATCTTTTCTTTTCATATGTCGTAGTAGGGTCTACATTTACAGTAAAACCTGAATGGATTCAAGCTAAGAACCGACCCCCATTCAATCAGGAAGGTCTAATATTGAAATTCCGTGAACTGTAAAGATTAATCTTGACCATGTCAAACGCTTTGATTTGAATTTTGAAGTGAATGTCATTTGCATTTTGGAGCAAATCTTGGGTCTGATGATGTGATGATGATCTTGGGGTGTTGTAGCAACAGCGTTGGAAAAAAAAAAAAAAAAAGGCCCAGCGGCTGAAAGTCAATAAAAAAAAAGTCATGACTGCTGCCTTAATTTTAGTTTGCGGATGTGCAGCGCATCCAAAAACCATATGCAAAAGACCCCCAAAAATTACAGCTGAATACTTCGCACATATTTATGTGTTTATTTTTCAGGACCTGCAGATTCAAACCCACAGATACAGGAGCAGACAAACTTCCCTCTTTTTGCCACCTTGCATTTCCATGCGGCCTATTCCCCCTTTTTTGTGGTGGTTTTGTGTCTTTTCATTTTTATGCACTTCGACTTATTTTTTTATTGATTTATGGTCCTTTGCAGTCCTGTCACAGTAGTGCATACATACAAATTGTGAGCACAAATAAGAGACTTATTTCAGTTGGTGTACCTTGAGGGCTGAACATAATTATCCCTAATGCAAAAAAAAAATAAAAAGAAAAGAAAAGGATCATCTAAGGACAAAAGTGGATCATACACAGCAACACACCCTCCTATCTCCTGCACGCACCTCTGCACACACACAGGCACATGTTTAATCTATATGCTGGCATTAAGAACAAGTCACATCACATCTACACATCAGCCAAGAGCAGTGGTGACCTGAACTTTTACAAAAACAAATGCTGAGAGAAGAGAAAAGGGGAATTTGAAGCTCCGTTCAAACATAATATCTAAACTACTGCAGCAAACAACACGATCACAAGCATGAAACTGGGAAGTCATTATTTCAAATGATTTGTGACAGGAGCTTCTTTACCTGAAGCTAAGGCAGAGTAATGGCATTTTAGGAATAAAAAGATTACAGGTGCCAATGTACTCCATGGTAACAAAACAAAACAAAGGCGCTCATTTGAATGTTCTTCACTTAATGTTTCCACTTTGACTGGCCAAACGTAAAACTCTCGAGGGGCCGAGGAGCTCCTTTGGCAGTTAATCCTGTTTTCTGAACGTCTTTTACAACTTAAGGAGCAGAAATATGGACGAGGTGCTTCGCTCCAGGCCAGAGGAGTGCTTGATCCAGGATAAGAGACGCGTTTTCGTCCTGGGAGGAAACGTGTTAACCCCTTCGAACCCTAAGGTAATGATACGTGATACTGAAGGTGCTGAACTTAGACTTTCACTTGCAGAGTGACTGTGGTGAGTATTCCTCGGACACTTTCTACTTAACCTTGTTTCCTGATGAGAATGCGCTAAGAGAGACTAAATACCGCTCGGTCAGGTTGTCTGTATTCACTTATATTTGGTCCTAACTAGAGATGGCACGATACCACTTTTTAATGTACGATACCGATTCCGATGTTATAAATTTGGATATCTGCCGATACCGATATGAATCCGATATAGCGTATTTTGTAATCAATAAAACTGTTTTTTTATAAATATCTTGCTGCTTTTTGTATAAGTTCATACTCAAGTTTTAAAAAACAAGAGACTGAAGCTATTCTGTTATACCTGTATGCCGGTTGGAACAGACACGCTCCATTTTGCGTAACTATTTTTAAATCCCGGTAGCACTGCAACCACGTAAGCTAGCGCAATAATTTTTTTTTGCATATGAAACCGGAGGAGTTGTACTTACATCTTATGCCATCAGCTTGTCCTAGGTCACAGTTTCCTTCCACATATTGCTTTGCAAAAACTGCATAAAAAGCACTTGCAGCAACAAAAACATAATATTCCAGAAACACGCTTTGCCGATCCGATCAGCTGTTTGTAACACTTCCTAGTCCATCAGCGAGAACTATCGCATGTCCGCCATGACGTGCCCGAAACCGGAAGTGACGTCATTTGCGGAAATGTAGTTTTTTTTACCTTATAAGCCTATACTGGTGTTTTTAAAAGTTATGTTTGACTTTATGACTTTCTGTGTCGTTTCTGGGATGCTTAGAACTCATATTGCACTGCTGGAAATAGTTTATTTTGATGCATATGCTGTTTTTTTTGCAAATTTGCATTATAATATCTATTTTCGTTTTTCCTGCAGTATGTGAAAATTAGTGTATTTCAAAAATAAAACTATGAAGACACTTAAAATAAATTTCCTGTGGTGGGAAACTAGTTTGTGCAACTTTTTTGTATTTACAGTTTTGAGGGATAAGCCTCTTAAATTTCTCTAACTAGAAATATATGTTAAAAAAACAAAAACGATTTTCAATTTTTTTGTAGTTTATTGCACTTTTTTGCAATTTATGTAATTACTATGCACTTAATGCATACATATTATTAAAATTTGGGCTATAATGGTTGTATTGATGTATATCAACTTGAAATGCTCCCAAAAATGGCACTACAGCATGTAAAAATATAATATAAGCTCTGGCGGACTTGGTTCTATGGTAGGTCTTAAAGGGTTAAAGAGTACTTACCTACCTAACTAATCGGGTTGCCAACTCCCAGCAAAAATATTAGGGAACCATCCCCTTAATCGATGTAATCAACTTTAATTTAATGCAAGTGTAAAACAAATGCACATAAATCAATTATTTTTCTACAATATTTAAATAGATTCAACATCTTTCTTCAACAGAATTGCAGACTGCACAGATAGTACCTTCCCAAAGGAAAAAGTACTATAGTTTACTAGGGTGTATATTAGACTTATTAGTTACTATATACAATAATGGATTTCTATACATTTAATCAGATGACCACTTTTGTTGTAAGATTCAGATAATTATTTATTCAAATTTTTTAAATGACATAACAAAGAAAAATCTTTCTTTGTGCCCCCCTTTCCCTGTTAATGCCCAACCTGGCCCCCACAAAACTTTGCTAGACCCGCCCCTGCACAGTTACCAGCTGTCAGCTATGTAGAAAAGGATCCTGGTGTTATTTGTCTCTCAGAAACAGTTCATAAGTTCCATTCAACTCATTCATGTCACCTAAAAGGTAAACCTGTTTCTCCATCACCTGTTCAGCTCTGATCATTCAGTAAGGACATCTCCTGGTTTCATCTTCATGTTTCCCTCTCACCAGATGTCCAAACGGATATCATGACCAGCAGCTTTTACAGCTGTGGCTCCAGCAAACCTCAGCTGATACTAGAAAGTAATATTAAATACATTCTAACAACAGCTTATCACGCTTAAACGCGCTGCTGTTGTTTATCCAATGGTCTTCTCTTTCTAGCGCAAAGTGGGCGATAAACAAACAAGAAAGAGGGGACTTGCAGCAGAAAAGCCGATCAGCTGATCATTGATCAGTTTCATGTTTGAAGTAATAACAGGAGAGGAAGGGGAGTGAATGAGAGAAGTAGATGCAACTGCGCAGCAAAGACAAAAATAACTCCAGCTTTGTGTCTATTTTTTAATTCTAGCTGAAGTTCGGGACAAATTGCTTCCTTTTCACCTCAATATGGAACTCCGATGGCCAGTCCAGCTGTGGCTCAATATATCAGCTGTTAAGCTTAACGTGGAAATACTATGCAAACATTCAGGGATGAACTTAGACACTTGCTTTACTTCTCTGGGAGAGTTTTCGCCGAGATGAAATGCCGCGGTTAGGAAGCATGTAGCGAGGCTCCAAATGCTCCAACAGACCACCAACAGGTCCCGCAGACAACAGCCGCTCTATCACATGACACATACTGCTCCGATGCGCCGAGCTGGGTTACGCCAAGTAGCGCGTTTTGTGAGGTGATTTTGTGATACTTCAGATCATTACATTTTTTATTTCTCTCCGATATGCGATCCAGTAATTTAGGTCAGTATCGGACCGATACCGATACGTAATATTGGATCGTTCCATCTCTAGTCCTAACCAGTGTTGGTCAAGTTACTTGAAAAAAGTAATCAGTAACTAATTACTGATTACTTCCCCAAAAAAGTAATCCCGTTACTTTACTGATTACTTATTTTCAAAAGTAATTAATTACTTAGTTACTTAGTTACTTTTTAAAAACACGATTTACAACCTGAATAGGTGATAAAGCGATAGATCTTTCAGCCCAATTCTACTTTTTCTGCATAATCCATCATACAAAACGTAATCAAATGAAAAAGTCTCTTTTTAAAACTTGTTTTATTAGTTTTAATCTTTTAACTTTATGCATCAAGCAAAAATTTAATTATATGCAACATTCTCTGACTGGAAGAAATTTGTTTAACATTTAAAACTATTTTCTGCACATTCCAGCACATAAAATCAAATAGGTTTTTGTGTTTACACTCACTCTCTCAAATAGATGCAAGTAAAACACAGCAGAAAATAAATAAAATCAAAGACTAGCGGTCCTGTTGCTGTATTTTCACCTGTAAAGCAGGAGTAGGGTAGGCGGAGGTTTGCCCTGGTGCAGGTGTGCCGCAGCGGTCAGTTGAAGAATTTGCGAGTTTCTCTGTGAATTTCCCATTACGTGGTAGCGCACTCGGTGCTTGCTCGGAGGTTTAGGGGGTTTTTTTCGCTGTAAAAAGAAGTTTTCTCCCCACGCACAACAGACACTAATGTTTTTGTCACTTTTTATGGAATCAAACTCAAAGTAAGGTCAGTACTTCCACGCTTTAAACGCTGCATGCTCATACTCTCTCCCGCACTCGATATATTACCCATTGTTGATCTGCACACAGCTGTTGTCACGAACGTCGCACTCGCTTACATCACTGTCATGAGACATTCTCGCAAAAAAATCACGGTTTTAGTAACGCAGCGTTCCTACGGGAATGTAACGGTAATCTAATTACCGTTTTTGCAATAGTAATCCGTTACTTTACTCGTTACCTGAAAAAAGTAATCGGATTACTAACGCGTTACTGCCCATCTCTGGTCCTAACTAACAAAAATGTGAGACATACCCCCATAGCCATTTAATGTAAGTATAATTATTCCTATTGCTATGATGATTACCTTTCTATATGGTATCTGCCATCGTTATTGGGAAGAACTATTATTTCTTTAATGACTTAAAGTGCACACATATGCATGAGAAATTCAAAGGGGTTAGACAGTCATGCATTAACTGTAACAGTTTACTAATGGGATTAGTTTCTTAGAAAGAAAGTCTCAACTAAAAAGGAGTTCAAATTTCCAGAATTAAGAAATATCAAGGTTAGCGCACCCCCTAAAAAGGGTTTCAACTTTCCCCCCAAAAGGAAAATGACCAAGATTTTATTAAAATATTTTTATTATTTATTAAGGGGTTTAATTTACTTGCAAAAATCAAAATAACAGCAAAACATTTATAGAAACTCATTGCCATAACTATATGCAGACCAATCATGCGGTGGCGTGTAGTCACCCCCCCAAAGTGCCCCTAAAGTGGCCTTATTTACATGTTGTGTCTTATCCAAAATTAAGTGATGGGCCAGACCAGAGTCAACTTAGTCAATGAGATTCATGAAAAAGAAGAACGTCTATAGCTAAGAGGTGAGGGTAGCAACTAATGTACTACACATGACATCGCCCACTAGTGGAAAACACAGCAACTGCAGAGAAGTGTAATATACCTTTAGTTCACATGCTAATGCAAGTCATACTTTACAATATGGAGTCATTAACATTGAAAATAGAATGTTGCACGCCTTTATTAATATACTACAGGTGTTTAAAACAAACAAACAACTCCCTGAATCTCAGAGGATGAGGTGGAAGGAGTTCATGTAAGTTCTCAGTAGTTGTTTGCTGTAGTGTTGCTGTTCCTAAACCCACTGGAACTTAACTCCCCTTAAACAGGTAAAGCTAACTGCATGATTTAAAAAAACAAAACAAAAACACAAGCAGTGTACAGGAATTTGCATAAAGAGAGCTGCATGCTTCATACCACTTTTGTTTTATTTCTGTTCCACCCTGACAAACACATAATGCCAATCAAGGCAGAGAGTACGGTAAACACACAAATCAAGGGGAAATTCCAGGACTGTATGCACTGCAAAAATACATGTGAATGATAAAACTAAGCTGACAAATGCGGCCCAATGCTCCAGTGAATCTCTAAGGGGCTGAATGGCATGGGAATGAGCTTTTAGCAGAGACACCGGGGGTGGAAGAAAGGAGTCTCATTGCAAAAGAGTTGAATTACCATATCACTGAGGAGCAAATACAAAGCTCCTTGAGAGCAGCGGGGGATCCATCATCCAGTGAAGAGCGGTGTTGAAATGTGGATATTTCTGAGCGCTCAGACACCATACACTGGTAATAAGCAGTGGGGGTGATCACGCAGTTGTTTGAAGCTCACATTAAACGTACTAAAAAACATGTGAAACGAAAAAAAGAATTTTCTTGCCAATCTTTGTAAAATATGAGCTGCCTGTAAACAAATTAACATGAATTAAAGGCTTATAAATAAGAGCAAACAGTATGATTCTATTAAATGTTAAAGAGATTAGAAGCCCAAGTTTCCTCGAGCCATACAGTAGCCCAGTTTGTTTTCGTTCCCCAGGAAAGACATGAAGCCCACATAGGCCTCGATTTGAATGGGCTGGTTAAGGACCAGCACGCCATTGGCTTTCCCGGGAACCGGCTTCAAGGTGTGGACTTTCTGCGCTGCATCCTTCAGCTGTTCACGAAACTTTTCGACCTGTGGACCGGAGAACAGGAAAATCAGAAATACAGAGAATTCAGAGCACTTTGCTGTCTGCACACTTTTTTGCTTTGTGGTTCATTCCAGGATAAAAAAAAGAAAAACATTAACTGCCTCCAACTGACCCCCTCAGAATCAGCTAATTTTTTTTTTGTTTATATCACCAAACACCCAAATCCTGCTTATGTTTTTTTTTTTTTACTACAAAGGACTATATGTAGCCTTTTAAGGACAGAAAAAAGTCATTTATTAGATTGAAATATAATAAAATGCTGAAAACTTGCCTAATAGATTTCAGATTGTTCCTGTAAATCAGGAGTCTTCCTTACACATAAAGTTCCACAGGGTTCAGTGCTGAGACTCATACGTTTTTACAATATACATGCTTCTCTAAGATAATATTACAAAATGTATCATAAATTTTCAAAGCTATGCAGATGATATCCAGTTATGTTTATACATTAAGCAGGATGACAAATCAATTGATTAAACTATGGACATGTCTTAATGAATTTTCTAAACTAAGCTTCTTCTATTTCTCCCTAAAAAAACCCCTCAGGAACATAATCCCTGCTTTCTTTTCATCTGACCAGTATCAATACTGATCATGTTACATATCCTATCTCAGAGTGACACTGGGACTAACTAGCTCATGTATTTGTTACTTCTAGGCTGAACTATTGTAATTCATTATCAGGTTGTTGTACAAGCTCTCTAAAAAGACTTCGGTTGATTTTAAATGCTGCAGTGAGAGAAGTAAAAGGGGTAAGAAAGACAGACCACATTTGTCCGATATTAGTTTCTGTTCATTGGTTTCCTTTAAAATCCAAAGTTTAATCACAAAGCCTTCTCCTTAGATACTGAATGATCACGTAGAACATTATTACTATCCAGTCTGGATTCAGGAGAACCATCCCTTAGTTGTCCTACAATAGGCTCAGACTCCTTTAGTTTGTAGGCACAAGATAATCTGTGCTTGAATATCTCAGACAAAAATTAAACTAGACTTATTTTAATTAGGTGGAGCTTGTTTGCAACAGGTTTACTGTTAAGCAAACCAGTTGTGAAGGCTGGGTCTAACTCCTGGCTGTGTCTGTGACTGCACTGATGACTCCTACCTGAGTAAATGCGTGAGTAATAGCGCAATATGTGGGTGCAGCAATTTCCCTTTGAAGCTTTTCACCCTGGGGTGAAAGAAGTAAAAGAACTGATGTCTTATTAACATCTAACCTTTTCTGCATCTCACTCTATCGCATTCTCTGAACTTCTTTTTTAAACGTTGATTTAAACAGCAATCTCTTGAGATTAAACCCAAGTGTCTAAGAGCATTAAAACAAATAAGACAAGAATAAATAAATGAAATCAAGTGATCTAAAATACCCTCAAACAAACAACAAGCAACTAGAAGACAGTGAAAACATGCTGAGAACACAATGTTCCAACCTGGAAGATGTGTTTTAATTAGTTTAACCTCCTAAGACCTGAACTCTTCCACGGCATGCATTTTTAATTTCTCTTTGATATTTGGGCTGATTGGGACCCGATGAATGTAAAAACAAAGAATTACCAGATTTTTTTTTTTTACCTTATTTTTGTTTCTAAGACAAATAAGAGCCACATATGAGGATATTCGTTTAAAATTTTGATAGAACAGTAGCAGCATAATGTCCTCGTAAGTGGATATCAGGCCCTTGTAGAGCAAAATAGAGTATTTTGGGCTAAATAACCAAAAATGTGATGTCCACATATGTGGACACCAGGTCCTAGGAGGTTAAAGGCCAGATGGTGCTAATAAAAGGGCTGTTTTGATGCTAACTGAAAGAAAATCTATCAATTGATTTAGCCAGAATGATATTGTATGGCAAAATCTTAATAAAGAGTGAGATGTTTAATCGGAAATATACTCACGTTTGTGAAAAGGCTGGATTTGTCAGCGATATAAAATATTAAAGACTCTAAATCGCATCCATTGACTGTATTGACATGACAACTCAACACAATATGGGACATATGCTGAGAAAAAACCCATCCTCTAATTTTCGCCACACATTACGTCGTCTGTAGTATCTGCCCATAAACATCTTATGCTGAAGTTCTGCACAAATTTCCCCTTAATGCTCTTCAGTGTCATCGCGAAGGGTCTCCCTAACCTGAAACCTAAAATCCAGTCGTTTAAGTTTCCGTTCCAACACCTTTAAATGACGTTTTCCCTCCTTTTCATCCGTCATGTGTTCATCCACGCAGAAGTCAATAACCTTGCGTCACAACACTATTTTTTGTAACTCTTAATCTATGCAGAAGTGAAAATAAAACCAAGCAGCTTGTTTTGAAGTGGAAAGGAATTTCAAATGCAACGTTTCATGAAGCTCAACAAATGCTTCTGTGTACTTTTATATACAGCCTGTCAGTGAGCTGAAAGTACAGAGGCTGTATTTGATAAATAAAATGTTAATGTATGATAATGCAACTCAGAGATGGGGAAAGATGCAAGAGTGAAAGGACGCGGGAGAGACCTGAGAGATTATTTGCACAAGTTAAGAACTCACATTTTATGAGCTGTAAATTTAAAGCGATTCCTTTTACAGATCTTTATTAATCAGACAGCGCATCAGGACACGATGTGCTGCTGGTATTATCTGGTGATTTCATACCATCAAATGTAATTCACAACAAACTGCTGTTAGGAGACCGTTTTTACAATTTAAAACTGCCAAGCTGTTTGTTATGTGTCGGCTTTTTTGTGTTTGAATGATTCATAGGTCAGTGATAAGGTGGATTAACAAAGTTTTCTAAAAACTGTTCTTTGATTTGTCACTTTTAAAAGGGACAAGGGACAAGGATTGGAACCAAAATGAGTGAAAAAGCAGCCAGTGTCCAAAGAAGGACCATTAGAAAGCCTGGAGAACGACTGCTCTGGACCACTTTTAAATTAAAAGAGTAAGTATGGCTGATTGGAAGTAAAATACATAGAAATGAGGGATGACTTGAGACCCGTGCATGGTACTGTAATCTGCAGTAATGCAATGTGTTGGAGTGGTGAAGAACAAGTTGTGGTGTCTGTGCTCACTCTTAGATTAGATCAGTTTCGCCTCACTTGACAAATTCCACTGGCTTCTATTAACTAGGGGTGAGGGTTAGGATTCTTCCACCTGCCAAATTCAACTTTAACCCCTGCATAGATTCAGATGGGTGTTTGTCTTCAGTAGCTCATTAGGTGTTGAAAATGATGAATTGCACATCAGGTGTTATCTGATGGCTAATTCCAGCTAGTCATTTCGCAGTGCTGACTCATTTCGCCAGACAATGACTCCCAGCACACGGTTTCATTTTTGTTCACTTGATGGATCAGTTCATCCAAATTACAAATAGGTATGTTGCACTCACAGAAGGGAGTCATGCAGCTGCTGCACACTTGAACTGTTTTGAGAAATCTGAGTCCTCACCCTGTGCCAGCCTTCACAGGAAAAGCTCCTATTGGAAAATGTTTACATTAAGATTAAAGAAGATTACGTGGAATTGAAGGTGCAGTGCTTGGACCCACGTCTATAGGGTACAGACTGAAAGCTACACAGGGGGATGCTTCAAAAAGCATGCAAAGCACTGCATAGAACCAATGCGCAACCACCAGTCCAGTCAATATATTCTATAACCAGGACACTGCTACTGGAAATAAACTCCAAATAAACCACATCTACTTACATCACGAGATAAACTGGAAAATGTTTTGTGTGTGTGAGATTTGTGGCGAACCTCTATAGAGATCCATGCATGCTTAATCAACTTACATCAGTGAGAGCAGTGAAGACATCGCTGATCTTTCTCACGGGGTGGTACGTGAATGTGATGAAGGGGAAGTCGGTGGCGAAGGGGTTCCACCTGGAGGTAAAGGAAGGCTCTCTCAGCCGGTCCCAGAAGACTCGCACCCCTTCTCCGTTTCTCCTGAAAACGCACCAAAACACAAACATGAAAAAGTGTTCTCCTCTGCCAGTGACAACCGACTGAACCTTCATCAGATGAGTGATAAAAGGGCTGCATTCAAACAAATAAGTCCTTGTGTTATTTTGCGCTGGGAGCCATGCTTCGCTGCCTCACTGCACAAACAGAGACAGATACCGTAGATGCTTACAGGTGACAATTACAGGTGACACTTAAAAAAACACTAATTTTTTTGCTTACAGGTTTTAATTTCAATTTTCAATTCAATTTTATTTATATAGCGCCAAATCACAACAAAAGTCGCCTCAAGGCGCTTCATAGATACAGAGAAAAACCCAACAATCATATGACCCCCTATGAGCAAGCACTTTGGCGACAGTGGGAAGGAAAAACTCCCTTTTAACAGGAAGAAACCTCCGGCAGAACCAGGCTCAGGGAGGGGCGGCCATCTGCTGCGACCGGTTGGGGTGAGAGAAGGAAGACAGGATAAAAGACATGCTGTGGAAGAGAGACAGAGGTTAATAACAGATATGATTCAATGCAGAGAGGTCTATTAATACATAGTGAGTGAGAAAGGTGACTGGAAAGGAAAAACTCAATGCATCATGGGAATCCCCCGGCAGCCTACGTCTATTGCAGCATAACTAAGGGAGGATTCAGGGTCACCTGGTCCAGCCCTAACTATATGCTTTAGCAAAAAGGAAAGTTTTAAGCCTAATCTTAAAAGTAGAGATAGTTTCTGTCTCCCGAATCCAAACTGGAAGCTGGTTCCACAGAAGAGGGGCCTGAAAACTGAAGGCTCTGCCTCCCATTCTACTTTTAAATACTCTAGGAACAACAAGTAGGCCTGCAGAGCGAGAGCGAAGTGCTCTAATAGGGTGATATGGTACTACAAGGTCATTAAGATAAGATGGGGCCTGATTATTTAAGACCTTGTATGTGAGGAGCAGGATTTTGAATTCAATTCTGGACTTAACAGGAAGCCAATGAAGGGAAGCCAAAACAGGAGAAATATGCTCTCTCCTTCTAGTCCCTGTCAGTACTCTTGCTGCAGCATTTTGGATTAGCTGAAGGCTTTTCAGTGAGTTTTTTGGACATCCTGATAATAATGAATTACAGTAGTCCAGCCTGGAAGTAATAAATGCATGAACTAGTTTTTCAGCGTCACTCTGAGACAGGATATTTCTAATTTTAGAGATGTTGCGCAAATGGAAGAAAGCAGTCTTACATATTTGTTTAATATGTGCTTTGAAGGACATGTCCTGGTCAAAAATGACTCCAAGGTTCCTCACAGCGTTACTGGAGGCCAAGGTAATGTCATCCAGAGGAAGAATCTGGTTAGATACCATATTTCTAAGATTTTCAGGGCCGAGTACAATAACCTCAGTTTTATCTGAATTAAGAAGCAGAAAGTTAGCGGCCATCCAGGTCTTTATGTCTTTAAGACATTCCTGCAGTTTAACTAATTGGTGTGTGTTATCTGGCTTCATGGACAGATAGAGCTGGGTGTCATCTGCATAGCAGTGAAAATGTATGCTATGTCTTCTAATGATGCTGCCTAAGGGAAGCATGTATAATGTAAACAGAATTGGTCCTAGCACTGAACCCTGTGGAACTCCATAATTAACCTCAGTGTGTGAAGAGGACTCTCCATTTACATGCACAAATTGGAGTCTATTAGATAAATATGATACAAACCACTGCAGTGCAGTACCTGTAATACCTACAGCATGTTCTAATCGCTCTAATAGGATATTATGGTCAACAGTATCGAACGCTGCACTGAGGTCTAGCAGGACAAGCACAGAGATGAGTCCACTGTCAGAGGCCATAAGAAGATCATTTGTAACCTTCACTAAAGCTGTTTCTGTGCTGTGATGAGCTCTGAAACCTGACTGAAACTCTTCAAATAAACCATTCCTCTGCAGATGATCTGTTAGCTGTTTGACAACTACTCTTTCAAGGATTTTTGATATGAAAGGAAGGTTGGAGATTGGCCTATAATTAGCTAAGACTGCTGGGTCTAGAGATGGCTTTTTGAGTAAAGGTTTAACCACAGCCAGCTTGAAGGCCTGTGGTACATAGCCGATTATTAGAGATAGGTTGATCATATTTAAGATCGAAGAATTAACTGAGGTAAATAGTGTTAAAGTTCCTAATCAAGCCAAATGAGCATTAACTGCATTCGGGCTGGGTAATACTGAATCATGTCAGCCGTAGGGGTGTTTTTACTCAGCAATCGGTGGACCAGAACCCTCAGTCACACTTTCTTGATTTCTCTTTTTCATAGGCACACAGCCCGAGGATAAAGTGAGAGAAAATGATCCAGAATTGTGTTCCAGTACCTTCAGTCAAATCTGATGGTCAGTTAAATACAAAATAATGTCAAGCAGGTTTATTTTTCATGGTGTGGAGACACTTGCTACAGTCATCCCACAGTCCCGCTTATACCATATACAGTGTTTGTCTCTCATCCCTGCAACGCATTCATGCACGCAGATGTCAATAAAATTGTGATTGTGGAAATTCAGCATATGTGACGAATCCCGGCTACACACAAAAACAGCCGAGCAATGACGCCATCAAGAACAACTGGACTTTCCAATATTTCCAATGTTTGTTATCTTAGCTTCACTGTCTGCAAATATCTCTCAGAACTGTATCTGAAAAATGTTTATCACACATTTCTCTTGCATAAGATGCAAATAAACAGCATAAATTTTATCCAAAATCATTAACCAGTAAACCTGTCAGCTGTGAGGGGAAATCCTCAGCTCAGTGCAGCCTCACGCACCTGGGGGGTGGGGTTTGACCTGTCAATCAGCCAATTAATTCTGTCCTTTTAGCGATCAACTGGCAGTTTCTAGTAAACCTAGTGGAGTTTGTATCAACTCTCAGTTACAGTTTAAAAATTTATAGAAAATAAATAAATGTTTGGGGTTTTTTTTTTTTGCATGTTTCAAAATTTTAGTTTACTAAAAACAAAAAATGAAAGTGGAAGGAGCATAAATGGAATAGCTCTGTGCAGAGTGGCAGGTAATCTCCAGTGCGGTGCTTCAAACAGTTTAGCAAAAAATCAGCAAACACACAAACTGTTTCTGTTTGGATCATCATCTGCCTGCAAGCCGATGGTCCAGCTGCTGAATTTTCCAGGGAGAAAAAAGTTTTAAAAAAAGAGATGGAGAAAGATCTAAGAGGAGGATGAAAGATTGTTTTAAGTGACATTTGATAAACTGAAAACTAAGCTGACATTCTGGATTTTTCATGGATGGGAACATCATGTGCCGCTGAATTTATCTGGTTATTACATGTTCTGAAATAATTTGAAAAACAAATTGAATTGTAATCATCTATCCAATGAAAATGCTAGGAATTAGGGCTGTTCGATATAACGATATATATTTTGATGGTCACTGTAGTGGCTATATTAATTTCTTAAAGTTCTCTCTTTCTCTTATATTTTATATAACCACACTAGGGATGGACAAGCGCCTGTTTTTTTGCGTTGTGGTTAGCAACAACGACGGTAACAGCATCGCGTGTCCGCTTGTTTATGTTCCACATAAACCTTTCACAATAAAGCTCAAGATCCCGTTGAGACTTTTCAAAATAAACTGAATCACGTGAAAGAGCAGATTATTTACGGATGAGAAGTAAAAAAGAGCCGCCAGGTGCTAAAAAATAAACGTTAGAACAGGCTTTTCCCCGCAGCACGCCGTGTAATAAATACTCACAAAGAAAACGGCGGCTGTTACCATTTATGTCTAAAAATGTATCGTTTCATGCATCGGTTAAAACACTCGACTCCAGCTACATGACGCGCAGCTGGAAACACTTCCCGCAAGTCGAGCTGCTCGAGATTCACAGAATTTACAGAAAATGTTACATTTTTGTGATTTATATCGTTATCGGACGATAGAATTCTTATATCGGGATATGAGATTTTGGTCATATCGCACAGCCCTACTAGGAATTGTACAGTAGTTTAGTTTAGGCTAAACTAATTTGGACTGCCGTACAGCAGGCTGTTGTCTTCATGGTCACACGTAGGTTAGATCAGTGAAACAGGAAGTCCAGAGGGTTGGAGTTCTCCATCATATTAGAGGTTCTTTGTGTAGAAGATGACCATAAAAAAGAAATCTGTGACACGCTGAGATCAAAATCAAAATTGCTGTTAATAAGATATATTATAACATAATCTGCAACTAAGCTAACTGGTTAGCTCTGAAACAATGTAAAAAGGTTTAAAGTAATATAGATTAAACTTCTGTTTTTTATTATATCGGCAGTTTTTTACTCCTTCAATTAAAAGCAAACAAACAGGATATCAAGTGTTGTAGAGGAAGTGGGTTGTATTAATCCGTAAATTAGATTATTATCAAGCATTAAAAAGTTATTTTCTTAACAAATTAGCCTGTTAAACTGAAAAAAACAAACAGTTTTTGTTCTGATTAGATTTTATCTACTGCAGTGATTTTTAGCTGATGAATAATCTGCCTCAAAAAACAAATAAAGCTCTGAGGTGTACCCAAAAAAACCTGACAAACACTGTACAGTAAACATTTTACATGCACAAATAAAACACATAGCAACCTTCTGATATTTAATTCCTACATATTCGTGTATCATTTTGTTTCACTTATGTCCCTAAAGGGGACAAGCAGACCTGCTGGTTTCGTATTAACAACGTTAGAATAATACAAATCTGCACTGATCTGTCCTCGAGGTAAATACTTAATGTGAGGGCAATCTCATGTTTGCCAGGCTCAGAGGTAATCCACAGCGTGCTCATCATATTCTCTTTATTCTGCTGTTCTTTCTTTAGTCCTTCTAAAGTAAATACTGTAGGTTTTAATGAAAAAGCCCTCTAGTCATATATTTTCTGTTTAATGAAACCTCAGAAGACTGAGAGCAAACAGACGTCTAAACACTCACAGATCCCATCTTTGAAATGATGGTAGTGTTGCTCCACGTTTTGCAAAGATCGCCATAATTCTCTGTTTGCTGTTTATCCATCCAATGCTACAGAGGACTCACTAATAGTACTGCTGCTACTACTCAAAAGGAACAAGGTCAAAGAGAGTCCCACGCAGCCCCTCTGCACCTTTCAGAAAGTCAAATCAAATCATAAATATATCTAAGAAAATTTACACATGACTTCATTCATTTCAAAACCTCTGTGAAAAACACCTGGTAACGTTTTGAGATATCCATGGAAATGAAAATTTAAGTGTAAGCTTAAAAAAACAACATCAATAGCAAAAAGCTTACACATATCTTTTAGAATCTCGGGTTATATTTCCGAGTGGCCCAAGGCTCATGAACATAGATACAGCAGAGCTAAGGCAATTAACAAGGATGCTGCATGTTACTCTTTGAGATCTTCTCCTTTGTACAGATCCGACACCTACATTTGTTCTCCTTTCTTCACATCTAGGAGTAAAAAACAAATATCCAGGGACATTTCCTTCTCTCCTAAGTATTTAATTAGTAAAGAAATTAATTTGCTGCTTTGCGAAGACGAGAGGTGAGACAGGAGAACAAATTAAACACCTGATTATTGTTAAAGGCGCTGCTCCAAGAAAAACTCTACTGGATGTCACAGTACAAAATAATTTGGAGTTATTTTGGGTGTATGTTTTGTTTCCCTGCTGCACCCAGGTGGCTCCAACCTGCCAAATCCCGCTTTAACCCCTGATGTTACCTCAGCGAACACGGAGGAGTAACAGTGTTCCCCGCAGCACTAAAATCTCTCTGATGGCGCGTTGCTTGGAAAAATGCACGACTAGAGCAGAAGAATAGATGTAAAGCAACAGTATTTGTGGCGACTGAATTTGCCAATAATGTGATTACTGCGGTGTAATAAGTAAAACAATGTGTTTCAGATTATTATGCAGGTTGATACACTGAGTCTCAGTCTCTGGTAAGTGATGGTTTATTTAAAGGAAACATTACTTACAGATGTTCTTCCACTTTAATGAGCGAGTTAAAGTGTTTTCTTGCAGTGTGAGGAGGAAGAAAGATCATTTAGCAGATAAACAGGAGGCATAAGATCCCCGATATTTGCTGAAAGGTGAGGCGAGACCATCACACTGTGAAAGCCCAGATAATTGATTCAGAGCAGAATGTATGCGGTCTGATAAAGAAAGGTTTAAAAATGTAAAAATCGGATGGTGTTGTAGGTGGGCAGAACTGCAGCTTTAGAGAGGAGGTACTGGAGTTAACACTGGGCCTACATAATTAAGAAATGAAGGCATGAACATTTATTTTTTAAAGTCTGATCTACTTGCGCAGTAATTGCAACAGAGTTGTTTTGAGCTTATTTGACCTACTGAACTAGAACACAGTTGAGGGACTTACATAACCATACATACAAAACCAGCTACACAACCATCCCTGTTTTTTTGTAGTGTCTGTTTAACGCAGCAGGTACCAAATAAACATTTACTCAAAACAGTGGCTTGACAAACTTGCTGCAACAGGTTTGACTACTCCATCCATCACAATTGCATCTGCGGTTGAACAACAAAAAGAATACTGTTGCAGCAGCTTCATTATCCTTCTAAAGATAATTAAGAAGAAAAGCAGCGGGGAATTAACTGCTGTATATGTTTTGCTTTTTCTTCAGAACATTTCGTCCGTAGAACAAAAGCAAAAATGGTGGCATCACCATTTTTATGTCAGGAGAAGTTCAGGTAACATTTTAGAGTTTAAACTAGTTTGCAGAAGGTTCCTGTTCTGCAGGACATGCAAGTTAGAAACACTACACATAAAGCATTACACAATAAATCAAAGACGTGAAAGCAAGACATAAACAGCTACACAGTGAAGGTAACCAAAAGTGAAAGAAGACCAGAAGCTCTGTGAAGACTGCTTTAGTCAAAACAATATCAGTCTTTACTTGCGGTCATTCATGTTTGGTGGTTTTAGTTCTGGGATTAACTGCACTTTCACACAAACACCCACTGAAAGCCTAAAGCACCGTGAACAGCATTAAGACCCTCATGACACAGAGTAAATAAGTAAGTCAAAGATGGCACGAATAAGAAATGAAACAGAGGAGCTGAGGTTGGGGTGGGTTGCAAACCTGTTTGCAGGGCCACCAAAAAATTGTAGGCAGGCTAAGACAACTTGCATAGTGCACCCTGTATTGCATTTTCCAAAAGGACATGAGAGGATCCATCAGATGATTGGTTGGGATTGCAGGCTTGGATTAACTCTGTGACCTCACAGAACTAAAGCTATGCTCAGTTTGCCTGTTGGAAATGTATGGAAGAAGTTACTGCCAATCATCCAACCATCCATACATTCATTCATCTTCTCCTGAACCAAAGACTCGTCATGGTAGCATTCCAGCCGTCCTTTTCCCAGTAACATTTGACAGTTCCTCCTCGGGGATCCTGAGGCGTTCCTAGGCCAGATGATATATAACCTCCCCGCCTGGATAACCTCCATAGGTAGGTGTGCAGGAGGAATCCTTGTCAAATACCCGAAAAACGACTAGCTCCACTAAACAAGAGGAAGCAGTAAATTTACTATGATTTTCCACCAGATGGTCGATCTCCTCATTCTATTTCCAAGGTTGAGCCCCACCTCATTACGGCGCTGTACCTGTGGCCTTATTCTATTGGTCTTCATCCAGATCTCATGACCACAGGTCAGAGTTGGAAAATAGATAAGACTGTGTAAGACTGTGAAAGCTTAAGACTAATCTTTCTCTTCCTCCTAGTACAATTCTTGCATTCCAGTTGACCCATCTGTTGGTCCCCATCACCCATCTCAGCACCAAGGTTTTCTGCTGGAAACCACTGGATTGCTCACTCTTGGGTGGGGGAGAGATGCTGCCCCAAGTACTTTTGGATCTGAGTCATTTGAAGGTATAGTGTGAGGTTATTTTGTGTAAAATGTGGGATCTCGTTACAGTTTTTAGGGTTTTTGTTAAAAAAAAAAAATCTGTTTTCAAGCTGATGCTGGAATAAATGAAACTGATATTGTCTGAGGGAGGTTTGGGCGTTTTCCCTCTAATTTTGTAAGGTCTATGATATAAATAAAATTGAACTGAATGGAAATTTAGTTATCATTTTGAATCTGAAAGTAAAACATTTAATGGCTTGATTATTTGTATAACTGTTGGGGTTAGTGTCTAATGCAATGGCTGGTCTACTGTGGTTTAAAGATTTCTTTTATGATGTTGGAAGATATTCCTGAAAAAAAAAACCCATTGTATTAAATTTTTCCAAGTCCAACTTTTAGCGTTTCTTTGTTAAACACTATATTTATACGCTTTTTTGTAATGTTGTTTATATGCAGCTGATGTGTTTTTCACTTTTTCTTGGAAGGCAGATATGATCACTGGAGATAAGACAAATGCCCACACACCACCCTCGCTATCACAGATTCCTGTGACGATTTGCACCACACTGTGGATTTAACTCATTAACCTTCTGCACATTTTTAACACTGACAATCAGGTATGAAATAACACTGAACCCACACATGACTCATCGCTGCTTAAGTAGCACGGATGCGTGGAAGCACAAACACTCGGGTTTTTTCAGTGTTCAACACCGTGCAGAGACCCTGAAGTGAAGACAGATTTCAAGAGGCAACTTGCGCAATTTACTAAATAAAAACTGCAAACTGTCGCTTGCAAAGTGCAACTGTAGAACGCAGCCTGAGACGGATCCTGCGATTCTGTCAGCGGCTGTCACGGCTCAAGGTGGCGTGAGTGGTCGCAGTTTTTGGTGGCAAACGTACCTGCTGGTTTGCATATAATAAAAGGCGACAAAGAGGAGAAATAAATCAGGATGGAGATGATTTCCCAACAGTGTTCTCATTTCCTTAATGACCTGTCATGCCTATGTGCTCATTTTACCACATGCCTTGTGCAACAGAGCACTTCCTGCCAACCAGAATTAAACACCTGAGGCTAAACAATAGTGGTGTAGCTGTTGATATGTCACGGTCCCAGGGAGGGGCTGCATCATAATGCAATCATCTAGCCCTGTTTACACAAGTGCTTTCAAAATGACAATGTGGCTGCTGAACACTTTGTGCCTCCTCCTGAGCAAATGTTGTGCAGGTAGAAAAAGAAAAAATGGCACAAAAGCAAAGCCCAGCCTAAAAGACTGATTATATTTCAGCTCCAAGGGTGAGGATGGTGGAGTTAGGTTTGTACACACTGCCCTTTGTAAAAGTGCGCACCTATTGCCCGAGTATCAATGAGGATATAAAAAAGCTTTGGAGAATTCCACAGGTAAGCTATCACTGTGAGAGGGACCAGCCCAAACAGGCAGAGCAGGGCTAGGCTTTCCAGCCAGAGGCCTTGGAAGTTTTCACTGTGTTTATTTGGCAGAGCTGGGGTTGGACTTTCACTGCACCTCATTTCGTTACAGCCACCGAATCACACAACTGGAAAAACAGGCAATCAGGGCCGATTCAAGGTTTGCACCAAAATAAAGGCGAGAAAAAGGTCAAACTGGGGAAATCCACCCTTCCCTGACCTTCCCATTGCAGTTCCACTTAATACACAGTGTTTATACAAAATGCACACATGCCTAAGAGAAGCACTGTTTTCTGAGCTTTAGGGCAGGTGACGATAAATTCCTCACTGGGCTTTCAAGCGCTTCGGACTCATAAGTCAACATGCAAGATAAATATCAATCCCAGCTCCAGTTATCATGGCAAGTGTCCCACATTGTCTAAGAGCACATAAACAAATCTGGTCTGATTGCTCAACACAGCCTGCGGGTTTGTCAGCCATCCATAGATGTATCCATCAAACAAGGTTGCACTGAAAGGACTAAAAACAGATGAAAAGCAAAGGTGGATCGGTACGTAGAAAAACAAAGAGAAGATGGGGAATTGAGCTGCACACATGATCAGACTGCTTATGCAACCTCTGAAGCTTAAAACACACAGCCGTGATACTGTACATACAGTCGTGGATACGCTGCGATATCATAGCTGCAGGCTGTTGGCAATGATGTTTCCACCGTGAAAAAGCAGAGTCCACAGGCTGAAAGCTGCTCCCCAGGTGTCTGAATTTACAGCGGCCTGCCCCAAACCATGAGTCTGAGTCTACTGCCGTTTATTAATTCATACTGTACACCACGGGTGCAACCTGCATACACACTCTGCTCCTCATTTACGCTTTGGGCTTCTTAGCTTGTTTGTTTCCTGTTGTATTTACAGTTGGAACAAGACTTGCACTACAGGTAGAGCTACAAAGCTAGGCATTATATTCTTACAGTTACGTATGTGATTTTGCTGGGCTTTGTTTCACTTGTGCAAATTCAAATCTGATTGTTTTTTAATTTTGCATTTTATGCAGAGGACAGTTTGTGTTTTTAAAAGTGCAATTATGGCAAAGCCCACTGAACCTTTTTTGCACGTGTTTCAGGTTTACTGTTTAGCTTGATCTAAACAGACTACAGACTGAACACATTCCTAAGTCCTGGTCCTGGTAATGAGTTGATAGTCCAGCTCATGATATTTTTAGTGCTTCTCTTGTGTCTGTGGTGAACTCTGCTTCTGTTTTCTTTCCTGTTCACTTTTCAATGAATCCAAATTCTACCTATTCATAGCATCAACACCATAGACCAAAAAAAAGATGTCTGCAGCACCGTAACTTCACCTTAATGGAAATAAAGGATCCACTGGTGGACCATGCAAGCTCAGCAAACATTTACTGCATACTTGATGTTGACTGTGGCACTTGCACAAATTTATTTAACACTTTTCTCCGTAATTTTACTGATACAAATGTGAAAAACCTCACTCCTCTTCCAATTTTTGCAAATTTCTATTTATGTGACTAACTATAGAACATTTGCCCATCAAGTTTGAGTTCAAAAGGTAACGTTCAAAAGACTTTCTTATTTTTCTTTATGATAAATGTACAGATTGAAAAATCTAGCTGAGCTATAATACAAATATATGGAATTAGCCTGCTTTGGTTTACAACAGCTGCAGCTGCTTTCACTTAATGCTCATCTCATGAGGTCTGCAACTGTGTATTTTGCTGATGATACATTAAGTACCTACTTTGTACTGACTGCCACCTGCTGTCTGAATGTATATGCTGCTTTAGTTTGTATAGGTGTGGTCGAATGACTTCACTACAGCCTAAAAGCAGAATAAAGACGTTTAACACACCATTCATCTGTAACATACAAGTTAATTACCTCGCTTGTATGAGTGAAGAAGCATTTTATTTATTAAAACTAACTTGAGCAGATGAAGATGGGGGCTAAATAATAGTTGGCTACACACATTCTGAAGCCTTATAGAGAGAAAAGTATCCGACCAGATGAGAAGCAAAGGAGAGCAGAGCTGGGATTACTTCTAGCCCTCTTAAATATATATTTTTTCTTACAACAGTTACTGAAGCAACCTCTAGCGGGGCTTCTTTAAACCTCCACACCCAGCTCTCTCAGACAGGAATAAAGAAAATAGATGATGTGCTGGGTAATTAGATTGTCTAGACAGTTTGGAAAGAAGGCACTTAAAACACATCTTTCCCCACAGATGCGGAAGAAACTGTGCTTTTTCTTCACGGGTGCACCTGGAGAATGTGTGAAGGAAACAAAATAATCAGGACTAAAAATACTGACACTCCCTCCACGGTTTCCAGTGACATCATCAAGGTTTTGGGAGACTGGTGGGGTGCACACACACACACACACACACACACACACACACACACACACACACACACACACACACACACACACAAATAAGAGGTACTACACACACAATGTGCTTATTTCTGAGGAGGTTGGGAACACTTGAGGTCAATTGTTAAGAGAAGTGCTTTCACTCAGGAACTTTAATTGTATTATTACTTTTAGGCAATCAGACTAAAAATGGAAATAATCAAATTAAAGAGTCAGCCTTTGATGTCATCTCTCTGATGCCGTGCCTTTGATATAGAAATGTAGCCGACAGTAGTACATTTAATGCCACAAACTGCCTCACTGCGGTCAGACAATGTGCTGATTTTTTGCCAGAGCCGTATCCCATACCATGAAAGGGGTTTGGACGTGATCCTATCATCATCCATGATGACATGACATGAAGAAATGTGATGTGGCGTGCTCCTGACTTGAACCTTCCCTTCACCAAGGGTGCACACTGACATCAAGTGGTCAGATAACAACTGTCAGCATTCAAATCACGCTGCGGCTGCCTCGAAGAATAACAGCACAAAAATCACACAGGTAGCAGAATTTCTCTGCTCTAGGTCAGTAAAAGAATTGTTTCATCACTCTGTGAGCTTTTTGATTTATAAAGGAAGAAGAAGCCTTTGTATTTGATTAATGCAGCCCCGCTGGGTGGGATCAACATTGCAGACGGAGGTGGAGCATTGCATATTCCTGATAAGGGAATGTGAACCAACAGGCATTTAAAGGGTGCTTTTCCAGTCATACTGACCATCCAAAGCTCGTTTACACTATAGTGAGCAGATCCCAACAGACAATGCAAACAAATAGGTGCAGGTATTTGAATGTAATTTTCCCAGCTCCTGCGTTAAGTAAATGCAGTGAACATATGGCGAGCACTTTGTATCCCAGTGGATGGAACGATGACTACAGCATTTTTTAATCTGGTCACCCTAATTCACCCACACATATAGTACTTTCTGGACCACCTATATATTCAAGGGTTTCTAGAAAGGTGCTGGAAGCAATCCCAGCTGACTTTGGGTTAGTCTGTTATAGGGAGAGCAGAGACATTCCAACTAGGAACCTTCCTGATGTAAGACGCAAGGCGACAACGCTGCAAACTGCACCATCATTACTTCCCCGCATTATTGTTTGTGATTTTTTAAATGCACAGGAAGTAACTAGAACACCTGCATTCAATTTGCCAGCAGCAGATCACAGTTAAATAGTTTCACAGCTCTGTTTTGTGTCCAAAGATGTGAAGGCACGACACAATTCAAAAACCAATGGCTTAAGCCAGATATGTACTGCAGGTCACATGGATGTGTTCCTCTGGACATCGGCTCCACACAGAAGCACTGCAACAAAGACTTTCGCAATACGACTGTAGTCGCCTAAGATTGTGGTTTATTTTTATTAAATTCATGTTTTATGCAACCTTCAGTGAACACCATTTCCCATAAGCCCTGGGGTGTTAGCGAGACACATGTTTCGAGTGAACAGAAACTCATAGAGGAGCTATGGGGACATGACGTCATGACTTTGGCTCTGTCTTTTCTCTGTTCGCCACTGAGCTCCTCCATCACTCAGAAACAAATCATTAACACTGCAGCTCATCTCCCCAGCCGGCCTCGTATTAAGGTGTCGTGTGGAAACAAAGTTTTCGTGAAGCGTCAAAAGAGGAGCGAAGCAGGAAGATTCATTTCCATATATACATGAACATTACTGTAGATCGGCTTCTCTCAAAATAGGAACGACCTAGACAAAAAAAAAGAAGACACTTCCTGGGGGAGAGACGAAGAGGAAGACGGGGAATGAAAGGGAAGGAGTGCTGAAGATGAAGACAGAAAGAGGAAATGTTTGAGGCTCCAGTCTTTCTCATTTGAAACCGTCTCTTTACTGCCGGACTCCCGGGTGGCTTCCACGAGCATTTTATGTATAATTTAATGTAACGCGCGGAGATAAAACCTCCAATAAAGGCCGCGCTCTCTAAGCTCTTCACAGCACATTACGTTTTATTCATCAAATTAGTTTTAGTTGGTTTGGTATCCCCTGAGCCGTCTTTAAAAGGTTTAGATGAAAGGACTGCATTAATTTTGCCACTAATCAGTTAAGTGACAGCTCCAAGTGACAGCTCTGCAACTCCTTACCCTCAAAAACCTTGCTGCAAACACTCTCGCCATCCACGCTGTCCCCATTTGCTCCTTGCACCGATCCGCCGCGCACATTTCACACTTTCTCCTACATCTTCTAACGTTTCTTTAAATTTGACACCGTGTTATATGATACTAGATTAAAATCAGCTGTGAGATGATTACAGACCGGCCACAAATGTGACCGGGCATGTTTAACGTTAAGGCGTAACGGTTAATGATGAAGCAAAGGGACTTATTCTTCACGGGGAATTGAGCTTTGTGAAACAAATTAGAGCAGAGTGAAGATAATTGGAGCTAATATTTATAATTCTCCAGGCAGACATTTTCGTTTGTTAATGACCGACTAAACCCCACAAAGAGTAGTTTAATGTAGTGTCAGGAAGCTTTCGTGGTTATGATTCAGAGCCACAACACTCTAAACTTCTGCATTTAACCCTGAAGTCAGCAAACTAGTTTAGGGACTAAAATGACCGTCACAATCCCATTTGATTTTGTACAGTAAAAGCTTTTTTCTTTAATTAACACCGCTGTTTGCTCTGTTTAAATACCAATGTGAAATTCCTCCAAACATTTGTAGGCATACAGGACATTTCTTGAGCTCCCCCTTTTCTTTTTATTTTGCTTCCTAGGACCAAGACAAGGAGTCATTTTTTAAATGGTCTTGAGCAATAGTTCTTCTGTTTTTTCAGTTACTCTATGGACATTAGCTGCTTATTCTCCAATTTTCAGTCCAGTCCTTGCATCTGACAATTTTCAGAGGTTTTATTTGATCTTTTTTCACTGAACTAACCCAAACAAATCAGACAACTTAGCAAAAAACGATTTCAAATTGCATCCTTGGGCATTCGTTAATAGCAAAAAGCTACTTTGGCTGATCTGTTATTCACAAAGGCTCACCACACCAGGTAGCTCCGCATGTATGATTTGGCAAATTTGTTTTACATGAAATGGCCTTGTTAATATTAGATTCAAGGTCTTTCACTTGTTAGGCAAACGTGTAAACCACTAAACACCAGAACCACTACTTTATGTTCTAATTTCTAATTTAGCTGAACCGATAAAAAAAGAAAACTGGGCAAGTGGAGGACAAAAAAAGAAGTTTCAGGCCTAAGAAACTATCTATAGCATACAGTATCGTAAAGTCATGTCCTTAAGAAACAGGAAGCAACGGTTCACAGAAGCCTAATCAGAAATAGTCTCAGCAGAATTTACAGCTGTCATTCCTAAGGAAGGAAAAGAGGAAGAAAAGGCTGAGGAATGCAAAATGACACAAGAACTGGACTGAAAGCCAGTAACAACAGGTCTGATGGAGAGATAAAGCCAAATTTGACATTTTCGGTTCAAATCATAGTAGGCATGTACAGAGAGCCATCTGTAAAACATGGTCTGTCGTGGTTTGGGTTGTGTTTCAGATAAATCTTGTCAAAACTGATGAAATAACAACAGCTGAAAAGTATGGTTTGATTTTGATCCACCATAGCACTGTTGCCTCATAGTAAGAAGGTCCTGAGTTCAATTCCACTATCAGGCCGAGGTCTTTTTGTGTGCAGTTTGCATGTTCTCCACCTGTTTGCGTGGGTTCGCTTCAGAAACTCCGGCTTCCTCCCACAGTCCAAAGACAAGCACTTAGTGGGGATAGGCTAATTGGAAACCCTAAATTGCCCATAGGTGTGAATGTGAGTGCAAATGGTTGTCTGTGTCTATGTGTTAGCCATGCAACAGACTGGTGACCTGTCCAGTATGTACCCCGCCTCTCGCCCTAAGACAGCTGGGATAGGCTCCAGCGCCCCCAAGACCCTGAAAAGGATAATCGGAAGCAAATGGATGGACAGATAACACCATCCGCAAAACATCTGATTGGCAACAGCTTAATTTTTAGCATGAAAATGATCTTAAACACACTACCAATGCAGTACCTTTTGTTAAAAGGGTTGGCATAATAAGCATATGCTTCAGCCAATACCTTTTGATTAGCCTTGTCTTGTGCTTTCTTGCTAATCAATAAATCAAGTAAGACATACCTGAATAGAAAAAACACACAATTGAGCACTAACAGTCATGGACTGGCCTCCACAGAGCCCAGACCTCAACATTGTTTTAGCAGTGTGGAATCACCATGATAGAGAAAAAAAAACAAAAGGCATCCAACATCCAAAGAAGAGCTTTGATTGTCCTTTAAGAAGCCTACCTAAAAGAAGACTACTTAAAGAAAAGACAAAAAAGCTGAATAACAAATTTCAGTCTGTGTTGACGAATAAAAGTCAGACTAAATATTGACTTTCAAGGTTGGCCGGATAGTACAAACACTGTTTTTGCCTTATGTAAAGTATTTCCATGTATGTTTGCACATTTCAATTAATCCCTGCACCTCATTTAAATTTTCCAGAAAAATGTAAAGAAATGAGGGGTGGGTTTTTTGCACACTGTAGATGATAAGCATTAGTAATCAACTGACAGTCGTATTGTTTTTGAATGTCATTTTTACAGTCCACTAACCCTACTCAGTGACTCGAATCTTAAAGCTTAAAGCTTAGAAGGCACATTTTACTGTTGGACAAAATGAGCGGACTTACTCCAGCAGGGAGCGCTTTGGGAAGCTGAAGGTGCCATGGGAGATGCGGTCCACAAAGTTAAGCGGGATCCTCTGCATCTGGTCACAGTTGAACATCATGAAGTCGTACTTGAAGACCAGGAGAGAGAATTCTGTGATGAGAACAATGCGCTCCTTTTCATTGTTCCAGTGATCCACTCTGAAACAACCAAACAGTGTGTGAGCAAGAACAACTGTCACCAAAAGAACAACAGAACAGAAAAAAGCAGGTTTTTAAATGTTAAATAAAAAAATATTTCAGCTTCAGTATTCAAATATTACAATGTCAGCACTCAAACCGCTCCCAACAAAAGGTATTCTTAAGTTATTGTGCTTTCACTGACTCGTCATAGTCTTCTTAAAGTAAACTAACTTGTTTATTCACCTGCTATAAAGATGGATTAGCAGCATTGCAGCATTAGGAAATAGCATCAGCAACAAGAAAATCAATCTCACTCATTTATTACTTCACTAAAAACCTTTCAAAACACTTAATGAAATGTTTTACATTTTTCATCAGCAAGTTTAAAAAACAAGCAAAAATAGCCAAAAATGATTGGAATTCTGGAGGTCATATAAAGTTAACATGCACACATATTGTAGAGCTGCTCAATTATGTACTCTTACAGTTCACGAAGTAAAATAAAAATGCCCTGGGCAAAAATCATACAATATGGATGTAAGCATTTCTGAAGCCCTAAATTTTTACTGGAAAAATGGGCTTTCTTTTATGCCCTCAAAATGTTTCCAAAAATGTTTGCAGTACCAATTGAAATCACAAAAAAAGCATCATTAAACACACATACATCCACACACTCCATCCCTCACCGCTGTGCGAACAGCTAATTCGTGGTGGCATGGATTCTCTCGGAGAAGCTCCCTTTCTTACAGCCCACTGAGCTGGGCGCACGTGGTCACCTCAGAGTGAAACACTCCTGATTGTTGCTGGCATCCGTAAGCCAGAGAAGACAGTTCACTGAACAGTCAAAGCTTTATAGAAAGGTGTGGGTGAAGAGCTGTGACTGTGCTGATGAAATGAGTTAACCTTGACTGGGCACGGGCAGCAAGCATGCTACAGATGTGATGCAGAGATCCACAGTCACACTGTGGGTGGGCTGACATGCTGTTAAGCACTCGAGCCTGACAAAACAAACTGTTGGTCAGGACAGAAACCGACAGGAAGTACCTCTGCAGGACCCTGCACACTGTTTGGTAGGGTACATTTTGAAAAATTGTTTGTTTTCTTTCCACTAGCTTTTGCTACAGCTAGCAGACTGTTAGCATAGCTTAAAATCTCAAAGGAGTTGGTGAGCGGCCGCTGATCAATGAGCTCAACTGCGTTGCTTAAAACTGAGATAAATATCTATCTATCATTACCACAATTCACACAATTTCCCAGACATGTCTTTATCTCTGGTTGCCACATTGCTGCTGGTTGCCGCCCCTTTAGAAATATGGTTGCATACAACTCTAAGCTAAATATGAAGGCACAGTGGCTTCTAAATGGCTTGGCTTATCATGAAGATTGGAAAAAGACACAAGTCCATCCTGAGACAATGAGATCTATGTATGCTAAAAGTAAAGCCAGCTAGAAAACAGGACAGACCAGGTTTTATCTCTGGACAATCAAAAGAAGCATTTAATTGCCCAGATTTACCCAAAGTATGTAAAGTATGTCTTTAAGTAACTTAAAGAATCTTCCGGGGCTTTTCTGAAAATTAACTGATGGAAAATAGTGTAACTAACATTATTTCTCTCATTTTTAAACACCACCTAGTGTATTTTTAAAAGATGGCCCTATTATAAGAAATGTACAGCAATTGAGATGACTCTTTGTAAAGCAAGTGACAACCTTCAGCTAAGCCAAATTTGAGGAATTTCTCATGCTTTGCTGACATAAGTCTTCAGCCTCCCTTGGGGCAAATTCTGCAGCAGAGTCGCAAAATTACCACATGATGCACTCTTTCTGTTTCTTGAAGTCCTACGCTGGCTTCTATGGCCATGATAACAGCGGGCCAAATGTAGGACAGGCGTTAACGTGCATGTGTGTGTGTGTGTATATGTACCCAGAACTGCATAAACTGGGATGCATTATTCATTCTCACATGGCCAGCCTTTTAAATGTTTCCTGAAAGCTTGTGCAGGAGTGATGCAACCTGACATCACATTGAGTGCACTTTGTAAATGTCTTGCAGTCACTTTGTGTTGCTCTGCGTTCAATCACTATCTCTGCTTGAGATTAAGAGGTATTCGAGGGGTTTTTTTTTTGGCTTTGATGAGAACAGAAACATTTGGAAATATAGCAAAAATAAAATATCAGCTTTTTCCTACGTCTAAGTGTTTTAGATGGAAAAACCCCACACATTCACATTCTGATGAGCGCATTAGGAGCAACTCGGGGTTCAGTATCTCGCCTGAGGCTACTTTGGCATGCAGATTGGAGGAGCCGGGGATCAAACCACCATCCTTCAATCGGTGCATGACCCGCATTACCTCCTGAGCCACAGCCAGCTGATCAACCTGCGTGTGGCGAGACAAGAAAGGCTAGCGAATTAGCAGCAACTGAACTTCCAAAATAAGTGCAAATGGACTATCCACTAGTAAATCGATCACATCGTTCTCTCAAAGACAGTAACTGGAATACACCTGTGTTCAAGTTTGAGTTAGCTAGATCAGGACAGAACAGAATATGATTTGAATGAATTCATATGAATGAACACAATATGAAATTGCTCATTTTTTCTAGTGTTTTCAGTCATCGATTATCAGGGATGGGTAATTAATTTTCACAAAGGGCTCTGTGAGAAACTGGGACTGCTGTAGAGAGCAAAAACCAAGAAGCTTATCAATAAATAAAATGAATATTGAGCAGAATCGAGTTTAGATTATTTGTGCGGCCCTCCACAACAGCCCCAGCTTCTCATGGGCCCATTGGGAAAATGAACGAGCGACCTTGATATATAAAAACAACTCAAACGTAAAAGCTGATACAACATTTAAATGGATTTTACAAATGACTTAGGCTTAGGTTAAAGCAAACAGTCCTGACTAGCGGAACTCATCCTTTTATGCATGTTGCAGCACTTTGGGTGTCATGTTTCCTTTCTGCTCTTTAATGTATGACCTCTTTTACTTTGTTTGACTTGGTTTCTACTGTGGGTTTATTTCCCTTTTAGTCCAGGAAAACAAACTTATGTTTAGTCACAACTCATTTGGTGCCACCTCTTTTGTCCAGTCTGGTTATAACAAAACAAATGCATTCAAAAAAAGACTTTTAAATTATTTTAGTACAAGTGTACTACTATATTATAATGAATTATTAGCCTTTTATTAAATGTTTAATAGTGTTTCTAAATGCTAAATGTGGGTGATGGTGTGGGGTTGAGGGTAAAGGTAAAAGGTTTTAACTTGGCGCACAAGGCGCGGCACACTCAAACATGGAGGTGTATAACAGAACATGATCTTATGAACTCACTCTGCCATCAGCCAAATGCTGAGAACGCTGCCATCTACCTCCTCATTCACCAGAGCTTCAACGTCTTTGATGGCCTGATTCAGAGTGCCAGGCTGAGGAGACAGAAATGCACGGGTGTCACTTTCTAATTTTCCATTGTGACAATCACAACGTGTGCACAGAAAGCTTAAGGGGTAATCTTTGAGGCAGATGTGCAGCTGGGACTAGTAAAATGTCAGCGTGTGTGCGTGTCAAACGAAATCACAATAAACACAAGCATGAAGCCCGGGCGTGTGAAAAATGTCTGCGAACGAAGAGAGCCAAGCATGTAGAAATGTGAGTAAGTCAGGTATTTGAACACACGAGGGAACACTCCAGCGCAGAACACACTGTCAGCTGTGAGCATTTCTGGTTTTGAATGATCTGCCAGTCTTGCACTTTATGTTTTATTATTTCAATGCCAAGCTGGAGAGAGTGAAAAGATTAGGAGTTCATATTGAGGTGCTCTTGACAGTCATTCTGTAATCTGAGGATGGTGCTGAGCTGGCCTGGCAACATGGCAGGTATGACTGATTTCGCATCAAAATCCAAAACAACAGGCCTGCAGTGAACAGAATCTTAGCGATGCTGATGACGTTCAGCTTGTTGTTGGTACTTTTTTTTAAGTAAAAAAAGGTATTCCAGCCTATATACTCATTTTTTTCTAACATAAACTCACCTTTATTATGTTTGGTGCTATACAGATTACTTACATGGTTCTGTTGAAACCTTTGCACACTTTATACTTTATCATTATTTAAAAAGAAAGTTTTTAATTATGTTACCCAGGTGTGTGGCCCACTCTGGGCTGATGAGTTTAAGCCACAGACAGGAAACAGCTTAGGCATGTTTCAACCACAAGTTAAGTACGGCATTAAAACCAGGAAGAAGCTTGCTCCTTCGAGCCAGATGAGCTACTTTCTCATATGGAGTCCTATGAAATGACAAATTATATGTAGTGTCTCCTAAATATAGTAAATAAAGAAGATAGTGTATTAAAAAATGAAAGTATTCTAAATAAAAGTCTAACCCAGGAGTCAGTGCGCTTACAGAAATGTGTGACATATTACTGGGAGCACTTTGCGTCAAGAGGAAACGCTGATGATATTTTACCCTTAACACGAAGAACTTCCTTAGTTTAAACTGGTCCAGGGTGGGCTCCACCAGTAGGTGACGGCCCTGGGTCGAGGTGGCCACGCTCTCCGCTGGCCGCTCCTGCGCGTCCCCTTTGCGGCCAGCAGCTGTCTGAGAGTCCTCCGGAGGGGTCGGAGAGGAGCTGAGATCAACCTCCTCCTCCGCCTGCTGCTGCTGCTGCTCTTCACTTCCTTTAACTACTTCATCCTCCGCGTCTGCCATGATGAGGCTTCACAACTCTTCTGTTAAAAGAAGTCAGAATACTGATGTGTCTGGATCTGATTCTGTCGGCGCCTTCCCAGCGACGGGTTCCTGCACGCAGTTTTTCCGAATCGATACTTAAGTCGAGTTATTCTTAGAAGCTGGTAATACAGGTTTCTTACCTTAGATTATAGAAGGTGCAGTACGTGTGGAAAGGTACAGTAAGGCAGGAGCAACAGGTGCACGACTTCCTTGTTCCGGGCCCAGTGTTTGTTTTGAATGGCGGCGGACTGCAGCGCTCACGTTTGCGCACATCCGATTTACACAGACAGCGCATGGTCTGCGCTTCTGTCAGCAGCTCACTGGAAAGTCAAATTCATCTTATAATTTATAACTGCAGTGCACAGAATGGCCAGTGGAAATCAGAATGAAGTTCATTATCCGCAATAATATGTGTGATATTACTGGATCAAAATTATGGCTCACTCATTATATATAATTTTGTCCTCTGCAGATGCTTTAAATTGCTTATATACAGCTAGGTAGCTTTATTTTTATAATATAGCATTATAAAACAGTCTATTTATGTTTTAAAATCTGAAAAAAATTAAAATATAAATATACTGTGATTAAATAACCAACTATTTTTAAATAAGCAATATTAATATTAAATAAGTCCAAATACAGCTGTACTGGTTGTTCCACGCACTCATCCATCCAAAGATTAACAGTAGTCAACGAACTCAGTGGCATTAGTGGGACTGGTGTCACCCCATGTGTCCCCCCTGGACACGCCCCTGTTGTTGTGACTCAGACTGACTTCACTTACAAATTGCATGGACAGATTTAATTAAGGAGTCCATAGAGCAAATATTTTGGTACCCCATTCACTTAGCTTGTTGTGCTCCCTGGAGTGAGGCAGCATAACTGACATGAAAATTATATTGATGTAATTTTTCTGAAGAAAACTTTGTCCTCCTCAGTGCATCACCATAAATTACATGGTACTGTCTGCTGGTTGGTTTGTGAAATAGACCCAGCTTTTAAACAGCTGGTTTGAGTTTCGGACCAGTCTGATATATACTGATTCTTGTCCATCTACACAAAATGAAATGTTTTCAGCTTTAAATGGTGTAAAAAATACATGTTTCGAAACTGAAGAGGCTGGCTTTCGCTTTAAAACCTCAGCAGCTCAATTTTCTTGGTTGCTAGGGTGATGTATCGGCATTGCAGCCTCGTGTACTGTACCTGCCTTTCCAGTTGTGCCAACTGTTATGAAAAAATGGGACAGTTTGTGTTCCTGAACATGAATAACTTTCCGTGACTAATTTATTTGCCATGAGAATGGGCTGAAATGTAACATAATATTGAAAAATGATACTAATGTGCACTGAAAGCTTTAGTTCTAATTAGAGATGCAAACCATTTCCCGACCCTTTTATTTAACAGTCTTTTACCAAGGGATCTGTGAAACACTGGTCTTTACTTTGACCTGTTTCAAGTGTAGAAACTCAGCTGAAACTAGACTGTACTGTTTTCATATTTATTATGCAGGAGGTCTGCCTTTAAGTCATTACAACACACTGAACCTCTAACCAGGTTACGAGTGATTAGGGCTGGTATTCATTTCTGATAGACTTTTCTGACACTCCTGGCTATCATAAACTACAGTGCACACAAACACACACATTAATGTGCTTAAGGATGTTTAATTACTGTTAAAACTTTAAGGTTTGCTGACACTGCTGTACTTCGTGTAATCGCCTCAGTCTGCACTGTACATATCTGAACCATACTGTATGTGGTATGTAAATATGAACAATAATGCAGGGGTGTGATATTTGACTTTACAGGTGTAACTGATACAATGCACAATGATTGGACTGATGTATTAGACTGCATTAGTGTTAGCTAGGAGTACTGAACAAAAAGGCAACCAAGAGCTGGTTCTGTGGAGGAAGGAGGTTTTTGTTATTGTAATCGTCACAATCCTGTTTAAGTTTACAATCAGGAACAATGCAGAAGTGAAGAAGCTACCAGTTAGGCTCAACACGATCCTTTTAGTTTGCTCAATATTTCTATCGCAGAATGAAAACTGCAGAATTGTTGCTTTGGTTGTATTTAAAGGCAGCTTGGTGGGAAAAGTTGATTTCTGATTAGATTAGGCTCTCCGCTCTTTTGTCAAACTGTGTTTTTCTGCTGCTTAAAAAAGCATTAGATTGCTTTGAATTTCCTCTCCTGAGCTTATGTTCCCGTCTTGACATTTTCCTAAAATACCAGTGAATGGCATTCGTGATTTGGCTGGACAATAACACAATCAAGCAATTGTGGGATGAACCAGATCACTGAAAGCGAATATGACTTTTTCCTCCCACAAATCCTTGAATAGCATCACCATTTAAACATCAGTCTGCGTGTGTGCTAATGTTTTCTGACAAAGCATACTGTTAAGGCCACTCAGCCCCAATCATAACTCTGTCAGGGAGCTTTTCCAACGTCTTGTCAGGAGTTTAAAACCAATCCAGTCGTAATCTGCAGCCGTCAAAGAAATGCAGACAGATTTCTAAAGGCGTCCTTTCTGCATGGCTGCTTAGCTACTCCCACAGACTGCAGCTGAGATTTTCATGCTCTTTAGTGTCGAGTGAATGGCCGGTAGCTTTCAATCCAAAGCTCTTTTTTTTTTCTTTTTCTGGCCTGCAGTTAAGTAATTACCTCTAATCAATCCATAGCTCCCTTTTCAGTAATGGTTTAATAATCAGTTTCTAAAAAAGAAAAAAAGAAAAGAATAAAAAAGTGTGGTGTAAGAGTCTACATTCAGTATTCATTGTAAATCTTGATCTCACAGATAACCTAAAGACCAGAGCATAACTGAATCACTGAGCTGGTGTCAGGCAAGGAAATATATCACTACATATCAATTCTTCTTTAAAACGCTTTACGTAAAACGGTGAACTTAGAAACCCCGTGCCCCCGATGCATCACATCATTCGGAGGAGTGAAGATAAGAATAATCCATATTGTTGTATCTAGGCCAAGTAATCAACACTGCATATAAGGAAATGCTCACTGGTGCCAAGCTGTAAGCATTCCACTTGGCAGCACCATACATCTCTTTAAGTTTCGGATTCAGCCTGTGCGTACACTTCTTCAGGGCTCTCCAAAGACGCACATGTTTATCAGTGCTGGAACTGACCATGAATTAATAATAAGTTAAATAATACATGCCATATTTTAGCGAATGTTTTAGTTAAAACATTGCCGCATATAATGCACTATAATGGCATGGTGAGTTGCGTAGCACGTGTGCTCCTTTGTAGCTAAGTGCAGTTAATGTTCACCAATAATTTGAGTATGTAGCATTTTTCAGATGCGTTTATGTGTTTACTGTTGTAGAGGATGCACCGTGTTCAGCTCAAAGGGAGATGGTGACATTTTATTATCATTTCAAGTAGATATGTTTAATTTTTTGTCAAATCATGACACACTACATGAAAACGCAGCTGATGGGAGGGGCCTATACAGAGAGATAGAAATGAAATGAAATAATACCCTGCAGGTTTAAGTTGTAGTCACCAGTTTAGTTGGAAAAAATACTACAAGTTTTGTTCTGTGTTGTTTTGCCATGGCGGATACCACAATACTACAGTACCCACAAGCCCGAGTGCAGCTCTGTGGAGAAGCAGCCCGTCACTGATGCAAATCAGTATGATAAGAATGTCAAAACACTTTGTGCTACAGTTGTTAACCAAACATAGAACAGAAAAAATTCAGTTCACCGCATCAACTTTATACGTCACCAACATGTTTAAAACACGTATGAGAGGTTCAAGTTCCCGCAAAGATTTACAGAGACCAAGACTCTGCAGACTCAAGCTGCTCTTATTCACAGAGCATCAAATGCTGCTGTTCTGTCAAAGCTACTGGGCTCTTAAAACTGCCCAAAAGACAAGTGTAAGTCCTGTGAGACAGTTTCCAACTCCCACTTTGTCAGATAGAGATGCTGTTACATTTAAAAGCTCTGGGTCAGCACTATTTTTCATCAAATTGTATTTATGCGCTGGGACTTATTTTAACCTCTTTCTAAACCTTACCAAGTAGTCTTTGTGCAAAAACACAGTGCATACAATACAAAATTAAAGCAAACGAAGTGCAAACCACAGTGCTCTCAAATGGGATGTGTAAAAATGAAATGCTTCTTCTTCTTCTTTTTTTTTTTTTTTGCAGAAGCAGTGTGTAAGCAAATGAGGTAACTAAAAACTCTGTTTTATCAGTATTAACAGTGTACAAACTGCAGTGGACAGTGTAACCTGTCAGTAAGTGAGGTTTCTCAGGACAGCATCAGGCCTGCGGTCGTTCTTCCTGTTTCCAGTCTCAGCAAGATAATACTGTGACTAAATGAGCGGACTTATGAGTGGATGGGTTTATTTAAATTTAATGTCTTAATTAGTTTTTTTTTTGTCTTCTGAGTTGCATCTTTGCATCCAATATAAATATTAGCAGACATGAGAAAGACAGTGAATTAATTATATATCTCAATGATTGCCTCGTTACATGTGTTTGAAAAAAAATGCTACGTATGTGACAGCACACGCTTCCACAGAGCTGTCAGTGAGATGACATTAGATCACCTTACAGCTTGAACAAGACACACAAACATGTCCACGGGAACCCACCCTTCATCTTCAATGCTTTATGTGCATGGAAGTAATTCAATTATGTCCCAGCACGTTTGTGTTTGTTTATCCATGTCGCAGCAAAACCTGATTTCGCTCCCCTGAGATATCACACGGGATAAGCAGATGTTGCATAGACCTCCACGACCCCGTAAGTTCCAAAGACATGATCTGTGTGTGTGCGTGTGTGGTGGCTTGCTGAGGCGTAGAATCAGTGGCAGCTTTTTTCCCCCTGCTTAGCCTGTGAGTAATGTTCAGACCAGAGCGCGGAGGCTGGGACATGAGGGTTCATTAACTCAGCTGAAGCCTGATGAGGTGGAAAACTCCTAACCTCCAATGTTTTAGCCCAGCAAAAGCTCCACTAAGGGACTATAATTTCACATGGCATGGTAAACAGCCTGGCTTCTTTTTCAACCACTGGTAAACAGATAAACAGATAATACACCAAAAATAAAGGTGCCCTTTAGTCAGTGCAAACATACGATTTGAATACTATGCAAAGCGGCATCAGGTTACTTTCTGCCTTACGTAGGGAACATTTCCTGGCTTTGCAGTAAATAACGCGGTTGAGGATTGCTGTATGTTGAAAGTGTAGCACATTGTGACCACAGCGCTTACGTCTTAGAGGCTCCAATCGTTTCACTTAACCTCGAGTGGTAAGACCAGCAGGCTGAGGTCTGACCCGTCAGGTATGGGTCAAGATGAAGTTGTAGGTCAACGATGTAGCGTTTCAGGAGAGTGTGTTTGTTGTCTGGCGAGCCCGAAGAGATATTACACACACAAATCAGAGTGACAGGTGGCTGTTATTTCTCAGAGATAAAAGCTTCAATGCCCCGACCTTCTCAGTCCAGATCTAAAACAAAGTTTCACATGGGTCACAGGCTCACATTTAGGGTTAAGAAGTAGCATGCAACACTACTGCCGTGTTCAGCTCAGAGTAGAAATACTTTCACTGAGAAAATAAAACTGTATGTTATGAGTTTATTTTATTTGACAGAATAATTTCATGAAATTTGTATATTGTCTTTGTTTGTGAGAGTTCAGTCTGTCCCAGTCTGACGCTACAGCAGAGGTGGATAACTTAAGCAGCAAAGGGTTATGTCCATGTTATCTCACACACATCTAAGCAGAGCCTCGTGCTCTCCATCTAGTTGCAAAGTTTACACAACTTGGACAAAAGAAACTATAATTCACCTTTTCCTCTCGTGTATTAGCAAAACAGATGGCCTGTTAACACCAGAGGACACCCTGTGGTATTGCGAAACAGCAGTTTTATAATCTGAGAATTTGGACGGGTTCTGATGTTACCCGTCATGCTGTTATGCTACTGGTCACCAAAACACAGTGACAGCAAATTACTCAATAATTAAACATATTTACAAGACTACAATGTATTATTTATAAAAGACATGCCACTACTCTTCTTGTTTTCTATTCTTTCTTCTTCTTTTACTTAACAAACCTTCAAAATACATTAACAAAAGTTGGTTTTTAACCTAATTGTTTTTTGGATTTTTTTTTTTTTTGCGCTAATGTATTTATTATTAGATATTCTCAGGTAAATGAACAATGTGGGAACAGATTAGAAGCTGTAGTTGTTCTATATAATGTTTACAATGAACTGTCCTGTCAAAGCATTGACTTGAAAGCAGGTCTGTTAGTTCAAAGTCTCACTGTGCTCCATAAATGTGGTTATCATTTGGTAATCAACACACAAGACAAGCCTATGGAAGCATGTGCTACAGCTCTACATGTTTCTATTGTTACAGTTTGGGAACTGTTCCTGGGTTTCACATCAGAGCCAAGAAACAGATTCGGCCTAGTCTGGACCTAAGACATTGTCTTAATCTTGTTATTTATTGGACACAAGCCATGATTACTTCAATTTACTGTCAGGAGAGTCTTAAAAGTTAGCGTAAACATGTTTGTGACAGCAAAATAGTGCAAAACAGCTTCCCACCAATGGCACAGGATTAATTTTTTCTTTGTTTTGGCACCATTTGGTGGTATTATTCAGAAACAGGTCAGCTTCAGAGTTTGACACTATAAGCAAGGTGATAGCGTCAGAAACACATCAGCCTGGAAAACCTGAGGTGAACAATACCATATAGTATGACATTACACCATGTTTTTAAACTAGGCTAAAATGCAGAAGCAGTGTGTGAAAAACAAGGTACACCTTAACTGCTTCTGTAGGAATTAAAAGGATAAGTAGCAGCCAGGCACTGCTGATCAGATGCACTTGATTAAGTGATCATCAGCAAGTGTAAGCACCTCTATAAAAGCAGATTTTTTGACAGTTTGGTGGTCTGTAGGAACCAAAAAGACATCAGCAATGATCTTGCAGAAGGTCTATAAGGCCATTTCTCTAAACCATTTGCAGTCTGCTACTTCACACTGACAAAGATTATTCACAAACTAGAAAGAATTCAAGTCAGTCACCATCCTCTGCAGGCCTCAGGTAGCAAGTTCATGTCCGCACATATAGAAACAGACCAAACAAGTATGGCTTGTTTGCAGGGTTGCCAGGAGAAAGCCTCTCCTGAAAAGAACATGGCAACACTGCTTAGGTTTACAAAGCTGCATCTAAACAAACCACGAGACTTCTGGAGCAATGACCTTCGGACAGGAAAAACAAGAGCGGAGATGTTTTGGTCATAATGCACAGAACACAAACATCTCATACCAGCTGTCATGATGATTCCAGCTTGCAGCCCAACAGAAATGTGTGGCGGGACCTCAACAGAGCTGTGCGTAAACAAATGCATGCAAACCTCAATGAAATTTAAACAAAGCTGTAAAGAAGAGTACGCCTGAGGTTAGATGGAAACGATTTTAGAAGCTGCAAAGAATCGGATGATTTTTATTTTATTATGTCCTGATACGTTAAACCTTCGAGTTTGCAGAGGGCGTGCATTCTTTTACAGTGACTGTGGGTGCATATGAAAACAGGCATTGAGGTGAGAGTAATTGGAGGTTTTGGTGTTCCTTTGTGTGAAACTTTTAGCGGGTGAAGTACACTTCCGTAGCGTGTTTCCATTATTTGCCTCGGATCCCTTTCATATAACGTGTGTAAATAAATACAGCACTGATTCGAGCATGTAAATCTTCTTTACTTCTGAACTGGGGTGAAAAAACGCATTTGAATTTATGACATTTTATTCATTTTTAAGCACAAAGAAGCAAAGCGTGTTTTATGTTTTCAAGCTCATCGCCCAAGGCCTCAGGTGACAAACGAGAGTGACACAGAGTGGGGTTTTTCTCAGAGATCTCAGACAGAAAAACAATAAAAGTAAAAGAGTTTTTCAGTCCACATCATTTCATTGTTCCAAGAACAGCAACAATAGAAAAGCAGGGAAAGCTGGCTGGCTGTTTTTAATAAAGCCCTTCCTTAATTACATCATCTCTTAAAAAGGTTGTACATTTTTCTTGTATACTTTATATTTCTAAAGTAAATCATCTAAATCCCACACATAAAGGTTCAGGCAGTGTTGTATTGCTGAATAGGAATCCAATGCAAACCCAGAATTACTCAGGAATTTCTGAAAAATCTAAAGTTTACTTTGAATCTTGAAAACAGAGATACTATAAAGCCTGTTCAGACACCAAATGTTTCACATGGACTTTTTGTTTCTTTTAAATTATCAGTTACTCTTTTTTTTAATCTAGATAATTAATGATTGATAACCTGTGTAATATTATCTTCTTTGAGGCACTCTACAGTTAATGTGAGATTTGAAAAAATGATTCTAACTTGGGAAAAATGAAAAAGTTGGACAGAGGACTTTTTTTTTGGTTGCGAAAATTCTTCCTTTCTTGCAGCACAGTACAAAACCTCTGAGTAAAAAAAACAAACAAACAAGAGGCTGAAATCAGTGAGACAATGAGATGCACATCAGTTCGGAAACTTTAAAATGTTAGTCCCCGAGGCTGAATCCAAACTACAGCTGAGTTGTAAATTGTTGGAAAATAACATTAAGCTCTGCACACACTGGCAGTCCGAGATTGTGTAAATGTCACTTAGGTAATAATACGTAACACTGGCACTAAATCATAGCAGCAGGAGGGGGTTACAAGCAGTTCAAAAAAGCAGGAAGGAAAAACTTCCCATGCCCTATATTTGGGGATGAAGCCATTTTTCCTCCAGGGTGTTAAACCTCAGTTGATACTCATGAGTTCAGTTATGGTGCAAATGCCACGCAGGGCTGAGAGCTGCACGACTGTACTTAGGCCAACCTTGTGTTTTGTCCAGAGGGAGATGATCCAGCCACTGAGTGGCAGTGTTGTTCCAGTGATGATCCGACAGCCGCGGAAGGAGGAGAGCGGCACCGCGGGGAGCAGATTCATGTCCTACACGCGTGATTACAACATGTTTAACATGTATTCAAACTCAATTTGTGCTTATTAACGGCGTGACAGCAGACACGTGAGAATGGATGTAAAGCCTCATTGTGGTTCCAGCTCATTCGCATGCCTGTGCTCTCTTTTTTCCCTCTCTTGCCAGCCTGATTCTGTCTCATCTTTCTCACATCACCTCTGACTGTAAAACAGACAAGGCCTCCTGGCATGTGTCATTCCCAATCCAAACCGCTTCTCCGTGACGTACTGTGTCACTCTGGACACTCTGACTGCTCTCACTCGGGCCAGCCATGCAGCAGGAAGCAGCGATCAAATATCGTGTAATTCATCGGAATTTGTGATGTTGTGACTCATGTGAGCAGCACTTTAGCCTTAAGCTCAGATTGGCACCGAAAAGTAGCCAGAAAAAAGATGGCTTTGATATCTGGGCCTAATGGGAGGAGGATGAAAACCAGAGTGGACTTGATGAATTAAAGGTGGCAAGTAACACATTTAGTCCTAACTGCTGCCTTTGAGCATATTTTCACCTTCCCCTGTGTAACATAACCACAGTAAACAGTGTGAGAACATTCTCTAAGACTTTCATTTCTACAAAACGGGGGAAGAAATGTGAAACTTCTGCGCACTAATTCTGCGGTTTACTGGCTATTACATCAGGGGAGTTTAACTGAAGGTGAGTAATGTTAGTGGGTTTTCCTGGAAACGTACCCCCTCTGTCACTATGACTGGAAGAATGAAGCCATTAGGCTGCTGGGCTCTCTCAAGAGCAGAGACTGATCTGCTTTTTATCTCTATTTTTTGTAGCTAACGGTTTAACATGTGGTGCAGATGTGTCACCTGCATATACATGAAATCCTCTGGGAAACGCAGACGCATAATTGAGCAAAGTTGCGGCATGTACTTTAAAAATCAGCAACATTTCATCTTAATTTGATGTCATAGGAAAACACTGATTTTGGGGGCTGAAATGAGCCGCGAACGGCCCTTGCTTAGGTTTCTCGTTGTCGCAGGTTGTGCCCGAAGTGAAACAGCCATTTAGGAATTCTTTACAAACAATGCCCAACCTCTGCTCAGTGGAAGTTCACAGATTTGTCATGCGATGCCCGCAGGAATACAGTGCATTTTCTGCTCTGCCGCAAATTCGCTTTCTGCTCCACTGACATTCTGTTGCCCAGTTTGTCGGGCAGTGCACAGTCTCGTGTGATTTATCGAGTCTGATTGCAAGCTGCGCAGTAATTCGCTGCACGCCGCCACCATTAACAGTGAACAGGCCTTCCTAACGCTTATTGTAGTTTCCTTGATTTCTTGCAGAGTAAACGTATTCCCTGCAACTTTCAACATATGCAACTTTATGCTCCGTTTAGTTGACAAACTTTTGTGCGCAATTGCGCAGCATTAAACCAGGGAGGTGCATGTGAGGATGTTGTCTCCGGTACGCCTCCATCACATCATCGCCCACAGTGTCACTTCTAACAGAGGAGAAGGCAGCAAACGCTTCCGTTTCAAGTGATATCTTTGGGAATGAAAAGGCAATATGAGCGAGAAGCCGGGAAAATGAGGAGGAATTACAACAAGGTAGCCACGCAAGGCACCGGGACTTGGAGATGATGAAACGGAAGCCCACTTTAGAACAGAGAGCCCTACAAATCTCACAAGTCCCCCAGATTATCAAAGCCAATCCGGGAGGCAAAGCCGCCCCCTTCCCAGTCATCTCATGCCCTCACGCAGCTTCTCATCTCCACAGGGAAGTGAAGTTTGAAACCAGATAAATAGCTCACCCCATTTACCAGCAAGCTCAACACCTTGATTTCCCCTGAATATTTGTTCAGTGTAGCTGGGTGACATCTCATCTGGATTATTTTTTTTTGTATTTAGTTATTTTGCCTTTGCTTGTTTGCAAAAAGAGGTGCAATTGCTTCTAAAAATAGATCCATTGACCCACTTTTTATTCAATAGGACTCACTGGTATTGTTGAAGAGAATAGATCGCATCAAAAATATCCACTCATCATCTTTTCAATGTAATCTCAAGTTTACGATGACATTGCCCTTTCAGTTAGGCGCTCAGCGAGGCCGGCTCGGGTTTCAGGCGTTGGGGTTCGATGATGTGTTTGAACATGGACACCTGGAAAATATTCCTCAGTGAAAGCAGCAACCACACCAGGCTGTAACGTTGGGCTAACCGTCTGCCTTGACCTTTTATAGACATGTTCATGAGCCACGAGCAACGTCAGGCACCTACAGTGATTTCCCCCAGGGAAATAGGTTAGAAATAGATTTCAAAAACTGTACATATAGGCTGTAGGTTATAAACATATGTTGAGGAGTAAATCTGTTGTCAATGTAAATTACTCTCTTCAGTCATTCAAATACCCTGTGTGCATGGCAACGTGGCAAGGAGCTTTGGCCAAAGGTAATGGATAAATATTCATAGTCTAAATGAGTGCATGCACAGTTCTTACATATAAGCCACTCTGAGATTGTAAGGCTCACAAAGGCTTGAAGCTAAATTGTGCAGTTGTGTTATTTCAGACTAATGTTCACCAAAGTCCATCCATCCTTTCCATCCATCTCCTGAACCACCTGTCCTATCCCAGCTGCCTTTAGGTGAGGGGCAGGGCGCAACCTGGACAGGTCGCCAAGGCTAACCAGACAACAGCAGGCTCAAATTCTTGGTGATCAGGTCATATGTCAATCAGTAGCATTCTTCACTCTTACAGGAAGTCTCTTCAGCTGCTCGGCTGGAAATTGGGAAAAGTTTATTTTTGGTCCCACCCACTTCCTGTCGCCTGTCGTTATTTCAACAATAATTCCTTGAAATCACATAATGCCTTTCACTTCCTCTATTCGCCACATCATAGTGAATCTAAGGGTTGCTTCGAGCTAAAAGCCCCAGCTCGCAGGCATGTTGGAACCTTCTGTTTGCAAACATGTTTTTAACCTCTCAAACTTTTGACCCTGGGTGGTCATACTGAACTGGCACATCTGGGCTGATTCTGTCTGTTATCATTGAGTGAAAAGACAAAAAAACCCGTCTGCCATTGACACAAACATAGCTCAATAATTAGCTTAACTGAAACAGTTTAAAGTAGCTAAGGTTTTGAATGTGTTGACTATTTGTCTTAAACAGATGCAATAATAAGTTCAAAGCAAAGACTAAAAGATGGCTGTAGCTTCAAGTCTAAAAATTGTGGCTAATCTAGAAGTGCCTGAAACCTGCTGTCCTTCTAATGGCCAGCAGGAGGCGACTGCAGGAAGCAAGACTTTAAACCAATTAGTGGTGTGGCAGAGATGCGACTCGGCTTGAGGGAACAATGTCACGTTGACGTGTTTTCCTCATTTGTCCAAAATAAATTTCTTCCAAGGAAGACAATAAAGGCTAATCTAATCTAATCTCATCTAAGAAGTCTGGTTTTATAGAAGCAAATTAGAAAAGTCTGCCAGTTGCCTTATCTATGACCTTAAAAATACACCCATCACATTTGTGACGAGTGTATTTTCCAGTCTTGATGTTCACTTCTCAAATTATGGTCCTCATTAGGTTAAAAGGGGATGATAACACAGGGTATGCTGCAGGGTGGGGCCACCTTCGGGCTGATAAGTTGCAACCACAGGAGTGAGCAGTGGCCCCGTTTTTAACACATCAGTCACTGTTCAGCTGTAACACAGTAAATGTTAACAACAAACAAAAAAAGAGCTGAAAATGATTTGATAGAAAAATAAATTTAAAGTATAATAATAATATTAATAACTGACTGAGGGGTAATGGGTAAACACTTGAATTTGTCGACGTCTTCCTTAAAGTAATGAAAAGACTCCTGTTATGTTGGTTTCCAGGAACACAAATTATGTTCCTGGGTCAATTTGACCCGGGGCGTGTTTACTCAAAAGTGTCAGAAACACTGGCATTGATTATTTTACAATTTGCTTTTGTAATTTTGATTTTTTTTCGTTTTCTGTAGTGATGCAGATGACATGTGACATCTCTTCTGTTCTGGGTCAATGTGACCCGGAACATAACAGGAGGGTTACAAGAAGAAGAAGAAGAAGAAGAAGCTAAAAGTAATGAAAAGTGTGCCCTGGTCCAAAGATTCCATCCTGGGGTTTGATGTTTTTCTCTTTCATATTCTTATGTTTGAGGCTTGTTGTTCTGATTTTTGACGTTTTATATTTTGTGCCTGAATGTTGGATTCCTGTTTTGATTTCTTTCACCCTCTGACAGCTGGAATATGCTCTACCATCCAGGCCTCTCATGTCTTTGGATCTCTGTTTAAGCCACAATAAAGGCTTTTATTTGTTCTCTTGTCCTGCATTTAGGTCTGTTGTCTTCTTCTTAACTGTGACTAAATAGAGAAACGGCATAAAATAAAGTGAAGTCACTGTTGAATCAAACAGACTTAATGTCTGCATTAAATCAAAGGAAATTGGAAAAGACTGTAATGAACAGGAGAGGTGGTGCCGATCGGGTTCTTGGCTTCATCTGACAGGGACGTGATGTTTTTCAGATGGAAAGGTTGGGAGCCTCTAACCTACGGAGAGGTGCAGGCTTGTATCTCGTAGGCTGATTGCCTTTGTGTCTGAGGAGAGGTCCGGAGGGGAGGGCGATGAATAGCTCGTATCCAAAACGGTCTGCTTTTAGTCTGACTTTTTCTCTTTCGGGTTGATTTACTGAGAAATCGTTCTCAGGTGGAGTGACAAATCAAACACGGCAAAAGGGAGCTTTCAAAATTTTCCAAAAGGAACAACAAGGATAACAAAACAACAGCAACCACATCCAGCATTTGCACTTTATTATGAGCCTTCCTACATGTTGTAGGATATATACATGCTATTTTTAAAGAGCTACTAAACCCACATTACCACATCCTCATGAATCGTTCTGGAATAATAAAAACTAAACATTTTCTCCAAAGTGAGCTGCGAGTCATCTAATGGGAGCGATGATAGATGTAAAATCCTGGACAACTCCCCTGACACCTTCTTGTAGATCTGAATCCAGACAGTGTGCTCTGAAGTGCTGCACTTTCATGGGAGAAAAAAAGAGGCCTGCTCCTATGGCAACAGAAAATCAGTTAAATGAAGACAAACAGGAGGCCTCTGAACCTCCACCTACGCGCACACTAAAAAACACAACCTCCTTTCACAAATCCATCAATGTGGTAACTTTGTAGACCCGCTGAATGCTAATGGCTCGTAGCATGCAGCGCTTAAATAGGTCACGACTGGGAATAATTGTATTAACTGCTGTAAATAGAAATAAACAGGGAAAAGCGAAGAACAGTAATGGCTCGTCGGGATCTATTCAGACGCTTTCTCAGAAAATGGTGGAGAAGTCTTGAGGGAGGCACTCAGTGTCACATTCTGACTTTTTCTAAAAACTGCCATCTGCTTAAGAAAGCCAATTACAAGCAGAGAGACGGGAAAGAAAAAAGCGTCTTCAAGACTGGAAGTTTAAACCTGATAATATTCTTTAGAAAATGAGGCTCAATAATGTTCACTCATATCTGAATAACACAGATAATATGACTTTGAAGCTATTATTGCACTTTTTTTTTTTTACCTTACATCTCTGAGCTATTGTACAGAATGCATTAAAATGTGATTAAATGAGCTGTAATTCAGGGCGAGACGTCGGGAGGACACGAGCAGAACGAATTCCTCGGTCCTCTGTCTCTCTCGCTCTGTTTTTGTGGATCTCCAGTGTCAGAGAGTCATGGCTGAAATGACGCCAAGAACGTACTGTTCCCCGAGCAGCCCACAAACACGTGAACATCGGAGGCCTCTGCGGCGAAAACAGCAGGAAGTCGATCGATTCTCCAATCGGTCAAAAGTGAATTCAGCTGCTCGGATGTTCGCACACAAATACGTTTTGCACTCATGCGCTTGAGTAATACCATACCACAGCTGCAGTCACATAAATTCCTAGCAGCAGTTATTTTCTGGGTTTCTTACAAAAATCCCTCGTGTCCTGGGAGCTGCATTTACTCGACAGCACATTCGTAATAGCTGTTGGTCAAGCTGCTCTTCTCTCTCCAGCTGACAAGAGCAAGGTATTCTTTAAATGTTTGAACAGATGGCTCCTGAGATGTCTGGAGGTAAAAATAAAAACATGTGCATGTGGTTTCAAGGCTCAGAATGCCATCTATTCTTCATCCCTTATCTCCTCTGGGATCCTTGCCTGGGGGCTGATGGTTTTGGAAGCACACGCACACTCGTCCAGAAACAACAGCATAATGGTAATACATAATTTTGAGGTTGCCAACAGTATAAAAGCATTCCACTGTGTGCAGCATTGCACATGCAAATCATGACTTAAAAGACCCTAATTATATTCGGAATATCTACAGAAACATCAAATTAAAATTCACTGAGTCAAAACTGAAAACCTCCTTCGGTCTGTACTGAAGATTTCGTGTTCCATTCACTGACAGAGGTACACCGAGTTGTGATCTTATACATGTGGCATTAACGCAGCACCAAAGCTTTGCTGGCTGGGGATTGGATTATCAGTCAAAAATTATTTAGAGAAGACCAATTTTTGTAGTTTTGCCTCTGTATAGCACCACAGTGGATTTTAAATAATCAATCAACATGTGACTCAAGTGCAGACTTTTATCTTTAATTCAAAAGCTTTAAAAAAAGTATTGCATTAACAGCCAGTATTAGACACAGTCTCAAATTTTGAGCAGCAGATGTAATCATGACACACAGCTTCATGGCCAGGTGAGGCCCGTTCACCTGTTTTTGTGGCTCTAAAAATGGGGGCTGTGCATAAAAATGTTTAGTGCAACGCTTTTCAGAATCAAAGCTGAAATTTCAGGCACGTCCAGTCCTTGTTCGATTGATGGTACACTGGCTAAATCACAAAATACCTGTGGACTTGACTGTATTTGCACAAATTTAGAACTTTGACAAATTTTTTGCATCTTTCAGCAACAGCAGGGCATCTTGAGAATGACGACCTTTTAATGATGGAGAGCCGAGGAGGTGCAGTAAGCTGTGTTGTGCCAGTGGCTATTTTACCTGCTCTTTGACAAAAATGTGAGCTTCTTTTTCAGTAACTTTTTTACTGAACGCCGTGCAGTGATACAGTAGTTTTGTCAGCGGCTCTTCCACAAAGAGCACATATCACACTTTGTGCCGTGGGTCGGCTTTCACACTGAGGGCTACAAAAGGTTTAATTAGTCCAAATGTTCCACACTGGCTAGGACGAACCTCACAGGAGAAAGAATGATTTATTTGCTGAAAGACAAACAAAACCATTTGAAAAGTTTTGCTCTGCTTTTTACTATGTGAAAAATTCTGGCAGAAGTTCAGTCAGAACAGATGATTGGTGCGTACCATGCACTTTTGTTGTTTGCCCAAATGTGTATTGTAGTGGGTGAAATGGAAGGTGGTGTTTGTTACTTTTTGCTTTATATATATTGCTAAAAAATGTAGTAAATATTTTGGGACATGTAAAGTTTATTCTAAACAGCTCAACGTGCACTCGAACAAATGTGACAAACCAAGAGTTGAGCAGTTTATTCTGCAGGAAGATGAAAAATCCTTACATAATATTACACAGCAGCATCTCTAAGGGTCTACTCAGAGCATCCCCAGGGGCCTGTGGAGACATTACTAACCGTGCTCGAGGACCAAATATGACTGTTCCTCGTATCCTAAATCATCAGGCTGGAGAAAAACATTTGACAGAAAGAAAACACAGATCTCTGCGGTTTTTCGATGTATGCCCGGGGAATGTGCGAGATGAAGACATAGTGTGAAGGGCGACATGTATAAAACATGAGCAGATTGGGAGCGAGGTGAACTCTGAGCACTGCCTTGGAGAACAGACTAAATATGAAGTGTGTGTCTGATTTATGACCCTCTAACCTTTTCACCTGACGATTCAAAGCTGCCACATTATCTTTTTAAATATCAGAGAAATCTGCGCTGGTTTGCGCTTTGCAAATCCTTAAATTTCTTCTTCTTTTCTCCCTCAAAACAGTACGATGCATTAGCTCACACTGTGTACCTGCTGCAAGACAGAGAGCATTGTGCTATCATTCTCACAGGAGAGCCACTTAGTGCAGCTACAACGTGTGCATCCATCGTCACACGTGGAAACAAAGCAAGCCTTTGTTGTGAAGATACAGTGAGGAGTAGACCCGGTTGTGGAGGAACGCGTGAATATCATACGTGTGATCCGTGTTAGGGTGTATTTCCCCATTAAGTGCAGAACATAAACAGATCATTGCACACATTGCTGGAATTCCACGTCAAGTCCTCGCCACTCAACCGATGCGAGATGAGAGAGCTGATGGCTTCGCAGGAAGACACATTACTATTTCAGCTGCTGTTGCTGCTTCCGTGCTGCTGTGCAACCATTTTAAACAATTCCTGAGTCCTCCTCTTAATTGTTAATGATTTCTTCAAATGCGAGAGGATGTCTCGCACGCTTTCACGCCGAGAAGGCGCCACATTCCGAGATGTAAATCTGAGGTGAAGCCGCAAATTAGCTTTGCGCTGGCTGGCGAGTGGATATTGTGAGAATGCGAGAGCGTGCCGAGAGCGCGAGGGTGTGCAAACCTGAGTCAAAGACTAGATTTTCAAAATGACTTTGATCGTGTAGTTCTGAATTATTTACCAGGGAACTGGAAAGCATCTGAAACACGCGCGGCCACTCAATGATGAAGAGGTAACGCGAAAAACACGGAAAGCAAGATTATCCTTTAAAGGGCTTATTAAAGTTTAAGGAAGAATAGGGGTGGGCTTCTAACTTGACAGAGGTGACTGTAAATTTCATGTTTTTCACTCAGGTTTTCCAGGATGTTATTCCAGAGGAGCCGCAGAACATGTAAATGCAGTCACTACAATACCGCTAGGTCTTAATGGAGGGGACCAGGCATACAGCAAAGGGAGTCCTTTTTTACCTGCAGAGATATAAACACCTGAAGTGAGAAGTTAAATGTAATAAATGTAAAAACATTTTTTAAAAAGAGTAATTTATAAAACTAAAACAGTTTAATTAGAACTTACTGAAAACATTTTATTCAGGCTGTAATATATCAACAGTTAATTAACTCAAATGAATTTTAGTCACATGATTTCATGAATGTGAGTGTCTATCAATCACAAGGTTGCTGGGTTGACGCTAGTGATGGGTCGTTCGCGAACGAAATGGCTCTTAGAGCCGGCTCTTTGACGTGAACGACACGAGCCGGCTCCTTATCGCGAGCCGTCACGTGGGTTTTTTTTTTTTTTTTTTTTCTTTCTCTTTCTCTCAGCCTCTCTCTCGCACTTTTTTTCTACTTCACTCAACACGCAGCCTTGTGCTTTACGCTGGGCAGAGGGGGGGCAGTAGTTACACTCAGTAGCACAGGAACAGAGCCAGAGGGAGAGAAAGAGAGCCAGGGACAACAACGTCACATTAGAAAGGTATCGTAATCATCCACAACTATTTTCAGTTGCAGATGATAAAGGATTCAGAAAGTTTATTCATGCAGGTCCATATGACAGAGAATGTGCATGTTCTTTTTGTTTTCATATTTTAATTTATATTTAATTGTGTTGTGGTTTGCAGTGTTTTGTGTTGTTTCACTTTAAATTTGTAAAAGGAAAAAGCTGAAAATTTAAATAGTTAAAAGTTGAAATGTGAATAGTTGATTTTTGTATTATATGATTTATTTATTACATTTTATGTGGAGTGAATAAATAAAAGTATATTTACGGTGGCCCCTAGAGACAAAGCACATACAAACTTCAAATCACGTACGAACTCTGAAGCACGTACAAACCCTGAAGCACGTACAAACTCCAAAACACGTAAAAACACGTACAAACTCCAAAACACGTAAAAACACGTACAAACTCCGAAGCACGTAAAAACTCAGAAGCACATAAAAACTCAGAAGCACATAAAAACTCAAAACACGTACAAAAAACAACAGAAGTGCTCCAGGATGCTGGGCGCAGTGTTGAGCTTTTGTTACCTAGTGGCTACACAAGCCAGCAAGTACCAACGACCGGATTTGGTGTGTGGTAATAACAGGTAAATGAACATTTTTTTAAATAATTTGAATATATATGAGTGCCTGTGTATAAATACACAAACAATACACACATGCTTTCAATTGTGTAATTTTAGTGATCTAGTAGCTCTGCTTTGGAAGTTCAGTTCATGCTAGAAATGTGTTTTGGAGTTTGTACGTGCTTTGTCTCTAGGGGCCGGTTCGGAGCCGAAAGAGCCGGCTCTTTTTAGTGAGCCGAACCGAAAGAGCCGGATCTCTAAAAAGAGCCGGAAATCCCATCACTAGTTGATGCCTAGCTCACTTCGATTTATTTTGAAGTAGCCTTAGACAAGATACTGAACCCTGATGCATTCAAAGAAAAAATGCATTTCCGTGAATGAGGACTGTAGTAAAAAACCACTTTCATGCTTAAACTGCAACTGCTTCCAGCAAATAATAAATATTAACTGGCTTATATAAGGTTAAATAATTTGTCACTTTTCTACAATAGGTCCTTCTATGAGATAAGCAACTCTGACTTCCTGAGACTCACAAAGGTCCTGTGGCAAAATTTCACTGTTGTTCATCCTTTGTATGAGAAGTCTGACTGATCTTGGTTTATAATCTGAGGTCTTCACTGATCATTTACAATATGGTCATCTTCTCATTAATATGTATGTTTTATATTTCTGTTGTTCAATAAAGAAATAAAGCTTCAAATATCACCGCCTATGGGAGTGGGATCTGTGTGAGTTCAGGTTCATCATGCGGTGATTCTTGGGTGGAAAAGATGATACAAAAAACTAACAAGGAACACTTTATTATTCTTTCTTCCACTGGACAGCAAAGATTTTCGAGCGTTAAAAATCAAACAGATATTCAAAATATTAAAGAAGTTAGAAGAGTAAAGTTTAAAGGGCAAGAGCAGCAGATTGAGCAATAAAGTTGCTCTAAATAGTAAAGAGTGATGAAGGATCTTCTGCAAAGTAAGCATGTTGATGAGCAAGAAGAATAAATAATCATAATTCCATAATCCAAATAAAGGGAGCAGGGAGGTGTGTGCGTGTAGGAGGTTAGAGTGTATCGCACAACTGGAGAGTTGTTTATGTCAGTGGGAGGAGGCGAGAGTCATTTACAAGTCTGATGGCCTGTGGTCAAAAACGCTCCTGAGCCTTGGTTGGTCCTGATTTCACGCTCCTGCTCTGTGACGGTACGAGTGTGAAGACACTGCGTTGGAGGTGTGTTGTGTCCCTCATGTTACTGCGTGATCTCCCGGTGATTCTGCCGCGGTAGAAATCTTAAGTAGCGGAAAGGATGCTTGTTGGATGTGTTTTGGAGTTCTGTTTTTTCCCTGAACAGAGAGCAACCAGGCCTGGGAGGTGTGCTGAGTCACGGCTTGCATATTGTTTGTCAGATTAAAAATGCTCCACCAGGTTCCAACAGCACAAACACGATCCACAGGTCCAGTTCAGGGACTGAGATTAGATCGGCTGCCTGTTTAGCTTCTGTAATCAGTTTGCTGTTAAACACGTGTTCATATTCAAAATTCTAAATTGATGAGGTCAACGCAAGTACAGAAGTTTCTCCTACTACTGTACAAAACTAAAATTCCACAAATTGGTAGAACTTTGTGTTTACGAAGTAAATTCTTGAAGCGTATAAATGATGATGTTAATAAGCTCAATCCAGGATACTAAAGATACTAAGACACTGAACTTCATGGCTCCACAAAGTTCTAAACAAAGTGCTAAATTCGAGTTGGACACTTGTCAGCTGGTGACTTCTTCAGTGTAATTACCTGCCTGTAATAAGGGCAGTCAAAGAAGGACAGGTTGCCAGGAGACTGAAAGAGCAGAAGGAAGGCATTAACACTGACCTTTAGCAGACGACAAGGTAAGAAAATGAGAATTATGCATCACGTTGTTCAGGCCGTGATTCAGGGATGAGAGAAAAATAACAGAAATCATTCGTTATTTAAAGAAACAGTTATGATATAGACCAAGTCACCAACAGCAGATGCTTGAATCTCAGTTCTGGTGGGTCATGATGTAGACAAACCTCACACTGCTGGTCTGTGTGGAGATCAGTGCTTTGGTGGGATTTTTCTGCATGTATATGTTGATAAGGAATAGACCGGATGAACCATAATGAAGCCTAAAGTGTAACATTTTGCCCCTTATCACGTGAAGTCACGGGTGTTGGTTTATTTTATGTTGATAGCTTTAAGGTTTCAAACTATTATGATCATAATAAGTGAAATTTGAAGTGAAAGTGACTCAAAGATGGAAGGACAAAGTAAAAATGATGGATTATTTTCAAAGCAAAATAGTACCTGATATACTGGAAGAAACCAGTTCCTTCAGTTTGACTGCGTTGTAGCAGGATTATTGTAAAAACGTAATAACTGGAGTTGTTCTAGCTCTGCAAAAACTAAACAGTTTAAACAAGTATTATTAAACTGGCTAAATTGCAGTACTGTGGTAAAATGTACAGTCAGACCGGTGAGGGGCAGCTTGTGGTGTCCGTGGTCACTCTTAGACTAGATGAAGGTTAGCAGTTATCAGCTGAACCTGATGATGCTCTTTTGTCTTACAAATTTAGACAACAGGGTTCGGAAAGAAGTCACAAGAGATCACGTGACATCTGTTATATTACAGAATGAAGATGGCTAAATGTTACAGAGCAGGGCAGGGAGCTAGTTGTACCGATGTTCATAGTGCAAGACTGAAGGACCAAACACAGTCCAGACGAATCCCTCCTCCTCCTCCTGAAGTTTCGGTTAGAATCAAACTTTCACGCAATCATCATCCAATATGGACGTCTTCATCCAAATTCTGCTTAAGGTCGGATCATATTTGTCATTCAACTCATTTTAAATCTCATGCCGCCACTGATGCTCTGGTTGTTATTGAGGAGAGTCATGTTGCCTGCCGTCTTGGTACCTATGGTTCCCACACTTGTCAAATCCCACTTTAACCCCTTGTTTGCACGTGTGCTGCTTTGCTGAGCGATGTTCTGTATCCTCAGCATGGCCTGCTGTATATTCAGGTGATTGATGTCAGGCGATAACATTTACAACCTCTTTGCTAACAGTAACTCAGACACTGAGTTATCTTTTTACTGCTTCCAGAAACCTGCACGAGACATCTGATAGGGTCAAAAATAGTTTTACCGCAGTTGGCTATAGCTGCTTGGCTGGAGTACACACAAAAATGAAAGCACGCTCACGTCAAATAACCAGAACAGATGCAAGCATTTGAAACATTTCAAAGGGCTGCGAGGGCAGGTGGTCATACTGACCTCTAACCAGAACGTCAAGATATGCATGAAGTATAACAAGCAAAAGCCTTAATATCACCAAATTATCTCAGCCACTTTATATCTGCACAGATTCTCGATTTCCCCTCTAACGTCAACAAAATCTTATTTCAGCGCATGATATTTCATCGCTCTGTGTGTTATATTGCTGTTCATCTACATGTAAAAATACAGATTGGCTTCTGAAAACTAGTGGGTAAAATCAGAATATTAAAAACATGAAAAATCAAACCATAAAACTGAATTTAAGAGTAGTCTACGAGTGTCTAAACTCTTTTTGACTGTTGATGTTGTCTTCATGCCGGCTCATCCTAAAAACAAATCGTTCAATGATACCTCTTTCCTGGAATTATGACACAGTTACTAAAAAACAAAAGCATAAAAAAAAAACTTGTTGTGAGAAGTTTCATGCAGAAGTATTTTCTTTCTGTTCTGTCCTTTTGGAAATTGAAGTTTTAACAACGTTTCAGTTGTGAGTGATTGTAGGAACTATTTTCTTTCTGTTGTCCACATGAACTAAAGGAAGTGTGTTAACAGCACAGTTCTGCTGCGGGGGCGGCTATCACGAGTGATAATCTGGGCAGGTGTAGTTTGGCGGAGCAGTTTAAAGCTGACCTGCTCAGACAGCCATTTGTGTTGTTTTCCTGGGTTCTCGATGCCTATTGGGCTCATCACTGTCTGGTCTTTATTGATGCCTCTGTTGTTTAAAAAAGTGCTACATAAATACATATTATTTCCTTACTTGTTGCATTAAACGTTGGAGTTTGGGATTTCTTAAAGTAAGCAGATTATGATTTATGAATAAAAAAATAAAGAAAGGTGAAGTAGCACATATAATGATTTGGGGAGGAAGCTGGTCTGCTGTGCTGACTCTGTCAAACTGATGAAAATATAGGACAAACTGCATTTAACACTAAAATGTGCACAAAATGCAGACTCTGTAGATGAATATTTAAAAGAGCTTTTTTTTGGGGGGGGGGGTTGGGTAAAGTCAGTGACGATGACAGTGAAGCGGCCTTGAAGAAGATAAGGTGAAGTTTTTTGAAACGCAAATCATTTACGATTGACAAGGTCACTAAAAGCAGTCGTAACATGACATTTTCAGTTCGAGAGAAAACAGTGAAGGAGAGCTCGACTGCTGAACTGCGGTTCAATCACTGCACAGCTTACACGAAGCCTTGGAGACCCGATCAATAATGTTGATTACACCATAAAACACACAGAACTGAGGGAAGAAGTAAAAGCTCAAAGAGACAAAGACACGCTACTGTTTACATTGGATTCTTTGCTCAAGTCATTTCTCTTCATTTGATTTTCTCTTGGTCAATGACACAACACTACATGCTTTTCTCACACTTCACTAGAAAAATACGTATGTTGCATCTATCCTTAATTTATTCAGTTCACGGTCGCTCCTGCTGCTTTTTTACACCCACTGACGACTTCCTGCAGCTGCAGCAAACCAAGCAGCTCAACAGGAAATGTGTAGATTTTGCATTTCACATTTTACGGGAGCTGTTTGGTGGGGTGCACGGTGGCACTGCGTAGATGCTTTTTCCCTTAATCCACTCTGTTGAATGGACTCAGTCATGATAGCACACACAACCTGTGACATTCAGCTGTTTACACACAAATGTTGCTGTGGTAATCCACAAAATCCGTCTCAAATCCCCTTAATCACAGATGGTTGAGCCTGAACAAAACACCGTTAGTTTCAATCACGCATTCAGGAGCATCTGAGCAACCGGAGACCTCGGCCTCACAGAGGATACAGGAAGAGTGTTAAGAGCAGGTTAATGGAGCAGCTTAATTCATGTGCTTTAAATGTGTCGTTACACTACGGTCAGACACGGATAAATCAATGTTAAGTTGAAATATACTTTTCCTAAGTAAGTTGTGCAAATACAGACCTGGAAAAAAAAGATTATTGTGTTATATATGTAAGTATATTCATATTTGGAAAACAAGAGGTTTAGGTGGTGTTTAATAAGAGGAGAATTGCAAAATAAGCCAATTTTTTTTTTAATAAAATTATATTTTGTTGTATAATTATATAAAATACATTTGAAATGATGAATTACAGCAGGAAAATTTAATTAGTCAGTGGTTTTTAGGCTCACAGTTCATCAACAACTGAGTATTTCTGACAGGGAGATGGAGCTTACTGGGTGCTGGGGTGGTGAGAGGTTTAAAAACAGCAGGCTGCAGTGACATGCTGGAGGGAGAGATGGGAAATTTTATAACAGACTAACAGATTTGGGTTTCAAAGTCTCCACACATCTTCCAGTGTGGCCGTTTTCTCGATTTTAAGACGTAATCTGATTACGTCACAGATCGCAAACTTGTAAAGAGAGCAGGCTTTAAGTTGTTTCAAAAAGACCCAAATTTAATGTGAAGAAAAGCCAGTGATGAGTCTAGAGTGCCAACGCAGAAGTCCACAATGTCCAAGCCCAAAGGCGGTTCATAAAGACAGGAGCATGACCAGCAGTATTCATGTCCTTTCTTATTCTATATTCATCAGGTTGTGCACCGTGAATTCGTCTCCCAGGGTGAGACCATCACAAGTTTAAAGTACAGCCCGAAGTTTTTCTGGGCACCCAGGCAGTTCTTTCTCTGTCATTTGCTTTGCTGTGATTTTGTTCACTTCCAGAAAAAGAAGATGATCTCCGCTTGGACACAGTGGAAGGGATCACATCTGTGAGTGCAAGGAGACATTATAGGATGCTGGAGCAACCTGTAAATGGTCCAAAGTTCCACAAGAAGGTGGCCTTAAACATGTGACTGATAAGATGTGTATGATGCAGGGCAGCTAAGTTAAAATAATAATTAAAAAACAAAAGCATCTTAATTCAGAGGAAAATGACTGTTTTTAGTTTAGTTAGCTGGAGGTGGATGCATTGCCCAAGAAGAAGAAGTCTAATATGTGACCTCTTGCGTTCATATAAGGAAGAGCAATGTAAAATATCCAACCTTTGCAGAGAGATGTTAAATATAAAAACTGAAATAAGATAGTAAATACTATCAGGTCAACCTTTATTTAGCTAAACTTCAACTTGGATCCTTTTTTTAATTGTTAATTAATTAATTAACAAAGGAGCTTTCCCATTTCACAATCTTCTTTGAAGCTTATTTGAAGCTTGTGAAATGAGGAGCGCCAGAAAAAAGTTTTAGAACCACTGAACCGGAGTCAAAGAAAATCTCTAATGTCACAATGATTCAAATTACAAAAAAGGATTTTGTGCCAAACTGAAAATAAATTGGGGCCAAACCATCAAGTAGATGTTCAAATATTCAAATAAATTAGCGGAAACTTTAAGCTGCATGAAAAAAGATCAGTGAAGTCAGTGGAATATGTTTTACTAAATATTTCACTGTGGACCAAAGAGGTGGACTGTAATGAAAGCAACCTGGAAGCTTGTAGGGTTTGAGCTGTGCATCAACCCAACAATACCAAAAACATGCAAAGCTCCTGACCACACTGCAGAAACAAATGGCACAAAGCAGCACCAGCTCACAGCTGAGACACAGTGAAGGAACCGACGTATGAATTTTATGAGAGATTTGAGGTGCAGAAGTTCAGACATCTGAAGGCTTCAGTAATTCAAGCCAAGAAGGAGGAGCTGGATGAGTTTGGAGTGTCTGAGCAAAACAGTGATGAGGGAGGGAGGGAGGGGCGACTGGTTTGATGTGAATAATTTATCACTTGTGTTTCCACTGCCTTTGTTCTGTGTCCAAAGAATCCCAGTTTTAAGTTTTAATAGCATTTGTGGCTGGACTTATTATGTGTGATCAAATAATTCTCAGTCCTGGGATTTAAAAAAACCCTATTCTTTTTTTCCTAGCAGTGTAAGTTATTGAGGCCACATGGGTATAGCCAATTTCTCTCTACCCTTCACCCTCTAATTTGAATTTTGCAAAACATACATACATGTCTTGGGTATTTCTGTGGCTGCGCATTCATCAAAGCTGTTCAATCTTTCATTGATTTAAACATTTACTTTGGTAAAAATTCACATTATTAAGCTTTACTGGAAATAACAGATGGATACTGTACACTTGTTAATTCTTAATCTGGCTGTGTGACAGGCTTGCAAGACTCTTTTATTCAATATTCCCATGAAAGGACGGCATCCAAGTAAGATATACTAGTCCGTCTTCGTGCAAGCTTCATGCACAGTCCATATATTGTACTTTAAAAGCCTCTTAGATGAAAAAAAAAAGAGGATGTCTACACAAGTTCATACTACAAAGACGGGAAAGGTTTTCTATAGCTGAAAGAAAGGCATTAGCTTGGGAGCTGGCAACTGAGATAATTTCAGAATTTGATGTTATCTTGTTAAAGTGTGATTATCACATGGGTGATATGTTAAGAGAGAAATTCAAATACAAAAATGAGGCAGGAGTGATCAAGAGGCATCTCGTTTCATCATTTGGGCTTAACGGTTCAACTCTGACGTCTGAAGTTTGCAGCACGGTCTGATTTCTGAGAGGAGTCAGGCGCCTCAAACACACGTTCACCAAAAGCTCGTGAGCCAGAGTAAGCGTAACTTCTCTGGCAGGTTACAACAGGCGAACGTGTAAGACTTAAACAAAAAAAAAAAAAAGATTAAAATTGGCTCATTTGAATTTCCAGAGTTGACTTGAGCTGGTTTAGATAACATCAACAAACGCGAGTATTTAACACACCGTCCACTAAAAAAGAAATCTGCTTTAAAATTCGTGAAATTAAAAAAAAAAGTTACAAACATGAACCAATGCTACACCTACCCTGGGATTTACTTCTGCAGCTTATTAGGCTTATATGGAAAGACTGTGTAATAATCAGTGTTGGTCAAGTTACTTGAAAAAAGTAATCAGTAACTAATTACTGATTACTTCCCCCAAAAAGTAATCCCGTTATTTTACTGATTACTTATTTATTTTCAAAAGTAATTAATTACTTAGTTACTTAGTTACTTTTTAAAAACACGATTTACAACCTGAATAGGTAATAAAGCGATAGATCTTTCAGCCCAATTCTACTTTTTCTGCATAATCCATCATACAAAATGTAATCAAATGGAAAAGTCTCTTTTTTTTTTTTTAACTTGTTTTATTAGTTTTAATCTTTTAACTTTATGCATCGAGTAAAAATTTAATTATATGCACCATTCTCTGACTTGAAGAAATTAGTTTAACATTTAAACCTATTTTCTGCACATTCCAGCACATAAAATATTTTTTGTGTTTACACTCAGTCTTTCAAATAGATGCAAGTAAAACACAGCAGAAAATAAATAAAATCAAAGACTCAGCAGTCCTGTTGCTCTATTTTCACCTGTATAGCAGGAGTGGCGTAGGCGGAGGTTTGCCCTGGTGCAGGTGTGCCGCAGCGATCAGTGGAAGAATCCGCGAGTTTCTCTGTGAATTTCCCATTATCTCGTTGCATACTCGGTGCTTGTTTAGGGGTTTTTTTTCGCTGTAAAAAGAAGTTTTCTTCCCACGCACAATGGACACTAATGTTTTTGTCACTTCTTATGGAATCAAACTCAAAGTAAGTGTAACCCACTCCTGGGTAAGTACACCTCACTCTAGGTTCGGGGAGGAGCTGGACATGAGTGCACATAATCATAACACACAGAAATTTCAGTTAACTGTGACTTTAGTTTCAACAATAACAGTTTCACAGCAAAACAACAACTAGGGCCCTTAAAATAAAATAGAAATAAAATGCATTGTCCTTAATCATTGAAATTGTCCCTTTGAAAGTATTTGTTAGGGTTGCAACCTTATAGTTCAGGTTGTTCCTCAGAGTTTATAGAGTAGAGGGTCAGTCAAGTCAAAACAGATCGAATGAGGGAATGATCTGCAATGATCTGTCAGTCAGCAAAAAAAGGGTGAAGTCTCACACTTAGTGTTTTTATAGTCTAGAGTGCACTCTTTTTATCTGTTCACTGTTGCCAGCCGGGGTGACTGGTGGAATCCTACCAGAAACCAGATAAACCATTGGCCGTCTGACTGGTTGTGCAGATCTGGATCCTGGAAATCACACTGGGAGGCTCGCCATTAATTGGAATCACTGGTCTTTTCTCGTGGAGCTCAAAGCTCACTAAAAGACCTGACCGAGACACGTGGAACACTATTAACTTAGCCGCCACCTCTGCTGATTTCGGCAGCTCTGTCTAACATTCAACTCACTATTGAAATGTTAGCCGATAACTTCTGAACACTTTTTGACAACTTTTATGAAGCCTTGCTTCCGTAACCGCGGCAGTTTCTGCTGCTAATGAAGATAGCTTCGGATTTTTCTTTTCCTCGAATGGCTGGTATCACTACGCCATGTAAAAACACACAACTTCCTGTTAACCTTCAAAATAAAAGCTCCTGCTAGGCACAGCAGGAAGTGTGGAAATAAACACATTTTTTCACTTCTTGTGACAATAAAATAAAACAAATAAAAGAATGATTCTGAAACTAAATACCTTATAAAGATCATTTTATTTTTACCCGTTTCTCCAGCTGGGTTACACCAGGTCAGTACTTCCACGCTTTAAACGCTGCACGCTCATACTCTCTCCGTACTCGATATATTATCCATTGTTGATCTGCACACAGCTGTTGTCACAAATGTCGCACTCGCTTAAGTCATTGTCATGAGACATTCTCGCAAAAAAATCACGGTTTTAGTAACGCAGTAACGCAGCGTTCCTACAGGAAAGTAACGGTAATCTAATTACTGTTTTTGCAATAGTAATCCCTTACTTTACTCGTTACTTAAAACAAGTAATCAGATTACAGTAACTCATTACAAGTAACGATGGGCAGTAACGCGTTACATGTAACGCGTTACTGCCCATCTCTGGTAATAATAATAATAATAATAATAATAAAAAATGATAAAACAATGATAATTATGAAAAAAGTAATTATGCTGGCAGCACAGTGTTATACAATTTTATATGTTTAAATTTTGTGTCACTTGGAATGCGTGAAAACGAGACAGTGGGCTAGCAATAACATGGAGGATGGCTAGCTAAGGTTCAGCTGATGCATAAAATTAGCTTTAGTAGCATTAATTAGCTAATAGCAATAAGTGGATTGTTAGATACAAGTAACACGTATTTAAACAAATTGTTGTTAAAATAAACCAGTTCAACAGTTTTCTATTAGAAGTTCTAATATTTTGTGTTTCAAATTAACATACATAAGGAGGGCAAAATATCAGGAACATTTTAGTGTGAGTACATGACAAAACCCTTTATGTAAAAATGAAGAATGTCATTAAAAGTAGAAATTTACAGCTGAGCTGTTGTTTTGGATCACATTCAATTTCAGGGGTGTACTTAATGAACTGGGGGGGTAAGTAGCTAGAAGAGTAGCTGAGGTGATGAGTAGTGGCTGAAACACACAAAAATGGTTAAAGGACGGCTATGTTGCTCATTTTTTGCTTCACATTTTATTCTTGGAGTCTATACGTATATACATAAAAAAAATCTCCTGAATTCAGAACATCCTCCAACAGCAGCGCCTTTTCTGGCCAGATGTAATCATCGCCTCTGACTAAGATGAACATATCAGGAACGTGACTGGTGGTTTGGTTAAAGGTGACATCATCTACGTGGGGGTACATCAGACAAAAATAGGTAGGAAGCACCGACCTATACGCTACCGAAATCTTTTCCCCTCGTGAAGTCGTTACCTGATATGACACACTCCTGTTTGTAAGCACAAAAAGCACGCCTGGTCCACATGGAAACACTCAGCTCCGTACCTATTAAAATCTTATCTGTGGAGTTTAAAGTATAATTGGTAGCACTCAACGATCCCACCGTCAAGGAAACAAGAAAGTGGTTTTCATTTTGCGCCCACTGTTCCAGCATTCAGATTTCCTCAGCTGGCTTAATCAGTCAGCCCGCTTTAGTGTGAGAATGAAAGTTCACATTGAGACACAAGGTTTTGCATTAAATCCACGGACGCCTCTCTGCCGCTTACCCTCAGGTCAAGAGGTGACAGCTCAAAGAGCGCCTTAAATCATGAGAACTGCTTTACCTTTCAGTGGAGCTGGAGAAACGCACCTACATTAAGTCAGTAAAGTCTGAGGATTTATCCGGATCTGAACGCTTCCCTCTGTGCTGCATATAAATGGATTCAACTCGGTGGGTTCAGCTCGAGCCTGACAGACTGCGAGGGTTGGGTGATTGAGCGGCACAGGCCAACAAGCAGCAGCTGCATCATTACCTTTTCATACCAGAAAACATACATTGCGAATTAAACAAAAGGAGCAGGTTCACGGCTCTGATTTCATGTTCGGGTTTAAAGTGATAACAGAAAATCCTGGCATGCTCTCAGCTGCAGTCAATAAGGTCAGACTACATTTAAAGGAGAACCTCTCTGCTTTTGTTGCCGTGTACTGTGAGGTCAAGAGGTCAACTTCATTTTCCACCCTATAAAATCAGAAATTGGTGAGCAGCTAAAACAGTGAGAAGAGACTGAAACTACATTTGGATAAGAATAATAAAAAACGAATCCAATATATAATGTATGGCGATAAAAGCCTTGGGGTAACACAGCATTTAAGTACATATTAATGAGTTGACCCTTGTCCTTGTATTATTGGCTTGATTTGCAAGAGCTGTAATTAAAAGTGGCAAAAAAGAAGGCTCTAAATTGATGAAAGCAATGCCGCTGTAACCTCTGGATCAGAACATAATCTCTAGTGGGTGGACTGCACACTGAAGTCCAAGTTTTAAATGTTTTCTAAGCATTTATTTTAAAGACGCTGCCTCTGTGGCTCTATTACCTGTCGTTTGTGTCTCAGCGTGCACACAGTAGAGATACAGGTCAAGCTTGGGAAGAGTTTTGCAAAGATTGGGTCATTCCATATAAAATGAACCAAATCTGAAAAGATTAAGAATCAGCCGAGTTTCTTTTTACAATAGCTTTTGCATATTTAAATAAGTCGTGTAAAAATTTATCTTCATATTACCATTCTCTGAGCAAAGGTCCTCAAAGTAAAATAACCAGTGGGTTGAAATTTCAGCATTTCTCAGCCCTCATAACTCATCAGAACTAACCAAGTACAGGAGATATAAACATGAAAGTTTCTGTTCTGACAAACACATTTATGTTCTATTAAAAACCACAACCAAATTCACTTTACATGCACTCAAGGTGCCAGAATCCACAGACAAAATCAGGGGTGTTTTGCAATCATGATTTTGAGGTCTGAGCATCAGGATCATGGAATACATCATAATTTCAATAAACTTTTTTATCATATAGAGGTTCATTTTGTCTCCTTTTTACCCAAATTTTAATACCAGGCTCATCTTCTAGCTCATCTGTAATTCCGCTATTTTAAAATGATTTTCATATTTTAACCCAGTAACCCTAATGTTGATGCTCAGAGTTTGTCGTAGAACTGCGATAATCAATCTTTAAATGTCCAAGTGTTTCAATGTGTTTAGTCCAGTTTATGACAGCAGTAAAATGTGTTTTTTAGCCCTGAAAATTTCAAATTCCGCAACACACACAGCAGGAAATTTAATGTGTGCTAATGGAACTGGGTAATGAAAGAGTCTGGGAACACACATAGGCATTATGTGGAGGCTGGATGATATTTTCTTACCTTGAAGCCATTTGCTGAAGTGCCCGAAATCTTTTAATATTTTTTCCTATATTAGCCACCAGGGGGCGACTCTTCTGTAGGAAAAGTCTCTCAGTGCCCTTCAAACGTGCTCAGTTGATCTGATGGTGATCATGATTTCATTCTCTGGATGCGAGTCTTGGTAAATACAGCAGCTAGCCATTCATTTTTTTCCCTCTTATTCAATCAGGGTCATGTAGGCCTGGAGCCTATCCCAGCTGCCACAGGGCAAGATTCAGGTACAGGTCACCAGTTGTGTTGTAGGGCTAACACAGAGAAAAAGACAGTCATTCACACCTAATCTACTAACTGCGTGTACAGGAGGAAGCCGCGGTACCCGGAGAAAACACCAGGTGGAGAACATGCTAACCGCTATGCCACCAAGAGTACAACATGATTTTAAAACAATATTATTATTATTAGAGTCAAAAATGAGGGTAACACAGGGCATGCTGCAGGGCGGCCTGTCATGTGACTGATGAGTCACTGCTCTATGAGCACGTAGTGTCCCGCCCCCTGCTGGTGACGGTTGGTTTCAAAAAGCTGATATTAGACAATAACAAAAAAACCCAACTCTTTGCATCAGGATGATAACTTTTCATATAGAGTATAAGGTGGGAACCAGGGCAATGTTAACTCCTGAGATTGATCTACACCAGAAAGGTCAATGATGCTTAAACATTTGTTTTTTTATTTTTAGAATGGGCAGGGCCGTTCTGAGTGTGGGATTGTCTTCTAGGCTGATTCAGTGCCTGGACTGGACATCTGGACTGTTTTTAATGCAATTATCTAACCAATAATACGGCTGTTGTCCCGTTAATTGTACTAACAGCCCATCGAAGACGTCTGAGCTCCAGTCTTGGTGAGTGATACGCAAAGATTTCATTAGTCTGTTGTTTAGTGCCAATTTGCTAGCATCTACCGCAGATGAAACTTGGTAACCCAAGCAAGCTAGCCCTGGCTTCACTCCAATCTGCCATAAAGCTAATACCAAAGCTTCAAAACAGCTACAGCTACATCATCTTTTACATACAGTCTATGATGAAGCTATTAACTTCATGATAAATCGCTCTAATCAGCCTAACATCTTGTTTTACAGCACACAAGTAGTTTATCGAACCTTTTTTTGTCTTAAAATTACATTTGGTGAGCAGTATTAAATGTTAATGGATTAACAAAAAGACTCCAGTCTGGAGCGCGGTATTGCTCAGTAGCCGAGCATTAGAGGAAACAAACAGAGGAGATATAAACGAGTCTGAGTGATGCTTGTACAACAGAGCTACCGCCAGAGGAGACGTTTCCATTTTACATGATTGCAGTTGTTTTAGAAACTCTGCCGCACGGATAATGGCACTTAAGATGCTTATTGTTCACTCATGAATGAGTCATGCAATAGTCAGGCTTTTGCTGTACAAAACAGGCACATCGACAGAGGAAAAAGTTTGCTTTGATATTTTCCGCGGCTTTAATAGAGACTTTTAAACAACTCCAATAATTGCAGCTTCTCTTCACACAAAGTTGGCCGGCGCCCTCGCACCCAGTGACCACCTTGGCCAGTCCTTGGATGCTCGCAGCCAGTTACAGATCAAGAGGCACTAATAACGGTTTCCTTCAGCGTGCACGCTGGGACGGCTCGGATTTGTGTCTCAGAGTGATCTGTCGAAGTTTTACCCAGAGCAACACTGACTCAGTGATTACATCACTGCCTTTAGCCAAGTCAAGGACACACAAAATCAATGCTCCTGATGCAAATGCACAGTGGGAATTCACTTTAAAGCTAATAACATTAAGCTCAGAGCGCTGTGATGTCGGCCCACATTGTAATGTTATGTAAATCTGACCATATGACAGCTTCATTTAAATCGAGAGTGTGCAAGATTATGCGTGATAGCGGCCCATTTTGCTCCCTCATGCTCATCTCTGCTTCCCAGTAAATAAATCAGGGCACAATTCTGCGTATTAGAAGAAGACATTCAAAAATGCTGGAGCTGGCCCCTGGAGACTTGACGCCGGATTTCTTATGCAGAAGAAGAAATTGGAGGGCACATCATGTTGGCTGGAGGGCCCATCACTCATCAATTTGTTTGTAAACACCAGATTTATGTGCAGTAAAGCAAGTCCTCGGTTAAACTGCTGGGGGGGCCTTCGTTCCCCCTCAGACACACACCCACACACAGGATCGCCTGCAGCATATTTAGGAAAAAATTACGAGGAAATCTCCACACTGCTGGCATGTCAAATTCTTCAGTTTACTAGCAGAGGAACGGGGGGGATGAGTGAGTACTCTCCAGTTTACAGCTCGCGTCAGGAGCTGGAGAGCAAACAAGCCGATGATATAACCGCAGTATTTACTGTCAGCATCAGGCCAGCTGTGGATAAACAGCCTCTGTTTGCTTTCACATTCTCATGTACATCAGTCGTCAGTGACCAGAAGAAACCCCGCGTGAGGGCCTTCTAGTGTTGCAGGCGGATCGCCTCGTTCGTACCATTTCAATTTTGCAGTCTGCAAGAAGGAAATAAAGTGCTCAGCGACTTACTGCTGATCTGCAGCTCACAAGTAAAGATGACAAATGGAAAGGATTAAATCAAGCGGGTCCTGGAAAGGTGGCAGTTTAGAAAGAAGAAGAAAAAAAGGTCTTTAAATTATTCTAACAACTCCATCAAGTTGATCCCAGCAGTGAGCATACTTCATAGTCGAGTGCATTTGCTGATTGTGGCCCTAAAAAAAAAAAAAAAAAGGGAAAGAGAGAGACTGTGACACAGTACTGGTGTAATTAAACCACAGTCTCAGTTATACACAAGAGTGTTGCAAGTGTAGGATTTCTATTAGGCTGGTGATTCCAGCTAAGGAGTGTTTGGGGAGACATGTAAGCAGGTGCATTAGAGTCAAGTAGTCACGGCTTTTACTTGTTGGGGATAAATCTCTTTCATCTGCAGGTACAGTGCAGAGGAAGTCACCAACAGGTGGCACGAGGAGAAGACAGAGAGAACGAGCTCATTACCTGGGCAATCCACCGGACCAGGAGCCGAAAGGCCAAGTGTTAACCGGCGGCGGGGGAGGGGGTGGATGGGCCCGAATCAGAGATAGAGGTTTAAGATTTTTCATATAATTAAACAAAACACAGCAAAAGGAAGCAAGACACAGAGACGTGTTGCTATTGCAAAGCTTTTATTGAAGGAAGAAGAAAAAAAAAAAGACTACATCAAGCCCCTTCAGAAGATCAAAAACAGATGCTTTACTCAAAACAGCGGCTCGGGCTATACGAGGTGAGTTAAAACTCGGCGGCTGCAGCCTTAAGCACCTGATGGAGACATCTACAAAGGGGATCGTCTTTATTTACTTTGGTAAAAAAAAAAAAAAAAAACAGGTAAAGAAGTGAAGTTCTTTGAGGTGAAAGAGGAAACATGAAATACACAGCAAGAGTAAGGTGATTCAATACTGCTCAGCCAAAGGCACTTTACAGGCGGGGCTACGACGACGACAGCAGACAACACGAACAAATTCACTTATGAAAGCGTTTTCTTTATGAGAGGATTTGCATCATATGTGCTCCAATGAAAGGAAGCGTAACATGTTCAAAGACTAACCATAAAAATAACCAATACATGAGTTTGACACAGCTTCAGCGCATCAGCAGAGATTTACCTGTGCACATGGACCAGACCAGGGTATGCCGAGCAGAAAACGTGCTAATAAACCAACTTGAAATCATTTATAACTAGTAATGTTATTTGTTTACTGCTTTGTGAGTGCATTACATCCTTTTAATGTAAAGGCCTTATCTAGATAATACAGCTTCTTCTTCTGTTGAGGAAAATAGCAAACGGCAGTGATGGACGAGTGCAGAGCAGTTTGGAGTCGGATTCCAGGCAAATGGAAGTCCAACATTCATTTGCCTTTTAGCTGTTTTGGTTTCCTGAATGAAGTCTTTTGGTGTTTTGCAGCTAGACGCCCCAGAGTGACTTGTTGGAAAAGTGAAATGGTTTTTATCCAAGCTACTTCACAGAAACCGCGCTGCTGGCTGAGAACATGAAAGTACTGCATTTTAGCATCTTCAGCTCAAAACAACGAGCCCAAAGATGCTAAAATGCTCCAAGAAATGAAGGGAACGGCACAGTCTGGTGTTGATTATCTGCACCTTTCACTTATGCTACTTAATCAGGTGTTAAAGACATCATTAGATCATCAACAGAGAAATTTTGATGTAAAGATTTATTGAAAAATGTAGATGTCTGTAGAATAATAACACCAACACTGCAGACTGGTTCCTTCTGTGTGCCAGAGGTTACAAAATCTCCTGGTAAAGCAAAAGTTTGATAGCGCTAAATTAAAACAGGGCGGCAGTAATTTTGTTTTCCTGGTAGCCATCTGCAGATTTTCATGAGCAGCTGACACGGTGGTCTGTGCAACAGCTGGAATAACTCTGGAAACCTCCTGGCAAAACAAGAGCTCCGCTGTTCGACGGAGGCAGAGAAGGCGACGAGGGGGAGCGAGAGGGAACCTCGGACGGCATTCTTACAAAGTAGAAATACCACCAACCCAAACCAAACCTGCGTACTCGTTAGCTTCGCGACAGTGGGTGATTCTTAAATGGAGGGCAATCCAGTGTTTGTGACAGCGGTGCGAGGGAAGGAGTGGCAGGAAGGTATCTACTGTCACTTCAACCCCTACATGCACCAAAGATCTGAAAGAATTCCTGATTTTACGCTGAACTGCTGTCACGCTGGGAAGTTTGCTTTGGCGGATTTGTTGACGTCTGTAACATCCACTTACTGAACGCTGTCGAGGCATGCATCATATTTCCTACACAGCCCAATTTCATTATAGATGTGTATTTTCTGTTGTCAAATATTCCTAAAATATGAATGGAGTAGCAGCTGTTACAGTAAAGTACAACAAACAGAGGCTGAAACTAAAATGTTTAACTAACTGCAGCCTGACTCAGAACAGAAGGCCGTGGGAGAAATGCACAGCTGCTACGTCCACTGCCGACGAGCTGCAGGTCAGCTGCTGTTTCACGTGTAAAAGTCTCAGTGCATCTTTAATACTGACGCCTGATTATCCAAACAAGGGCCACAGATAAAGTGACATGCTAACGTAGCATGAATCCCAGCTGTAGTCTCATTGTGGTATATTTTCCCAAAGTATTAGAAGTAAAAAAACAGGAGAATAAATCTCCAGTTACTAGACAGAAGAACAGACCCGACTGTCGCAGCTTTAGCTCTCTTAATCACCGCCTAACTAATTAAGCTGCGATACTCAAGATGACTGTAGACGTTGCTTCTAAACAGTTCAGCGACACCGTGGAGACATTTTTAAAGATCTTTAGGACAGATTACAGGTTTTTAGTTGAAGCAGTGCACTCGCTACTTGCTGAACTGTAAAAATGCTGAATTTTGGGGGGGTTTGTATATGACCGATGGACCTTTTGTGTACAGCAATGCGCTCCAAATATTGATGGAAAATGTCCTGAGGATGTGAAGTTTATGTTGCCTAACCTTTTCAGAGAATCAGCCCTCGCTCCGTTCCTGCTGCAGGCATGTGAGCTAGTACCAAATGTAAACTGCCTAACCAGCTTCCACCTTCTCAACTTTAAATACCCCGCTCCATTTCAAATAGAAAGCTTAGTCAATTTTTAAGTTAAAAAACAAACAAATAAACAAGCAAAAAAAAGAAAATCTGCGACAGTAAAGGTTTGGTGAATTCTTCGTTCACCTTATTAGCACAGTCGTCTTTACAAAGCGATACCCTGGTTGAAACTCTGCTGTAACAGGACGCACTGATTACATCTGATGTTGTAAATTGAGATCAGAGGCGATAAACAGGACTAAATGTTGTGTAAGGAAAACAGGAAAGAGGAGACGAATTCTCTTAAAGTTAGAATGAACTTCTCTGATCGAGCTTCGGGAATAATGCGCCTCGGTTAGCTCCAGCTAATAAACTAGCAAAGCATTGCAACTTGTAGTTACTTGTAGTTTGAAAGTACCATGTGGAGATTTTCTAAGAACAAATCAACATAAAGTTTCACTTTTGTTCTTCTGATAAAACAGCTGAATGTTCGTATGAACGTCATGTTCTGCTAGCTTGTAGCTGGTCTTCACTGTTTTTGTGGCTGCAGAGCTGCGCTTTGGATTTCTCTGTTGTCATTTTACATGTTTGTGGTCATGTGCATCTGCTTGTATTTTATTTGATACCTCTCACATCACTTTGTTGTCTTTTCATCTCTGTAGATTTTTCTCGTCTCGTCTTTTTAGCTGTTTTCTGTCACTTTGTCGTCACGCTACATCTCGTTACGGCTTTTTTTTTTGTCTTTTTGTTGCTTCTTGTTGGAAATTTTTCACTTCATGTTGTCGTTTTGTCTTTTTTAAAAATTCTTTTTACTTGTTTTGTCATGTTGCATGTTTCAATTTTTTGGTTGGGTGGGGAAACAGTTTTCTTTTCATTTTTTTTTTTTTAAATTTTTGTTTATCTCTTGGTCTTTTTTAAAGGCATTTTGTCACCATTTTAAGTTGTTTTTTTTGGTTTTTTTTAAGGGTTTATGTAGTTTCTTTGTAGTTACTTACAATTTTTACTTTCAATTTCTTTGGAGCCAAGCCACTTTTTTATACTTGTACTTGTCTTATATAATTTTGCTGGAATGTTTGCATATCTGTGCCATCATTGTGTGCCTCTCTGTGGTCTTCTTTGTCTTTGCAGTCGTTTTGTGTCACTCTGTATCTCGGTGTAGACACTGTGTGCTTCTTTGTGGTCTTTTTTTTTTGAAGGCGTTTTCTTTGCCTGACGTCTTTATTGTGTTTTGATTGTCGTTTTTTGTGATAAACAGTAAAGTCATACTCCACAAGGTACCTTAAACTCACCTAGTACTGCTGTAACATCGGAATGAACCCTCAGATTAAGCTCTAAAGCTTCTGGTCCATCGCTCTTGGATCGAGCAAATAACATAATCAGTTATTTTTGGGAAACTCTCACGGTCCCTTCTTTGTCCATCAACTTTGAAACAAACAGCAAATATAAAAGATGAGAGTTAATGAAACAATCAGCACTGACATAAAGCACAGAGACGCACAGAGACACAGTTTGATTACAGGGTTACAATAAGGACACTTATGATCACATCTGTACATGTAAAATATTTCCTTAAATCATAAAATTTCTCATAAAGTGTCGATGCAATTAACATTAAAAATTGCATAGGCATGGAATATTCTTTATTTCTGTGAGACTGCTTAAAGAACAATCACTGCTTTTGTCTATGGTCGTTAAAAAGGGGCAAGTTACACAATTATACGCTGAAAAAAAACAAAAACAAGAATTAAACTCAACACAAAGGTTGTGTTTATATGATTTTGCTGCTCAGGCCAAAATGGAAAATAATCAACCATATGCATGAAAGAATATCCAGCTAAAAAGGAGGTGTTTTTTTTGTTCTCAACAGCGGAAATAACTGTTTATCATTCCTGCAGTACAGAGCAGTTTACTCTAAATAACGTGGAAATACATACAAACATGGCAGTTTAGATTCGCTTTTTGGAGTTATGCAGAACTGTTTTGAAAGCCTTCGTTGGGTCATTTCATCCCATTTTGTGTACTGTACTCTGATTTGTCCTGCAGAACAACAAACAAACACGTTTTTCCTAAAAATACTGCTAAAGCTACAGTCACACACGCGCACACTGACATCCATCCACAACTTCACCTGCACAGTAAACATATTAAACATTTTGCACGTCCTGCTCGTGTTTTAGATCGGAAGAAGAAGTCGGAGAGGAACATTATGGGCCCGTGCATGCACGTGCAACCTGGCTAAAAGATATGTGCTGGTGATAAATACGATAACAGGATGATAACAGGGGGTGGTGATGTATATTGTAGACGGATTTAGATTTAAAGTAGCAGTGCAAAAATTGTAGGAAATGCGTAAAAGCTCTATGGCTTAGAGTTAAATGATGAACCAGCTAGCTTAGCATTTTTACAATAAAATAATGCAATATAATATAATTATAACTAAACCCTCTTTCAGTGAGCTTTAGAGATCCTTTTTTTTAACATTTAGACTGAGGAAGAGCAGTTTCTTCCCATGTCTTCCTCTCTTTATGTTAAGCTACAGGAAGAAAACTTTAAATAAGAAAAACTCTTCTGCAGTGATTGTACAGAGTAAATAATTATATGTGAGCGTGTGAATGTGATGCCACAGTATGTTTTGTTACTTAAGGTGAACATTTATATAGAGCCATATATATGTAAATGAGGAATGCAGGCTTTTGTGGATGTTTGCAAGAAACCAAAAGAGCGAGCGAGGGCCGGGTTATCACAGTTTAGCTGTTTAGAGGTCAGTGGTGGCCTTGGCGGTGAGGGCCTGGATGCGGCTGGTGTTACAGTTTTTGCAGAGCACGTGTCCATCCAGCGGGTAGCAGCCCTGGTTATCCCCCTCCGAGAGTAGGGAGCCGCAGTCCTGCAGGACACAGATAGTCCGTTAGTCCACAAACACAAACGGGGTCATTATCCACGCTCACCGGTCAGACACATTCATCCTCCTCTCTGCACTCAGGCTCTAAACGACACATTTACTGCTATTTAAAAGGTCAGCCAGTGTCACGTTACGGGAGCCTCTCTGCAGAAAAGCCTGTGCTATGGTTCTCTGCCAGTTGGTGAGTCTGAATGGAAACAACTGGTTAGTACTCAGACACAGTTGGGCTTAACTCCCAATCTTTCAAGGATTTAAATTCAGACTTTTTTTTCCCCCCTTGTAAAAGTGTTTCTAGCAGAACATTTTTTCTAAGTATGATTGCAAAATGTGTGTCCTCTTTTACAGATTCTAATATAAATGTATTTCAGCTCATCTCTTTCAGGAGTGGAAGCATCAGCTATTTGTCTATTTCTCTGTGTTCCGGCTCCTTTCTTTGTCACGGGTATTAATGCAAAGTGTGCTCTTGTGTTTTTACTTACAGTGAGAATGATTTGAGTGGAGAAAATATTTTTATTTTTGGAGCTTTTACAGTAAGAAATAATCCTCATTCATAGTAAAACTCAATTTTGTGTGAAAAAAAGCAGTTTTATATGGAAGCCCGTTTCCGCCACTAAATAAAAACAAAAAAGCTAGTATCCATAACTCGAAATTTCGAGTTATTTTCTCGAAATTTCGACTTATTAACTTGAAATTAAGAGAAAAGTAACTCGAAATTTCAAGAAATATAACTCAAAATTTCGAGTTACTTTTCTCAAAATTTCGAGTTAGCTCTGCCAATCAAAAATATACGTGAATGAGGTTGCTTTCTTGTTACCCGGAAGCATATGGCGCAGAGGAACGCGCACTCAAAAACGGATCCCAACAAATTGGCGCTTTCGCGAGTACGTTTGCTGATAGTAACACCATGTGATTCAGCTAATAACACAGGGATTTCATCATTTGTGAAGCCAGGCTGAAAACACTCAGCAATCTGTGCATTCACGACTGGATGTAATACCGGTAGCTTAGCTGTAGCATTTGTAGCTGAGGGCTTCAGCTTCCGGGTAACAAGGAAATGACGTCATTCACGTAGATTACTGATTGGCAGCGCTAACTCGATATTTCGAGAAAATAACTCGATATTTTGAGAAAATAACTCGGAATTTCGAGAAAATAACTCGAAATTTTGAGTTATGGATCTTTTTTTTTTTTTTTGGTGGCGGAAACGGGCTTCCATAGTTTTAGCCTGCTCCCCTTTAAACCACTTTTTTCTGATTGGCTGCCCCTCTTGAACTTGTGGGCGGAGCTTCCGTGCCCGAGACGTCCATATTAGGGTTATTCCCACTCAATGACGTAATGCAACATTCCCAACAGTGAATGTGTGTTTGGTTCACAGGGATTATAAGTATTTATGGAGACTTATGGAGAGTAGGAAATTAGGAAAAGCTCAATAGATCCAAATTTATTCGAACAGCTTTTATGGAATTTTACATCTTTTTAGATAAACTAAAAAGATGGCAACGAAAGGAGCATGTAGCCAAATTGCATGACTTCATAAGAAAGGTAATATGTTTACAAGGCTGAAGAAGTCACTTTGATGAGTGATGAAATGTTGCATCCAGATGAAGAAAATCCACTTTCTGAGAATTCCTTACCAGGATTATTGAGCATGCAGTTTAACACCTCAAACGAATCAAACAGGAAAACATTCCACTCTAGCACCTTTAGTTTATGTCATATTGACATATATATTCTTATGAAGTGGTAGTTAGCAATGAGACAGAAAAAAATGGTAAGCCTGTTTGCTTTGTCACTGTGAGCGCGTTAGCCTTTTTAGCTCAAAGCAGCGCAGCCTGACAGAGACTTTTGTGGTTGATTCTTTGATTATCGTTTCCTTTTTGAAGCACTTGGCTGATTCATGTATCACATCTTGTTAATTCTTGGAGATTTTGTAGACTCCGCGTGTTCTTTTTCAATATGCCTTAGCTCTTGTTTGGCCCTTTTCAAAGCAAAGTAACACAGAGTTACTGCTGAGCTCCGCTCTGATTGATCCAGTCTGGGAGCAGACGCACTCTTAATCATGAAGCTCACAAATACCTGAGAGATGACTGTGTTTGTGTTCTTACCGCTCGCTCTGCTCTGTGAGGCTTACTTGAAAATCGCCTGTTGAAGATTTCTGTTATGCTACAACATTAGGTAACACCACTCTTAATAATTGGTACAATTATTGTTATTCAGTTTTAATCTATAGTTCTTTTTTCATCTGTGAACATTATCTGCGTGCTGTAAAAATGATGCTCTAGTTAAAAAAAGGAATACATAACACGTCTAATTATCAACTAATTTTTATGGCACGCATTTATGATTGAAACACAAGTTATATCATAGCTAAAAATCAGTACATAACAATATTATCTCATTTTTGCTATTCATTTTCAGTTATTCGGTTTAATTAACCATCGTTTTACATTCTGTTACAGCGGTTATCACACAGTGTTGTCAGGCTCAGATGATGTGTGTCCCTGTGTCACATCAGGCAATCATAAAGTCGTGAAACTGTGCCTTTTTGTGACTTGGAGACATGACAAACTACACATTGCTTCTCGGTCATTCACGCTTGACCTCTTTCACGATGCGCGTGATGTCACTGAGCAGAAGGCACCGCCGACATCCAGGAAAAGAATGTAAACTGACGATGGCAACTGGAGCAGCGTGTGCGATACCGATCTGTCAGCGCCATTTCACAGCTCGTCCTGAGTTGCACCACCAGCTTCACTCCTCTTCTGTTCCGCTCGTGTTTACAGGTGTACAGAGCTGAGCAACGGCCCTCCTATTGGTTGAGCTCACAGAACTAAACTGTCGAGGAGGACAACATGCAAGCTTTTGTGTCAGGGTGTTGTGAAGTATGCTAAATGCTCTGTGGGAATAAACATTCAAATTCCGTGCACGACATGCAAAAGGGACTCCCTACGATCCAAGTCGGGCCGTAAGCGTGCGGCGTGAACCCGGGGATGCCAAATGTTGCTCTGTTAGAGTGCAGCTCTGTTGTCTGACTGCAGCCTTCAGCTGGTTTCTGTGTGTTGCGGTAAGATGTGGTGAGGTGTGCGCTCTTTACATGCCAAGAAACAAACAGAATGTACACATACACACAATGCTATGGCATTATTTTTCCATTGTCTGTGACACTGGCTTACACTCAACCTTCCTTTCTCTCCCCGACACACACACACAGACACACACACTCAGAACTCCATCTACTCATTGCTCCCTGGTGACAAAATTCTTCTCTTGTTGAGCCCCTTCAGCTGAACTAATCTGCTCTGCTTTGCTTTGACCTTTATGTCTGGCAAACGCTCTATGTGCTCACGCTGGTGCAGCTCTTTGACAATGTGACACGTTACTTCTCTTTTAGCCGGGCACGTAACGTCTCAGCGCCGCTTATCAAGCAGGCGAGCGGCGCCTGACAGATTGGTTTCTATGTAAGTCCGTGAACTTTGCAGAGGAGAGACGGGAAGCTATTTCGAGGCAGGTAAGAGAAGGATGATTCACTCGTCTCGCTGAAAAGGTGACTCGGGGGATCGGTGTGTACGTTATGCCTTATACCTTTATGCAGTAATGACTGTCACCTGGAGCCGCGCAACATTATTCAGAACCATCACTGCTAATTATAGAGGACAGACACACACACACACACACACACACACACGGGGATTGGTAAACACACAGAGCTCGTACCTCACAGCGGTAGCACTGCACATGGAAGTCACGGTCCAGGGCCACAATACGAACGGTCTCCTCCTGGCCCGGTGCCGGCATTATAGGCTCAGAGCACACACAGCAGCGAGGAGCAAACTTCCTGTGAAAAACAACCAAGAACAACAGAAATAAGCTCAGAACAATCTGCAACACTGTGACCTTTACTGACTGTTTGCCATTAGCACAAAGCTTACAGAGTTTCACTGCACGGTTCAAGCAGAGGTGCAACTAATGGCTCTTTTCATTAGCGAATTAATCTATTAATCATTCTGTCTGTACGTGTACAACAAGGACATCTCTAAACTCAAGTTTAAATTGCTTTTGTGTGACACGAAATCCCAGAGAAAAAGCAGCAAATCATTCTGAGAGGCTAAAACTAAGAAAAGCTTTGACATTTTTCTTGATTTAATAAATAAATGAATGATTTCTTGACCGTCGGCTCTCCCAGTATTCGCCAAACTTCACGTTGTGCAGCCCCTCAATCTAAGAACCCGTGATTATCATCTGACAGCTGGGCACATCGGTAAATGTTTACAGGCTTTCGGTGCAGCCATCAGGCCTTGTGCTTCCATGTGCGAGTCACGGTTTAGGGAGGCAAAGAAATGAGGAAAAAGCGACCAAAAGGCTAAATCATTGCGATCGTTGTGATCTTTGTAGTGCTCTTCACGTAGACTGTTGAACCCGTTTCAATATTTACGGAAGATATTCTAAAACGTTCTCATGACATTAACTGTGGGTTTCAACCATTTTAATACAAAACTGAAATAAAAAATACTGTAAAGTTCTATTTATTTAGATAAACTTCATCCTTTATTACATCCATCCTTCTGTTTCAAACCAAATCTCAACTCATCTGGTTTGTGGGTGTGTCATATTTCAAATATTTTGTGCAGCAACACTCAAATATTTTGAGATATTTTGAGATTTATAATCCAAACACAGCTTTCATTATCATACTTATCATACCGATGGCGCAATTTCTGTAAAAACTATGAAAGGTTTAACTGTTAACATAAAAATATACACTAGGGCTGATGCCCGTAAATGTTGCCACATTTGAAGTCACTCGAAGATTAACTATTTCATCACTCAAACATGAAGAGTAGACGAAATCTAGAAAACTACATTTACTAAATATAGAGGGGGCATTCTGAGAAATCTTATCGGACACTCTCAGTGAGTTTTACAGAACAAACCTTTGAACTTGCAACTCTGGAAATGCCTTTAGCAGTAGAAGGTCTGTCTAACAATAGGACTGATGAGGATATGAAAAGTGCAGTGAGATTCTAGGTCCTGTCACATGACCGAAAGTTCTTCTGTTCTACACGTGCATCCATTGTCTGTGAATCGGGAAGTAAAGAGGTTAGGTGGCTTTGGGGAACCACGGGCCAAAAAAGAAAAGAAAAAGAAAGATTCTCGTCGTGGCTATTCCTCGACACAAAGGGCCACGCTTGTCACGTGAAATTAAACACGGGCCTTGCGTTGAGCTTCCCAAACCGAGAGCTGCGCACTCACGCCAAGAGCCAGCGTTTTACTTCTGTTTCCCTTCTGGTCACCGAGTAAAGAAGGAACATTTCTGGGAAGCTAGCAGTTATGCAATGAGTGGAGGGTGACGCAATGACAGGAATGTACTACTAAATTCATGTCTACATATCCAGTTCACTAGATTTGTGAAACTGTTTGCAATGTTTCCCAAAAAGGAAGCCCTAACGTTCTGACGAGGAGCTTTAAAAATGCATGAATTTACAAAAGTTAGTAAAGGATTTTAAAACAGCATGTCTTGTGTTTTATGTTGCTAAACAAGCTGTTAACACAACACTGATATATTATCACTTCATGAAATCTTTACGGGAGGAATTTAGACACCAAGCAGGTAGAGAGCAACATCAGTATCCATTTCTACATTGATTCTGTTTGTTAAATGCTGATGGAGCCCTCAGTGCATCGTATGTTAAAAAAACAAAAAAACAAAACACCCAACAACACATTTTTAAGTTCTTGTCTCTTAAGTCCCGCTCGCTAGATGCCCACTTTCGTCTGATTGGCTGCCCCTCGCTTGGCTTCCGTAAATAGCACAAGTGCTTCTCATCCATGACTCCTCCTCTTAAGCAAGAATTGTACCGTGACTGTACAAAAGGTCAGTGCTGACCTGACACAGATTATTACATCCCCTGGCATTAAACATTTAAGTTTCCTTTTTGGCCACGATAACCTGGTACCAGCTCCTGACGTACATGTACAGCAGACGGATGTAGCCAGGATTACATCACCCATTGGTAAATGTAGGATAGTGGGTGAAAGTGTCCGAGTAGCAAAGGGCACCGCATTATCAATGAGCATAAAATAGCCAGGTCCTAAAATACACAGAGCGCTAATATATTTTTACTCAGAATAGGAAAGTAACTTACAAAAATATATATTTTTTAAAGAAGACATTAAACTTGGAAAATTAGGAAAAAAGTTCACCGAGGTAAAAATCAAGCGAGACGAAGTGTCATTTTCTCACAATCATCTATACAGTCGTACTTTGTTTTACATCCAGAAGAGTTACCCCCTGTTGGCCGTTAGAGGGAACGAAGGTTTACGGCACATTTGCAGTGGATTCATGTTTCTGTCCAGAAGCTATTGTCTAATCCGGGTACCTTTAAGGTTAATCCTGGCTTTCCTGTACTATGAAGGTGGTTCACTTCTTTCAGAGGTATAATCACCATGGTAACCTACTGTATGCTGTGAACCGGAGCAGGTTATGTTCCAGATTAAAGGTCAACACGCACAAAATTACTGGATGAGGATCAGTGAGAAATATAGATTCTTAGATGGAGCTTTAGTCTCTGTTGGCTGCAAACGGTTTCCAACACCATGGAGGCCGTAGCTGAAGGAACAAATATAAAAAACATTCATTTAATGACATACTCAAGTATAATCCATCAGATTCTATTGTGTCCGAATGATATTCATACATCCGCTGTAGACACTGCATTTAGCCTTGCTGGCTAACAACAACAACTCAGACTTTATTAATATAGCAGATCTTTTAAAGTTGTCCTGACCAAAGCGATTAAAGCACACGCGTTTAATGCTATATTATTCTACAGCGTTTTTCCTTTCACACACACTCACAGTCTGCTGCTTTGTCTGCAGCAGCTGTGCTGCTTTCAGTCTGTATTATATGCTTAACCTCTTAATACGTTTCCCATTCATCTTCCCTTGTAATATCAGCCACTCTGCTCCCATTACACTTATGAATAATTGTAATTGGTCAGCTGCTGCTAACGCCACATACAGGAGAAACCCTGGGTTAACTTATAACCAGCTTTGTGCGACCTCTTATCTGCGTTACAGTATGACAAGTGAAAGCAAACTTCCCTCGTGTGTACACGTCAAATATAGCGATGAGTGACGCTTCAAATCTAAAAGGGACTTGTTTACATACTTGTGGAAATCCTCGATGCAGTGGATGTGGTTGGAAGCGTCCACAGTGAAAGGGATGCCGTCCAGGCTGCGGTGACACACCACGCAGGTGAAGCAGTGAGGGTGGTAGGCTTTCCCAGTAGCTCGCAGGATGCGCTCCATGATGGGCTTACTGCAGATGGTGCAGGTCTCAAGGGTGTTCTGTAGACACAAACACACAGACACCCACACGGTTACACAACAAACCTGATGATGACCGAAGTGATTTAGATGATTCATTTACAGTGGGCCTTGTTAACAAGTTGGCTACAAAATTTCGCCAGCATGGAAAATGTGAAAACCCTGCATTTTCTCCCAGTTTTTGTAGGCTGTGATTAGAAACTTCCTGTCGCCAGTGTTGCACTTCTGGTGGCTCTGTGCCCATTTGTGCTTGTGCAACTTATAAATCCACACTAGGGACCTTTAGCTCGGCTGTCCTCAAATGCCTCCGAAGCTGAAGGAATCTGATTAGCACTCCTCTCGAAACACAAACACAGTCATTTTTCAGCTGCCCTCACCCACACTCCATCCTCCCGTATGCAAGAGTGTGAGCAGTAAATATTTCCACTTTGTGATGACTGCAGGGTTTCTGCAGCCAGGCGACTGGGCAAGCGGCCCGCGGGGAGACGTGGCCGCTGCCTGCCTCTGACTTATCTGTGGCATCTCTCTTCTTAATATCTGCCGGGAGACACCATTTGTTATTTCAATATTTCATAAATAACGACTGCCTCTCTAAACAGCAATGCAATTACAGGGGGATGGATATATCATGTGAGAGTGATCAATGTGCGGCCTGATGCGGCTGCGTGCGACTTGATGGGCCCCGCCGTCGCTGCTCCTCGCTCAGGCATTTCCTGGATCTCTGTTGTCTCTCTGTTCGCCGCCTCCCCCTCCTCCTCCCCCCTGTTTTGCGCTTGGCTGGGCTAAAGAGTGCACGGTTCAGCTGTTCCCATTGGCTCCCACTGTAGTAGCAAGCTGCCTCAGTGTTTCCAAACACAGCTCGGGGTGTGTAGCAACACTGCGCTGCGTCATCGGCTGCCTCCCAGTCGCCCCGCCGGGCTCTGCCACTTAAAATGACACTTCTGTGACCGCTCGGCCGAGGTAAACTCGAAACCCCCCCCCCCCTCCGTCCGTACGGCTGTGCAGCACATGCACCGACGTTCAGTCTGTATGCAAATGAATGAAGAAGCCTTTTACAGAATGAGGCTCATTGGTTCACGTGCACGGTTAAACTGCTCCTGACACGGCTCTCGTAACACGATCGCGTGCCACCGGAGGGCAAGAGAGGAGGGCAGCTGACGCTTGACTGCAGGCTGGAGAAATGTGGTTTGAAAAATGGCCGTTTCTTCAAGGCACTCCTGGAGAGGCATTATTTCATGAAAAGCAATGAGTGCAGACATGCTCAGCACCCCCACTCCCCACACCCACACCCCTCCAAGATGGTAATAGAAATAAACATTATTCCCAGGGCAACGTTTGTGTATAAACAATGTCCATATTGCAGTCCCGCTCGATCCTGGAAGTGGAATAAAGCCTTTAATGAGCTCGCTGCACTGAGCCCTTGAGGTTTGCCTCGCACACGCACACAGACAGAGAGAGGTAGAGGTAGAGATCGAGAGAGAGGGGAGAATATATTTGCAACCTGAGAATCTGAGTGAGATACCAGGGCCAAACAGCACTAAACCATCTTCAACTCTTACTCATCTGCCTGCATTTCTACTTACTTATTCTCATCTGCCCTTCATGTGGGAATACCTTGCCCTTGTTTAGCTTAACTAGAGCATATGATTTCACAGCACACAGTTCCTCCGGGCCATTGTAATGAGTACAGTACTCAAAAGACAAAATTTCTCTCTTTCTCTCTGATGGTAAGATTCTATGACCTCAATTCATTTATTCTGCTCAGCCGCTGTTGTTTTTCCCATTCACTCGTGACTCCTGTTATTTGGGATTAGGTAACGTTTATTAAGGTCTGTTACACAAACCCGGGTCTGATGTCAACACAGAGAATGTTCATGGTCTGCGGTTGGGCACAACTTCCACAGATGGTTTAGGAAATTCTGCATAAATCACTTCATGCCCTCCCTGTCAGACATTCAGGTCCCTTGTAGTTTGCCACTAGAGGGCTGTATATGTCTGCAGATGTCCGGGTTTTACTTTTCCCTTGACTAAATGTGATGTATTCAAGCATATGTATTCTTTTTTTTCCTCCTCTCTCCCTCAAACATTTCTCTAAGTGTTTGCCCAGAAGGCTAAACAAATGTCTAGGCAGATGAGGTAAAGTAAATTTAGGTCAGACAGCCTCTTGCTGAACCGAGGGTTGAGTAGAGGGTGTTAAAGTCAATCGCGACCCCCCTTTTTCTTTCATTTTAAGCCATTTTTCTTTTGCTGTAAAGTGCTCCGGCAACACCAAATGAGAGCTCGCACAGTCCGGCTCAGCTTCTCACCGTTTGGGAACGGCCTAACAAAACGGCGTTCGACACAGCTGTCTGTTAGGATGAGAACTGCGATGGCGAACAAAGCACGTAACGGAGTCAAGCGGTCCTATGTGATCCGCTCTGAACATGAGAGTCGGGCGACAGAAAGAGATGCTCAGACCAGAAAAAAATACACACAATGAAGTCTGGGACTCTAATATTAAGTCTTTTGTCTAGTGAAAATGTTTCACTAATTTCCGCTTCAAGTCCACTTGTAATTTGCAGCTTTACTGGATCAAGTGACAATCAGCTCAGTTTTCAGAAATACTGGAGGGTTTGATGATAATTAATCAATTAGCCCGCACTTGTAAAAATACTGACGAGAAAATAAAAAAGCTAAAAAACCCCATTTAATTTCTGTAATGTAAGCGAGGGAGTTCGCTTGTCTGGCAGAGACTTGAAAACTTCCATGCCTCTTCTCTCCTCAGAATCCAGCGAACACTAATGTGTCTCTGTGTTTCAGTGCAAAGAGCAGCTAAAGGTAAAAGAATGCGGGAACAAAGACGTGTTTTCTGTGTTTGCACATGAAACGCTAAACAGCTGGAAATGTGATGTGGCATACTGTTGAGCTGAAGCTGTTCATCGTCTCTGCAACCGTAGCAACACAGATTTTTACACCTCTCTTTTCTCTCTCTTTCGCAACTTGGGCTGACAGGAGGTAGGCTGGAGATCAGTGAGGCTACACGCCATTTATGACCTGGCACGCTGAACTCAGAGCGGGCCAAATTTACAGATGATCTGATTCCGTGTGCATGTGTGTCACAGAATGTGCCGGTCGGCGCCCGGCCACGCCGTGTGACATCGCTGCACTCGGTTGAAGGTAGCTCTCTGATACCTAACAAGAGCTTGTAGGAAACATGCATCTGAGCGCTCTTCATGGACTGAATGAAAGTTAATGACTTGTTGTTGAACTATGAGTCAAATCACTGACCCTACTAACTCCCGAGGGAGTTAGGTGTCCACTGATTTAATGAACCTTGACAAGCAGCTTCTCTCCCTTTTATTGCTTAAGATGAGTCAATCAAGCGGGAAAAGAAGAAAGCCTTTTGTTAGAAACAGTTACTTACGTATACAAGAATTTTCTCCTGTGTCAAGTAGAATGGAAAAAAAATAAGAATGTTAAAAAAAAAGGAAATTTCCCAACACAATTCAGCCTAACATAACACTGCAAACCACAAGAACAGAGGCAGAGGTTTGGGGAAATGATGTTAATTTAGACTGCACGGACTGCAATGCTGTTAAATCTCATGTTAAATACTGCAGTTTTGCTAGGTGCTGACATCATCCTAGATATGCACCAAGTTACCTTTGACTTCAGTTCTTTCACACATGAGCAAAAGGAGCCAAGAGACCCCTCCAACTTCAAAATGAAGTTGAAGGGGTGAGGTTGGAAGTTTTCTTTCGTTGGCTTTCCAAGTTTATGCTAGGCTTTGTAATAGATGCTTGTTTTGGTCCAACTACAACTGTTCACAACATTAACCCTGCATGCTGAAAAGTGACACTTAACCAGTGCATCTAAAGGGACCTCTCTGAGCTTCCACATATGGTGATTTAGAAGTGAGAGACCTGTGTCACCACTGCCACAGCCGACTGTGTCACAGCACAAGTATCAAAGGACACCTGATGTGTATCTGTGAGATGATACCAGCTTTGACAGCGTGCCAGTATTTGACACTTTGGGATGGAGAACAAACTCAAAGACTGACAGCTGAGCACCATGGGTGCATTACAGACTCAACTCTGTGGTAAAACACAACGCTTCACTTACTCTTCACCAATGTTCCTTCTAAGCTGTGCACGTGTGCAATTGCGCACTGCTGGCACGGTCTCTGCGCACAGAAAATCTGCGTTGCGCACAGAAAAAAAATCTAACCTGAATTGAAATTCAAATGAATACTTTAACAATTCTGTTTGGCAGTGTTAGTCAGTAAGTGACTGGCTGCTCCCGTATGGGATTAGAACGATGCCACCTTATCCCATAGTCCAGCCAATGATGCGATTCACATTCGTATATACGCAGCTAATTAACGACGTTGACAGGCTATGACAGCGTCCGTATGTGCTGATACCGGTGTTTTAGCTAGCAAAGCGGAGTGGCTGATGTGGAGTGAAGCCACGTTAATGACAACGTGCACAACCATTGGAGATGTGAGCAGGACAGACGAAACAATTGACGGAAAAAGTGTGGACTTTATACCAGTTTTTAAATTGTGTTGATAGGCCACGTAAAACCAGAGTTACGATAAAAAATATATGCAATGTTTGGTTTTCTTTCTGAATACTATCGTTGTTTATATTTACTGCGGGGAGAAACAGTAAAGACGGCGTTTTATAAGGAAAACGCTCGAAACACTCCGCATGTGAGCAAAACCCCTTCCTATTGGTCGAAAAATGTACCATGGCGACCAATCAAAAACTGATATGGCAACGTGGCATCTAGTTGTTAAGAAACGGGGGAAAGTTTTAGGAGTGACAGCGGTGCTTTGAGATGTGAGAGATTTGAGACTTTTAGCGCAAATCTTGTGTAGTTAGTGTGTAGTGTAGTCAGTAGTTTTGTTGTGTGTGTCAGAACAATGAGGCGACTGCTGAATGTTACAGGTGTTACAGGAGTGATACATCTCCTGTTGTCAGGCCTGCAGGTATCAGGCTGTTGTTTCTCCTTTATCTCATAGTGGACAGAAATTATGTTTTGGAGTGTGGCATCAAATTTGATGCAGAACAGCTGATTGTTCTGTAAATAGTTTGAAATGTTTATTTAAAAAAACGCCTTGGCTGCATTTTTAGGTAAACAGCTGCAAAAAACTTTGTTGTTTGCATAACTCAGTTACTTTTTTGAAGAAGTAACTATATAATTAATTGCCCAACATTGGTCATTATTTACTGTATTTTGCAGACAGAGTTACAGGACTCTCTCCCAGACCACAGACTCATACTCATAATACAAGTCAGAGCTTTATAAAACCAAAAAAAAGGAAAGAAAGAAAGAAAAAGAAAGTTGTGTTTTCAAAATTGGAGTTCAAGTTATTTTTACTTCCAATAGTGTTAACATACTACACAGGTCATAAACAAGATTTTTTTTTTTTTCCATTGTAAGTGGGCTAAAGCAGTTAATTAAAAGTAGTCTAACATAAATGTAAATGCTGTAATTTGATTATTTTAATAAACCATGTAACTTGGATGGATTCGATGCTGGTGCGACCACAGTGCACACGTCTCATGTTGCTCACAGTGGTCCAAGGGACCGCTCAGGGAGTTTGAGTGTTCGCTCAGACACATGAAAAATTAGAGGGAACATTGCTCTTCACACCACAGATGTATTAAATAAACTTGATATGGTGCTGATAACTCTTCCCACTGGTCTCTTTTGGTTTTTTCCTACAAACCAACAAACCAACAAAAAATCCCTGCAGTCCCAAAAACATTTCCCAAAACAACTGTTAGAACACAGACAGCTACAAGCTGCTAACAGGGCACCTTCAAAAAGGATTAGACTGAATCTTCCGACCATAAAATTTTTATATTCCCTAATTTTTTTCCTGACGCTACAAAAGCCTCGTGCAAGGTTGGGATGTGGGTGGGACAAAAGCAGGAAAACGATAATGCAAATGTGCAGGAGGAAGCAAACGTGGAATCTAAGAAAAAAAATCTGGTTTGGCTTATCTGACAGACAAGGATCTCGCGACCGGGAACCCGGGTTCGTGTTTGGGGCAAGCTGACGACCTGCTGATTCATCTCCTTCAACCATGTTTTTAAAGGACAGTAGACACAAATAGACACACTGATAAATTAAGAAAATGAAGTAAAAAAAAATAAATAGGTAAATTGATTTGATTCTGATGATATAACAAGTGATACTGGGGGATTTGGTATATAGAAAAAAATCAGAGTTGTACAGCTGCAAATTTTTTATGATATTATCCAAAGTGTGTGTCTCAGTCAGAATCACCTCACAGCCCTGCGGTTTTCCCAGGGTCCTCAACACATGAAGCTAGAGCCAGCAGCTTATTAGCTTCTTGGCAGAGTGCAGTGACCTGCAATCCTCATTGGTTCAGGAAGCCAGTGCACTCGGCTTCCCTCCACTGACAGCAAAGGCATCCGAGGCTCAGATGGTACAGCAGGATGTCCACTAATTGCAATGCTGGTAGTTTGATTTCTGATTCCTCCACATGCTCAAGTGTCCTCTGCAAAGGCACCAAACCCCAAGCAGCTCTAGATAGCAGCTGAAGATCCCACGACATCTCTGGTATGTGTGCGATGAGGAGAGTAAAATCTAAATTGTAAGCCAGTTAAAATGTGCTATTAGAGTCCAGAGTTTTATTAGTCGGTTCAAAATAAGGGAAAAGAGGGGAAGTATTTGTGAAATCGACTCCCTACTTTTGTCATTTTTAGGCAAAAAACCCCTGAAACGTAAAAGAAATTTTATCATGACTAACTCAACACCTTTTGGTTTGTGAGCTTTGCTCTGAGAAAATCAGAAATCCACAATGTTCTTTCCAAGATCAAACAACTGACTGAGAAAAAGAGATGACGCCTTACATCCATTTATTAACAAATAGTTCCTCTTAAGCGCAGCGGTTGCTTACAACTCCACATACTACAACTGCCAAGGTCAACGCTGAAAAAGCTCTCAGTAGTGGGTATCTGTGTATGCACGCTGTTATTTGAAGTAGTTTCTCGAGGAAGAAGCAGTTACCGCACAGCTGACTTGGCATCAGCTTCTCTTAATGAATATTTAAACTGGAGATTTGGCAAACCCGTCCCCGTGTTAGCGTTCGCAGATACTGATCCTGCTAAGTTTCTGTTCATCACCAAAAAGGAAGCAAGAGCGTTAAATGAGCAGTAACGGCGAGGTTTTTAGAGCTACGCTGGGTGACTTCATAAAGCAAAGGGAGTGGAGTTTTATACGAGAGGTGTTTTTATATTCTTAAAACAAATCATGGAGGGGTCGGCTTGGAGAAAAGGCCAGAAATCTGTTGTTGAGGGAGCCTGGGATCTCATTTAAATCCACGTTTTTGCAGAGGGACTGTGGGAGCATCACCCTCTCCTGACATGCGGTCTGCTCAGGCCACGGAGATGGAAAGGTCTGTGTTTAAAATTAAGTTTCCCTTCAGCTGTTTGAGTTCAGTGACTGTGATCATCTCTATGCCTCATCCTGAGAAGGTTAACAATTGATCAGCACCCCTGCCTCCTCTCACCCTCAGCCCTCGACATTCAACCTAAATTCCCTTTTGAAGCCGTCATTGCTTTCCAGTGAGCAGGACTGGCATCCCGACTCCGTCGATCTGTGTAGTTTCTAAACATTAGGTCCTCAGTTGTGAGCGTATGAAGATATATTAACGACACTTGACTCCTTTACAGAATCCTGTCATTTCTAAGCGCGTTATGTAAATCACCCACTCGTATCTTCTCCGCTGCCTGGATGCAGATGACTGAGGTGTGCATGTTTTTTTTTTGTTTGTGTGTGGGTGTGAGTGAGCATGTCACACAGTGGAAAGCGATGGTTTGCTAACTCAGAGGATCAGTGACCTTGAAAGTATCAGCTGCATAATTCACAGACGGAGCGTTTGTGACACTCATCTGTGTGCACGCCAGTCAGTCAGGACGAGCGGGCCGAGGTTTCGGTGTCTCTGACCTGGAAAGGCCTCGTTTCCTCAGAGTCTCCAGGGCTCAGCTCTGCTCAGCCTGTCTGTCAGGGTAATAAATTCACACCGGGTTATAAATGACCAGCACGTGCAGGAATGGGATGGCATCCCGCCAGAGCTTCCTTTCCTGTTTTGTTTCTTTTTAAACACCCGGTCGGCTGGATGGTCTCGGCAGCGGCCCCCCCTAGATCCTTCTCACCAGCAGGCCATGCAGGTTTCACTTCAAAACAAGGCAAACTAATGAAACAGCACATGTCCAATGGGATTTAAATTTTCATACATGCTAGTACACACAGCTGCGTGGCTTTACTCGTTCACACAGATTTCTTATTTTAGCTGCGTGATAACATCAAGCTACAGCCAACATGAAGGGACAGGGTCGACCACTCAGCTCATGCCTCGCTCAGGCCTTTCTTCAAAGAATAAAAGGTGGCAGTGGGGGCCCTCTCTCCGGCTCAGGCAAAGTGGCTGGCCTGCCCATCTGCCTCTCCGCCTTAAATTCAGCTCCGCAGCAGAATGTGACCCCTCTGGACTTTGGGCAATGTCTCCTGCTCTGGTTACAGAGAGAAACTGACAAAGACCCCGGCAGTAGTTCTCTCATAGCATGAGTTAGAGTGACATTGTGGTGGGTCAGCACTGGGTCACGGATATTTTTCTCTCCTGCTTGCCTCTTGGGGGTGGGGGGGTGGGAGCGGAGCGGGGTGGGGGTGCTTGGACGAAAAGCACGAGGAAGGTTTAGTGGGTGCCGATACATGGATTTGCTCTCTTGTCTAAACAGTGCATTCTAATAACAACACGCGCGCTTTTCATTTTCCTGCTTGTAATGGATAGGACGGCTGCATTTCCTGTAGTGCGGGTCAGTAATAAGAAATAATGACCTGCTTGAATTTAGCTGGCTCACACCCACTGTACGGCACAATTACACACACGCGCATAATTGTCTTGGCAAGTCTGGAGACGCACCAAGATGTGAAATCCTATTCATGCAAGTGCTATCTAATTGGCTCACTCCTTTGAGGAATTAGACCGAGTTAATCACGTCTGAATATACAGAACTCAATTAGAACTCTGCAAGCTAATGCAGACAGCCATGAATATTTGATGACAAAGTCAGCAGAAAGCCTCCGTGTGTTCGCCAGCTTCACATGAAAAGTCGAAGCAGGGTGGGAGCACACCTGCCGACCTCTCCTGCCGTGAGCTTCAGCGCCACAACGACGAGGGGCCCTGAACTCACCACGATGGCTGAAAGCCTCTGGATCTGACTACCTGGATATCCATCACGGAGAAGTGACAGGTGTGTGGGTGGTGTGCAGTCATTTCTAATTAGAGCCATATTACTGTCACGGAGGCTCTGCTGCAAACTCCTGTGTTGTTCTGTTTATATCACATATGAGAGGAGAGATGATCTCCTGTGATTGGATGTATTGTTTTCCTACATCGCCTTTCTCAATGACAGCAGCAGCCTTAGGGGACTTCATGGGGATATCCCTTTGTTAGCTGGGAGAGTCTTCTATGATGTGCTGTAGAGGACATCCAGAAGCCCCAATACAGCTGGCAACGTGCCTGTCGCCTCTGGGTTCTCCGACATCCTCAGCAACTTCCCTCCACTGCCTGGATTGTTTGATTATGGGTGCGTGTTCGAGCTCGTTCTTCTTCTTCTGAAAAATTCAGCTGATTTTTTGTCGCCACGAGATCATCTCTAGTCCCGCCACACTCACAGTCTGTTTATTAGCACCTGCTATTCACACATTCACAATTATAAATCATTCCTGGGTGATTTCATGGAAAAAAACAAAAATCAGCGAGTTCTGCCCACCAGACAACCTCAGAATCAGCTGATGTTCTTTGTTGCTATAATTACAGAATATTTAATGAAATCACACCAAGTCTTGTTTATTATTTTTTTCCAGCATCTCTGATCTCTCTTAACTTTATAATAAAATTATCATCATTTAAGCTCTGTTAAAAAATGCAACCAAATTAAATGTACACCTGCTCCACGTGTGACAGTCAAGAATTTGTTTAAACTCTACCCCACTCTGAGTATAAATATCATGGTATATATCATATATATTTGAATAAACGGCACAGAAACAGGAACCCGGGATGTTTGACCAGTTTTCTGATAATTTACTGGAGGAAACTTTCAAGGCTCGTATCAGGATGTGGGATAGATGGCTGTTGAAAACAAGTGATAGCACACAAATGGTCCCCTTTATACCTTTGATACCAGGATCATCTTCTAGCTGTGATTCCTTCTCCGGCCTTGCACTAAAGCAGACTGTCAGTCGCTGATTTTTGCCCCTCTTGTTTCCCACAATCGAATATAATTTTTCAAAATTAAATATTCATTGAATGTGCAATACTGGTGCTGAAAAATACCACATTGGCTGCTTAACATAATGGGACTAAAGACAAAATAATCCAATCAAACTCCACCTTCACAATGGATCAGCAAACTAAGTTTTCTTCCAAGTGCATATTTAAAAATTAAACAGACATAAAAAAAAAAGAAGCAGTCCATCAGTTAAGCTTTTATAAAGGCAGCATGAATGACGGCGACCAGTACGGGTGACATCACTACTTTCCAAGACAGACAAACAGCCGCCGAGGGTAAAAGCTCATCAGTCAATCACGAACGTTTCCTGGTGACTGGCAGGTCAGGGGCGCCGTGTGAAGTTCTTCCTTTACAATGGCAGAATGGAAAATCTTTCACAGTGTGTAGCCAAAGAGACCAAAGCCCATTCATTTTAAATAACGGAGCCATAGTACAACACCAGATAATGAGCATAATTACATTCAAGCAAGTTGGCGTCTGTGACCTTGATGGTCTCTGAATTTCTGTCAAAAGCGGAAAAAATAGATTAAGGTTTTTATGTAGGCAAATCCCTATCTCTTTATTACTGCTCTTTCAATACGAAGCTCTGCTCCTGATGTGACCTTGTGGTACTTGCATCAGTCTTATTACAGCACACTTAAACCGGCTGCTCTTTGGATGATCTACATTCGCTGGGAGTGGCAGTATGAACAGGAATGTGGGGCTGCGATTCTGCCTCGAACAGGAACCTGTCTGCAACACTTTTCCATTCACTGGTGTCATTTAAGCAGATTGAATGGCTCTGTTTACCGTCAGAGAGACTGAAGTGAAGGGCAGCTAAAAAGCCTTTTTAAAGTAAATTAACTGGCCCAAAACTTGGCTGTGGTAATGCTGCAGCAAAGTAAGCGAGCGCTGTAGCAACACGGCGGATATGAGCACACTTAAGAACAGTAGGCATGGTAACCTGTGTAAGCAATTAACCTCGGTGACACTGAATCCCACTGCTGAACTTCTTCAAAGACCAGCTGAGCTATCAGACATGTCAAGAGTCCCTGTTGCTCTCAGCTCCGTTAACTAATATGCTCTCATGGTTACAGTCAGACTTCCTAAAGTGAAAGGAGAAAGAAAATTGCTGTTCATTTCTAAGATTACACCAGGCCTCACTGCTATAATCCCACTGATTGAGAACAGTTTGGGGTTTAACCACCTAGAAGATATAATGAATCTACTTTCTTTATGCAAGGCTGTGAAAATGCCAACCCTTATTTTCTGTCCTATACAATATGGATACGCTGTTGCACATTAAACATGGTTAACGTTGCAAATACTGCAGATACATACAGCCTAAAGGTTCAGGCTTCAGACTACTCTAAGTACTCCATTTGAGAGTATTTCCTCTACTCTTGACTCTAAATGATATCAGTGAGAGGAGCTATTGCTAATATGATCATCTCAAGTACCCACCTGCTGTTCAAACCTTCAATTTACAAGTGGCAGCCAAGTGCAAGAAAACAGAGCTAAAGGAAGGCGTAATGGAGCTGAAACTGCCTGTAGGAGACAGATGAACTGAGGCGTTGTGTCAAGGCCCACAGTCAGGGAAATAAAGATTATTTTGATCCGTGAATGACAAAGTTATTCAGTAAAGTCAGAGAATAAAAAGATGGAAATGAGCAAAATGCACTGACTCTTTATAATTCTATAAGTTTTTAAAGATGGTTGGTTTGATGAGCTCTACAGTTAACTGCTGTTTAACAATTTATTAGCAGATCATTTACCAGATTGATTCCATACAGCAGCGGGTGTGTCTGCTTACAGTCAGCCTAACAAACCAATTGTTTTATTCCTGATGGTGAAATTTTCTTGCGTCTCATTTTAAAGGCGCTCCCCTCTCCGCTCCAAAGACTCAGACTCGTATGTACATGTTTCAAGACTGGCGTTACAGTATACTCACTTGCGGATGTGCAGGTGGACAGTTAAAGACAGTCTCCTCCTGTCAACTCCTAATTTGGCCAGAAAAGACCTGTGACTTTATAAAGCATGAGACTCGAGCCTAGTTCTCTCTCAGACCACAAGACGTCTAAAGGTTATCAAGAATTTTTTGTCCAATCATCCCAAAACCATGGTGCCTGCTGCAGCTTACATTAGCAGGAAATAGTGAGTTAGCATTAGCAGCAATTTAATGAGCGAAGAGCCCAATATTAAGAACATAATAATGCTTATGAATATTCTTGACTATTGGACGCAGGGTTTTATTTGTTCAAATCCAGCACTGGAATGGCAGACACAGCAACCAACAATTAAAAACAAAAAAAACAAAACATGCCCCAAGGACAGCAGTCCCCGAGAGAACGCAGCAAACACAAACAAAGGAGCACTGCACTCTCTACATACACTGGTGTAATTATAATAACGCATGAGCCGTAGCTGGTGTTTCCACAAAAGAGCTGACACCTTGAATAAACTCTCGGCCTCTTAAATACCTGCACTTCTCATCTACAGCGAAGCTCTCTTCCTAAACGTATTACATGTTATTGCTCTGCAGCACCTGAGACTGCATCCTTCAGAACAAGCCTCAGAGCTTGTTCACTTTAATGTGCATTTAACTGCATCAATTAACGAGATTAAGATTTATCTGGAAATTTGTGCTTGAGATCACAAAGCAGGTCTTCTGGTTTTGGGGTCACTGTATAAACTTAGTGTGAATGGCGTCAGAAATGCAGGGTTATATAATAAGGAAATACATATTTTGCTGTTTTTGGGAGGTCAAGATTGCATTTTTGTCCAGATGAATAGCCATAGCTATATCTGATTAGCTTACCATAGACACATACGGACAAAGGGACACAGGAAGCCTGACTGGTCAGAGAGTAGAATCAATCCACCAGCCTTGATTTAATAAAGTCAACTAATAATGAGCAATTGGAGTAAATATATAATGCTGTTAATCATTTTTACTTTAAAAGCATGAAATCAGACTCCACGTGGCAATGCAACGAAATTTATTCAGTTTTATCTGGATAGCAATAACACCTAAAATCAGATGAACAAGTACCTGGCAACAGTGGGACAAAAAACCTCAGTTTTCACTGGAAGAAACCTGAAGGATGAGGGGAGCAAGACAGGACAGAAGACATGCAAGAAAGGGAATTATCTAATAATAAGAACAAATGCCACATACTAGCGTCAAGCTACAAAAAACTGCAGTTCCTTCAATGTCCACTCGAGGCTCCAGCAATGAGTTATTCCCCACAGACTCCCAATCTTAATATGTCCAACTTTACAACAGAAATAAACAGATTTACAGTCTGCTTTATATAAAAAGCCCTGTTTTGGTTTCTCTTTCATAAAATCTGTATGGGTGGTGAATCTTTTTTATAAATGTGCATTTGACAGGGGCCCACACAGATGGCTGTAGCTGCTAGCGTTCTATTATGCTTCACTTCCACTGCTGGTGTTTCAGTTTCTTTGTGCCGTTTGGTGCACCTTTTAAATAATATATATCGCATATCAATCGGCGGTCTGATTAATTCTGCTCACAGTCTGTCTACAAAGCTTTGGTGAATAAAATTCTTTATTCTAATGGTAATCCTCATGTCTGTGACGTGCACCTGTTGGCTGATAGCTTAGCACTCCACCCTTGCATCCTATAATGCTCTTACAACCAAAACAGAACAATAAAGCTACGTTTGAGGCTACGTTTGATGGTGGCCATCTTTAACAATCAGCGAGACAGACAGACCGCAGTAATCATTACTCACAAACATCACCACAACATTTATTTGGAATCACTCAGAAACACTGTTAGCCGGCATTGTTGGTTTCTGGTGATTAATTCGTTCCAGTTTTGCAGAAAACAAAGTCAGCAACAGTTTGAATCATCTGGAAAAAATTTCACAAGACAGCTTTCTTGGAAAACGGCACTAAAGCTCAAAACTTCTGCATCTCTCAGTAACAATGACGGACGTCTTGCCAGGTCGTGTGTGCACACATCCTTACTTTCCTCCTGTTATGCGTGTGTGCAAATACTGAATGGGGTGATCGGGAGGACACCTCAAGCTGAGACACGTCAGACAAGGGGAAAAACAAAAAAATCCCAAAACAATGGCGATGCCAGTGTTTTCACAGTGACACGATTACAGATCACTCCACGCAAAATGACACATTAATTGAGCGGCTGCAGAGTTTATCAGCATCACCGTGCATTCAAATAGGCAGTGATAAGACCTCTGTGGAGGCAAGCCAAGGGAAGTGCCATGGACAAAGGCTGATTTCTGCCCTCCAGTTTACGGGCCGGTGGTGTGACTGAGGCTGGCTCGAGAAAAAGATAGCAGGTTGTAAAATCAGGAAGTAGACAGGAGCTGATAACACATCTGTGTGAGTTCCTGTACATTACTAAAAGGAATTACTAATAACTAGGCAAACAGTTTGAACGAGGCAAATCACCCTGCGGAAGAGATTGATCTCACCCGTTCAAATGCCAGTATTATTACACAGAATATGTAAAGTCCCAGCTCAGATAAGAGCGCTGCTGATCGCCTGCTCTGATACATGGCAGAAAACTTTGTTGGATGGCAATCAGCGTGCGAAATGTATTCCTCCAATTCCTGGCAAAGGGATTAATAGAGTTTTGCATATTATTATACAGATTCTACACACAGCAAGTTTCCTCAGGCACCTTTTATACCTGTAAGATATTCTACATCAAATATAATACGCTGCCACGGGCTGATGGAAAAATCTATTTCGCACAAAGAGCACACAGCATATGGAAATAATTCAAGAAATAACAATAAATTGTTTTCAGTTTTTAAATGACTTACAGTGTTTTTATTATCACGCATTGACTGTATCGTTTTACAAATGCTGTCTCGACTGTAAGTGAAACAGTTAAAGGGAACTCGGGGAAGAATGCACATTTTAAGCAACTGTAAGTGTCGTTTTTTTTGATTACCTTTGGTGCTTCTGGTGCTGGACTACTTGCACTTCCAAGACAGAAAAGAAATCTCTAGATCTGCTGTTTTTATTTTGATCATGTATTTATGTATTTTAAGTGAGGGTGTGGGGTATAGAGACATCACTGTTAAGTTTTGGGTTTAAAAAAATATTTTAAAGGCTAATCCTAAGCTTCTGAAAAAGCGCTTCCAAAACCCCCCGACCTCAAGCCTGTTGAAAATGTGTAAACTATGCTTTAAAACCGAGTCTGTGCCAGGAAACCAAGAAGAGCAACCAAATATTCACACAGAGTTATATTTGCTGATGGCTACCAAAAGCATCTGGTTGAGGTGCAGTTTGCCAAGAGACATTTTAACAAATATTAGTGGAGGTGCAGTTATACATTTTAACCTATATCTATATTATTTTTGAATGTGAACAAAAATAGAGAAGATTTGTGCACCGGATCCTTGTTTTAAAGGCTTTAAAGGTGTATGCTCTGCAATTATTTCACCCTGTCAAAACAAAACAACAACAAAGAAATCAAAAGTCAAAAATGACCATGATGCCAGCAGGGTGCACCTTAACCTTTAGAGAAGAAACATGAGAGTAGTTTCAGTCCTCCCATCTGACTGTTGGCAAGTAGGTAAGTCAGTAGACTTCCTAAAAGGTAACCTCTTAGGAGAATCAGGCATTTAGGCCATTACAACATTCCACTAAACGAAACCATACTCTGCTTACGTGCTCCTTCAGCATAGAGAAGAACTGCTGCTAATATCATGTGACAGGTGAAAGTGTGAAGAAATAAATTCAGTGTGTCATTAATGTTGGTTTGCTCTTAAGACATTCCTAGACTGACTGACTTGGAGGCTAACTTGAAGTTTTCCTCTTTCCTCTCTGGGATTTTGCATTTCTCTTCAGAGACTCAACTCTCACGTTCATTCTCTAATCGCACAGAGGCGTATGACCCTGAGGATGGGAATAAAAGAAGAAGAAATTACTTTCATTAAGAAATTCAGATTTCCCCCATCCTTTTGATCTTGTGCCAGAAGAACATTTATGCTGATGAAATGCATAAATAAAGTTCTTAAATTATCCCATTCCTCTTTAGCGTATGTATCAGAGTTGGAGAACTTCCAGACAAGACAACTACAATCACACTGAGTGCCTCTGAAAAGAGATGATTTAAGAGATGGCCTGCCACTGGTTTAAACATCATGTAGCTCGGCTTCAAGACTTTACTGGTAAAATGCACATCGAGCCATTTCCTGCAAGTGAATGAAAAGAAAACTGAATAAATGTGGCACTATGTGCTGTCAGGAGAATCAGCATTACCTAATTAATATCCCTAACACACAATAATCACCATTCCCAGACTTTGTTTAGAGACCTATTCTGTCCTCAATGTCCCTTAAAGCGCCTCTAACCCACCTTAACAAAAAATATCCTTATCATGAAGTAACTAAATCTTAATTATCTTTAATGCATGTCTTACAGTTTGGACACTGGGGTATTTTTTCCAAGAAGAAAAAGGACTGCCTGAACGCATTTGAATCAGGAGCTCTATGAACAACCTACATATATGTGCAAACACATCTGTACAACTGGATGGACGTCACTCACTCCTACTTCTTTCTTCGGCCTGTGTAAAAGCACCTGTAGTCAAAGCACAGGGCACAGTTGTCCAGTTTAAAAGGGGAAACAGCGGGAGCTCAAAGACCAGGAAGAAACGGAGAAGCCGGTGCAAGAGTAGACAAAACAATCTGTTATTAAATGAAGACTGTTTTTGGTATTAAGTCGCTGAAGCCAAAGAACAATCTCAGCTGTAGTCACCATATTTCAGCCAGCTTTTAATTATGCAGACAAGCTCAGGCTGCAGCGACCGAAAGAGACGAGAGACTGTAAATATAAATGTACTACTGCTGGAATATTTACTGTGTTATCATATGTGTATTAATAACATCGTATTCAATTTTCATTTTGAAATATAACAGTAACTGTACTCCTCATATGACTCACTTATTTTTAAAAGAAAGCAAAAGAAAGTTCAAAGTATTACAGTTAAATTTAGTTTGTATTTCCTCGCTGCAGCGCAGTTATTTCCCATCTCAGCTTCCAGGAATGACCCGCCGACTGACACCTAATATCGCTGACAGTAAGAAACATGTCCCTTCCCGCTGTGGGACCGATGACCATTTTCTACTGAAACTGAATGAGGGAAACACTTCTGCTTAATAAATTCCTCATGTTTTTGCCAGATGACGCGTCTTTCCTGATAATATTGTGCAAGGAAACACTTTCATGCGTGTTGTGCAACATACTTTCAAGAAAACCAGTCACAGTTTTGTAAAATGGAATAAAAACATTCCAAATTAAGAATAACTCACACAAATTTCTGGCTCATTTATCGCCAATCATTTCTTCCTTTGATAAGAAAAGTGATTACTAATCGTTTAGCAGAAGTCTTATCTCATCCACAAAGAGAATTAACGCCATGTTTCTTGACTTAACCATATCTGGCTGTTCATCAGCCGTCACTGTAGACAGTTATGCATCATTTAAGAGTGATGTGTGAAGGCAAACATCATTCTTCAAACTATTAAAAATTAGATATATTAAAAAAGGCCATGAATGCATATCTGACCTGATTATTTCAGGAGAAAAAAATGGCAGGTGGATCTATCAGGTAGTGTTGGGTGAAGATCAGCTAGAGATGAGAAGCCACAACAAGTTTTGCACCACCTGCGCCATATTCACACCAATCAGCCACAGCATTAAAACCACTGAGAGTTAAAAGTGAAACCTGGGTCTTCTTGTTACAATACAATGCTCTGCTGGGAAACTTTGTGTCCTGGAATTCACATGCATGTCACTTTGACATGTAGCACCTGACTAAACAATGCAGACCAAGCACGCTCCCCTATAGTAATAGCAGAACAAGACAATGGAATTTTTAGGAGGCTCCTGAACAGGTGTGATCCACTGAGACCCCCCTGTGCAGGCCTCTGTGCCCAAACCTAGACAACAACAACAGGAGAGTTTTGCTGTACTTTATCGTCACTGCTATCATGTGCCATAATAAGCATACGTATGATTTAAAACCTATATTTCAAATGTCCTGAAATTGTTTACTTGTCCACCTGGGGACAGTAGAACAAGCTTCAAAAACCACACTGAACTTGTGTGATAATCTATCTAAGGCAGGGATTATAATCCAATAAAATTGTAGCGCCTCTGTGGGTGTCCACACAGGCCCTCGCACGCATTATCTGATGAGGAAATGTATGTCATTTGGACCCGAGTGGACTCTTGCATATTTGAGGACGGGAAAACTATTATTCCCGTATCATATGTTCACCAGCTAGTCTCCAAGTTGTTCTCCCTGTCTTATGATGCAGGGCTGAAACTATAGTGTAGCATTTTACGCTAAACAGCTGCCAGAGGAAAGTCGACAGGAGCGAGAGAAAAAACAAAAACAAAAAACCCTCCGTCTTCACAAATCTGCGTCCATTCTGCTCGTTTCCTGCTCCTTATTTTCACTCTCGGACTCTAATAGAGCTCTGCATGATTCACAAATCAAAGCTACCTTATGCTGGGCCTCCAAAGTGCACACCTCCCATTTCCTACTATGTTTAAGCAAGCTTTCTTCTGATTGGCTGCCACTTATTAAAAGCAGGTGGGTGGTGCTTCTTTGATTGCATATTCCTATACTGACACGATACAGAGACAACAATAGTAAGAAAAAAACAGTCTTAAAGCAGGAGGGCAGGTAGGTCAGCAGTTACACGCAGCTGCAGACCAGCTGCCTACTAATAAAATGTATTAGTCAAAGATGTTTGAGAATGTCAAAACAAGCTCAAAGAACAAACTTGTTTGCTAACCAGCTGACATTAGTTGTGTAACAGGACGAAAGTTCATTCAGGAAAAGAGACACAAGAGAGTTTCACTGAATGACCAAAAACAAAACGAAGCCAATAAAGAAGAGGAAATGAAAATGTGTGTGTGGTGAGAGGTGGCAGCCCTCTGGGCTTTGATGAAATGAAATGTGGTTGCCTGAAGTGAAACCTATGAAACATTCCAGGCACAGCGATACCCGATGATATAATGTGCACTTTTAAAACGCGGACGCATGTAGTGAGCCTAAGTGAAGTGTTGAGGCAGGTGGATTTAAAAGAAAGGAAGCTGCTTACAATATAGCAAGGCTCACAGTACGCCTTCTTCTCCACAGCATAGAAGGGCTTTCCACGCAGCTTGGTGCTGCAAGTCATGCAGACGAAGCAGTCGACATGGAAGACCTGGTCCATGGCAGTGCAGCCGGTGCCTTCACCCACTACGTTCTCTCCACAGCTGGCGCAGCGCCCTGGGGAGAGGAAGAGGAGGAGAAGCTGAGAAAAGATTCCCTCTAAAACCAGAGATTTTTCACTTCTTAAAGTAAATAACATCAGTGATCAGTAAGGCTAAGAATAACGCGCAAGCAACAAATGTGGTTGTAATGGAGAGCTGAAACGTGTGACTGCTTCCATTCACTGCGATTGGTGCTTGACCTTGTGAGCGGCATCCTACAGTGCAGCAAATCTCTTACTTTCAGCCTAAAATGCAGCCACGCCGAAAGCAACACTCTTAACAGGTTTCTTAGAAAGATGTGAAAATAAGGATCATGTATATATAAGGTAACAGATACAAAGAGAGGACAATGTAGAGCTGCAGAGAAGCCAGCAGTACAAACAATGGTTCTTGTTCTTTGAGTGGGAATCTGTGCAAGAAAATAATTAAAGAACACAGCTAAAACTCTCAGCATGCACTTTGATGAGAAACATGGGACAGCGCTTTAAACTCTGACATCCATTTTTCTTTTCCAATTAATTCTGCAACTGCAATTCAAGAACCAATAAATGTTTAACCTTAAATATTCCCCATGTGTAGAGAAACCTTGGCAGATTCGATTTCAGGTATCACACGACATTCAGACGGAATGAACTCTAAACAGCCATGAAGCCTTCACTCCCTTTAGAAATCCTAGAGGTTGTTAAACCAGTGTCTTTTATGATTCTTTGATTAGCCCAGCAACGAAGGGGTGGGTGAGCGGTTGGATTCACAAGCCAATCCTAGTGCCGGACCTAAGCCCGGATAAATGGTTATGGTTCTGATCAGGACGGGGATTTGGTGTAAAATCAGACATACAGAAAAGAAACTGTGATGATTGGCTGCAGTGACCCCTGAAGCCACCTGAAAGAAAGGCAACTAAAGCCTCTGCTGAAGGCTCTGCTTAGATCTCTCTTGTAAAAGAGATTTTAATCTGAATGAGGTTCCCTGCTTAAATAAAGATTTGTATATACCCGCCTCACATCGCGGGGGGAGCTGGATCCCATCCCAGGTGACACTGAGCATGAATAAGAGAACATCCCAGGACTAACACTGAGATACAAACAATCATTCTCAGTTGCATCAACACCAACAGACATTTTAGAATCACAGTTGGCTCAACGTGCATGCCTTTGGAAAGCTGAGAAAACCCAGAACCTTGCTGCTGTAAGGCGACAAAGCTAACCAGTGTGAAAGCATGCCACCCAAGGCATTTTTTCTGCCGCACCTCATTCCCACCTTATAGTTAGTTTTGAGGACTCTGGCAATGGGAGTCTCAACATAAGTCTAAGGATCCATGAAGAATTAAGAAAACGAATTGGTCAGTGAACCAAAAGGTGACAACGTTTACCTGCTCTCCAACATTTATCAGCAACACTGTGCGGTAAACAAAGAGGAAAGTTGAGCCACTGAATTTATAGTAATTTGATATGAGCGTTATCAAATTTAATAACGAGAGCAGCCGGCAAAGAGCCAAAAAAGGAAAAGAAGAACTTGAGAAACTACAAGTGAGCGTTGAACTTAAAAGCGTTTTGACATCTAAATCAAGGATCCGTAGACCGAGCTTTTGTCCACGCGTCACCTCGCGCTCCCTCGTGCCACGAAGCTGGAAGCTGTCCCTTTAAAGGCTTCATTTCCTGACATCAGGGGCGTCTAATCTTCATTTCTATTTCAAACACTGGATAAGGAAGGATTAAATAATATAATTATGCCACATTAAAGAAAGCATACACATCACCAAAGAGTGACATCTGTTTAAAAAGTTGAGCATTAAATGATAAAAAGAAAACTTTAGAAGTACAACGAAGTCTTTGTAAAAGGGGCACAAGTGAACTGATATTATTGCTCCAGAAAGAGGCTGATTGCATATTGCGAGACATGGCATTTGGATATCTTTAATTGAGTTGGAGATATCTTTAATTGAGTTTAAGATGTCCTCGACTCAATGCAAGTTATCTTCAACCCAATTAATAACACTGTCAATTTAATTACTGGTATCTTACAATAATAGGGTTTAAAAAAAGATATCTGAGAATGTTTTATTTTTTACACATCTGAGGACAGATGCAATCTCACAGAGCAAGCTTGATACAGTATATTTAATTAATTCAAGTTCAGTTCTGTGGATCATTTTCCTTCCCTTTTCATTTTTTGCTTCATCTAAAGGCTGATTTGGGCAATGATTGACACTCTGTATGTTCTGAACAGAGCGGTTCGAGCGTGTTACACACAGAGGCGAGACATTACCGGGGGGAGATAGAGTATCTGATGCTCGCATTTTCACAGTTCCACTTGCTGTTTTCATATCAAAAATTCAAACGGAGTGTAAAGCGGATTCTGTCTCAGGTATCAGCACAACTTTTGGAAGTCATATGTTGCTGAGATCAAATATCTGCTTGACTGCGAGGCTTGCAAATGGTATTCTAATGTCACATAACTCATTATCTTATCACTGCAAATGGGGGAAAGTTGCTTAAAGAATGAGCGGATCCACAACTTTTTTCCCCTTTTCCAGCAACATTTTGAAATCATTATTAGAACACTGAACATTAGATATTTTTGTTTCTTGTATTAGATGACTCAGGATTCATTGAATGAGGAAACTGACATTTCCCTTCTAAAAATTCTTGTCACAGCAGCATTTTGTACATTAATTTAGCGACTTCTGTCATCCAGGGTGACTTATAACGCAGACAGGTTTTCATAAAGCCTGCCACCGGTTTCATCTGCTCCCATAGCTCTATCCACACCTCAATTATGGCTGTGTTACCTACTGTACAGGGAGGCAGATTAAACAAACTAGTGAAGGCACGTCTCGGGGGGACATGTGGGTGTCAGTGGAATCACAAGCAGGGTAATCACTTCAGAGAGCCAGAGGGAAAGAGAAAGGGAGAGAGAGGGAGCGAGAGACAGAGCCTGTTAGTGGCTTCAGATCACAGGCCATCTTCAGTGAGTGGATGAGAATGCCAAACATGTCCCACAGGGCTCCCACTTTAAATAGCGAGAAGGAAACCTCTCGGAAATCCTTTTCCTTTTGGCAGTCTGTGATTGCGAAGGCCCTCAGGAGCTATTTGTGCACGGCTGCGAGTGCAGCGTACACAGTTTCACACCAACACACACACAGGAATAAAAAAACAAAACAAAACATCCCTCTGCGTCTGACATGCCACACGTGTAGACAAGTACATACAAGCGCAGACACATGTATCATATAGTGTACGCGTGCCCACAGACACGCCGTGCCACGCTGCGCGCAGCCCACACATGATTTCACATCAGCGTGGAACAAAGAGCAGCAGATCTGAGCCTCTTTCAAACTACTGTACGCCTTCTATTCCTATACATTTCACATTTTAATAACAAGCTAAAGGCAGCGTTTTAATGCAACTGTGTATACAACTGTTTATTATCACACATAATCAGCTGGCTCCCTTTTTTCTCTGTTAGACAATGAAAAAAGCAGCAGTGTTCACACTAGAGCAGCTGAAACCAGAGATTTCTTGCTGGATTATTGACATGATTACTATAATAATGGTCGATCCATTCAACTGATTGACTGACTCATCTCCTAAGCTCTGATTTTAATTGTTAGGAAATAAGTGTTTTGGATTCCAGCTCCTCGTGTTCTCTCACGACGAACATCGTTGATGGAAATGATGATCTAGTTTTTACCTTCTTCAGAGAGGTTATATGGTAAGGGTTTTTTTTGACCGTTTTGTTCCTTTATAAGCCGTGGACATATTTATAAAATTCTACCAATTTGAGCAAAATTAGAAGTAATTCCATTCAGATCTGGATCCAGGAATTTTTGAAGGGATTCTTCACCACTGAGAGACAGGCTACATCTTCACATACACATTTTAAACTGAAATAAGAGAAACTGACGGTCTATTTCAGATCCAGATATCTTTTCTACACCCTGAGAGTCAGAGCACGTTGCTGTAAAAATATAAAGCCTTTCAATGCATCTGTAACTGCTTTTTATCAGCAGTCTTACTGTACGATAATGGAGACGAGCGCTGTGTTTTACATCAATAATTTCACACGTGTGCGATGGAAATAAGCATTTTCAATTTTTAGACACTACTTCAATTGACTTCTTGAATAATACAGGACAGAAATTGAAGCAACATCGTATTTACCCCCGTGGAGATGATCCCAAATACTTTCGAACTATTTCAGCTGGGCATAAAGGAATCATGAAAGGCCTCACCGCTCCCCAGCGTCCCTTTGCGCGGGGAATGGAACCAGAGTCTTGATATCAAAACTTCAAATACTTCCTGTAGAACCAATGCAATGGTGACGGGGTGGGAGGGGGGAGTTCATTTACACTTTACTCACTTTCTTTCCTTTCATTCTTCATCCCTCAGAAGTGTCTCTTCTCTGTTACATCGAAAGTCAAAAGAAGGACTGAAGAGAAAAATCTTTTCTTCTTTTTTTCTTAAAAAAAAAAAAAAAACGAGGCACATTCCCTGTGAGCTATAGAGGCTTAGAATGGTTAGACAATTTAATTGGATAAAAGGAAAAGATTAAAGAGGCCCTGACTCTGTTCCATAAATAATTGATTTCTAATGTATTTGTAGTGGCAGTGAGACGCTGTTGTTTGGGATTGGGGAATGTTGAGTGGCAGAACGCTTCAGATTTCCCTCAGTCTTTGCCTTCTTTGTTTTTTCACGCCGTGATATTGAAGCGGCATGAAAGGCAGAGAGGGAGCACACTTGCAGCTCAATTTGATCTTACATCGTCAGAAATCAAAGATCGTGCATGTAAAGAAGGATCGCAAGGAACTTTTTTTTTTGTGGGAGACCAAACTTTTCGCACTATGTTACTAAAGAATACAATTCTGCTGGCGCAACCCTTGCAAACCCCAAAGGCAGAGCCAGCGACTGCAGCTCGTATCCAAAACTAATAAAAGAACCGCAAAATCCATTTTGGGACTTCAACTAAAGTTTTGTGCTTGGATTAAAACATCTGATAGACATGGTGGTAAAAACAGAAAAAGCATCTAACTAAACTGTGTGTGTTGTGTTTTGATATTAATAAAAAAATGTAAAAAAAAAAAAAACAAAAAAAAAAAACAAGGGTTAAAATAAATAGAATTAAAAGACACCGAACAATCACATGACAATTAGAAATGGTCTTGCATTACAGCTAATAAAAAGCCTACAAAACAGCATTAATTTACTGTGACAAGTTGGAAAAAGGTAGGCTGAATAAGCGCACAAAGTTGTGCAAGTTCTTCACGCTTGGAGACATAAACAACAGGACAGTAGGAAGCAAGTCTGTCGAACACATTAGGAGTGTGACTGCTAGCTACTCGAGTGCCAGAGGCCGTGATTTGTGCACTGTTTCGTCTCTTTCCCCTCTAGGTTAATCTACTTTGTTGCTTCAGATTGCCCTCCATGCTGCCTGACAATGTTGTGGCCTTCAGTTTCCTTGGAATGACAAGAGAAATCGCTGTCATCGCTACACTTCAATCTCTGAATGCCTCTTTCCTAACCCCTGCCTTTAATATCATTCCCAATGTCAGCAAATAGCAATCTGCAGAACTGCTGCGGCGATGGTGGAGGATGGAGGATAGGCGAGCCTGTGCCACTAAGCATTACAGCTCAGCCTGTCAGGGCCCACGGCGGCACAGAGAAGGGGGGGGGCTGAGTGTAGGTTACATGTTTTAGAAGCAGGTTGGCAGGAACGACGTGGAGGGGTGCCAGGGAGCGAGCGGGGCTGGCGAATGGGGTGAAAGAGAGAGAGAAAGCGGGGAGAGGCAGGGGGACAGGTAAGCGTGTTTGCAGCACAATATTTGTACAAGCAGCGCGCGTGTGTTGATATGCTGTTTATCCGCACTGGGCCGTGCGCTCGTAAGTGTGCCTGCGTTTGCGTGCATGAGCGTGCGGATGTCTACTCATTCCTGAGGTCAAACGCTCACTCACAAATGAAATCTAGCAACGTGAGTGCCCGGAAGCCTCAGCTGGGCTCGCACGGCAGCTGATCTTGCAAGCCTCAGTGGAGCTGTCTCAACGAGGCAGGATAGCAAGCGCCGAGCCTGGCGGGGGAGGACGGGGGAGGGGAGAGCAGGGTTGTAGAGGGGATGGTCACCTCACGTGAACCGCTGCCAAAAAGCGGGCTACTGTCGCCGGCTAAAGAAGCCCCATGCTGGCACGCTGCATCAGCTGAGAAACTAGAAAGCAGCGCGGCGAGGTCAGCGGCAGTGAAGATAATGAGAGCGAAGAGGACCAATAAACTCTGGTGAGCTGAAAAACCAGCAACCCTCCGCCACCCCCCCTGCTCAAAATAGAAACAAATGACTGAAAATCAGTTGCAAACAAGATGATGACATGGCAGAAAAACTGCTAAGATCTCATTCATAAAAGAAATGAATTATAGACAGTTGAAATAAAGCAGAGCTGTCGGTTTTTGTGGAATTTCTACAATCTGGCAAATTTATTTACAGATTAAGATTCAAAGCATTTCACGTTATTTACATGAGAAAAAGGGTCTTAGAAGTCAAATCCGCAGCCTCACACTGACATGCATACAGCATTTTTCTTATAAAAGGCAGCTATGATGGATCATCCGTGGGTATTGTGTCGTACAATTCAGCCTCTTGCAGTCGTACATTATAATCCACTGTAGGTGGTATAGTGATGCATGGGCTTTAGACAAGTTGCCATGTCACCAGACTGCCTCATATGCTGCCCTCCTCCCCCTGGGTGGTCTGTGACCTCCTTCCAGCCGCATTATGCTTTTCGATCTCGTTGTGACTGCTCCAACGTACATATACACAGAGTCCAAGACAGCACAACAAAGTGGACACTTAGCCACTGTACCTGAAGGATGTCCTCACATAGAAAAAAGGGGGGAAAAACACTCATCAGGCTGCAAGAGCCACAAGAAAATTTGATCTTTCTCAAATGCTTTGCTTTTAATTCTTTCAATGCTTCAATTTAAACTTGTAATCCTTAAGATTTCAGTTCTGGTTGATTTAGCAACACCTGTGGTTTCCATGGTAACATCAAGTGCAGTATAACAGTACAATGAGTGAACTGTTGCTTTGCCAGTAATAACACAGATGAGAACCTAATGTCTGCAGAGCAAACAAACTGGTGTTGTTTTAATAAAGAAGTCACCCACTGAAGCCTTATTTATTTTTTAGATGACCGACATGAGCGCTAGGAAGCTTGGTCAGAAAACGTACAAACAAAATACTAGAATTTCACACATCGGGACCGGAGCACAGACTCGGACTAGTTAATGGTAAGCCACAGTATTTGTCAGAGAAGGCCATAAACACTGTGGAGAGGTCCAGTCTACAGGCTTAGCTCACAGTTAGCGGTCAGTTGGCACCAATCTGATGAGCAAATTCTGACATACCTATAACGAAGTGCACCACAGTAAAGGGCATTATTAAGTTTAATTTAGTGAATTAATAGTTTATATAATGATCACATTAAAGAACCATTTTTAAATGGATGGTACTGCTTTTTCCCTCAGCTCACTTAGTGCTGACCGGGCTCACTTAGATTAAAAATGAACAACCACAGAAAGATTATTATTATTATTATTCTACTTTTCATCTTACTTTTAATGTATTTATTTATTATTTGACCTGATTGTTGTTGATCCGCCTTGACATGCAAAAGTGTTTGTGATTAGGGGTTGTGTGAGTTTGACTGTGTGGGAAAGCTGAGAAACATCAGCAATTTTGGGGGTCTTATTCCCCTCATCGCCAACCGACTGCCCCTCCCTGAGCCTGGTTCTCTTGGTGGTTTCGTCCTTTTAAAAAGGGGTTTTTCGTTTCCACTGTTACCCACTGCTTACTCACAGGAGGTGGCCTGATTATTGGTGTTGTCTCTGTATTATTGTAGGGTCTTTACCTTACTATAAAAAGGGCCTTATGGCATCTGTTGCTGCCTGTTGCTGTCAAACACACAATAATAACATGGACTGAACCACCACTCACAACCACTAGCACTTTATATAGATACTGTAGAAATTATCCACATATCTAATTTATCTTAACTGCACTACTGTATAGCTCTGTGTAAATAATCATTCTGTACATACGATAATTTTTAACCCTACAACTGTTTACAACTTGCATAGTTCCCATTTCTGTATAACTGTATATCTCAGATTTCTGTAAAGTTATTTATTTCATATTCTGTATAGTTTTTCATATTTATATCCTGTTCATAGCTTGTACTCACTACAGCCTGTACATACCTATAGTTATAGAATATTCACAACATACTTCATACCGTGTACATTATAACATACCATAATAGACCCATTTCTGTAATATACTTACATATCTATATTATTGCTAATATATATTGTAATATATCTATATCACTAAAGCACTTCTGGATGGATGCAAACTGCATTTCGTTGCCCTGTACCTGTGCAATGACAATAAAGTTGAATTCTATTCTATAAATTCTAATTCTATAATTCGATTTGGCGCTATATATATATATATATATATATATATATAAAAAAAACTGAATTGAATGTTTAATTAGGAACATAAAAAAATAAGACATTAATGCATAAAATATAAAACACTAGGTTTACAAGCCCAAACACACTGTTAAAATGTTGCAGCAACGTCGGACTCTGGGCTTTACTTTGAGCACTGACGGCTGTTCTGTGCTCCTTTACGGCAGCTGTGGAAAACGCTGTGCAGCAAAGCTCAGTTTTCTGGTCCGTATCAGCTTTTATTTAATCATTTATAACATTTATATTTATAAGTTCAGCGATGTTTATTATTGAAATTACAAAAAAAGCTTTAGAGCTTGTATAGATGTCACTTGTGGTTATTTTATCAGTATCAACATCTAATTAATGGCATACACATGGCGACGTGTTCACCAGTTTGGATTATCTGTTTGGATAACTGGAACCTTTCTGGTGGATATGTGTGCCTGTGCGTGTGTGTGTGTGTGTGTAGTGTGTGTAAATGGATAGATACTGCCTTTGGGCTTGATGAAGGTCAACAGGATCAAAACTTTGTAAGTGAATAAATGTAAAGCGAAACAGTGTGTGGGAGATTCATTCAGCTGTCATCCAATATTTCATCATAATGCACAGCCCTCCCTACCCGTCACTCAAACTCACCATATCTCAATAATAATGCAAATTTCAAGCCTAGATACAGTTTAAAGAGTTGAGTTACATAAAGAAAAAATAATCCTTCCCTGTACAGTCTCTACGAAGGGGGAAATTAAGTAAGCATTTACGGTCAGTTATGTCTGCGCTCAGACGGGGCTTTCCTGCACAAGAAAACTTTGGTGCACTCCAGACAGAGCCAAGGAAAATCAGCAGCACTGTGCAGCAGCAGTCTCTGGCACTTCCACATTTGCTTCATCTTTCAGCCTCAGAGGTTGCTGCATGTGCACAACCAGTAGTCCTGATCCGTTGAACCATATTTCACCGATGGTGCACTTTGTGTGGCCGCTTCACGGTACAGCGTTAGTTCTTAATGCGTTTCATGTTTTTAATGTGAGGCAGGTAGTTTCAGCAGTATCAGTGGGGCTGACATAAATGGAGTTAAATTAAAAACTGTAATGTTGGATTAAAAGCACAATTCCTGAATCGGAGACGGGAGCTCTTAGCCATTCTGGCACGAACTGTGAAAACTATTACGCGGGGAGTTAATTAAAGGAAATTTGAAAAGGAGAAGAAAAGCGTTCCAATTAAAACTGCAAACAACTTATATTTTTCAGATTTTATTTAAAGCGCTGACATTTTAATGCATTATCACTTTGTACCTGCTTGTTTACTGGAGCTTTCCCCCCGTCTGTATTCACCCTAAATGAATATTAAAAATAAAGCGATATTAAACGAGTCACCTTCAGACATTAAGTGGAAACAGTTATCTGTTTTCGTGAAGATGGTTGGCCAAAGGCATTTTCAGACTGTGGAGGTGGAGTGCGGTGGGGTAGCGTCTTTTTGAGGCAGCAGACAGGTTTTCACTCTGACACACATCCCATTTGTTATGACATGTAGAGGCACATCTAAAAGCAAACTCCTAAGAGGTTGCTGAGGGCGACCTCAGTAAAATGCAAATGAATTCCACCAGAGTATCTTAGACAATGCACAAAGCTGTCTAAACTGGAAGCTTATTAATCCATTAAGTTGTGATGCTCAGTTGCGTTCTGAAGAATTAGAAGCAGCTCCACAAGAGCACGCAGCGTGAACCCAAACTTTTTCTGACCCAATTACCTTAGCCGATCTGTTCCTCTGACTCCTCTGGACAGTACTGGAGCTACACTGCCATTTGTATCTCTTCCAAGATTCCTCATGAACTTTTCATGTGAGGTGCCTTATAAATTATGGGGGCTCTTCCAGCTGACATTATGCGGAAAAAAATGGCAAAGCCTGCCTTTTCTTCTCTGGCTCTTATCATAAAACAAAGGCTAGCTCAAACCAGGAGGAAAGGCTTTCCTGACAGCTCAGAGTCCTGCGTGGAGTACAGTATGCCCGTATGAATCTCTCTGCTAATTTCCAATGACTGTCTGTTAATAACATTTATGCCACTGCTCAAAAATCGCTCTGTATAAATATTGATTGGATATTAAAATTTCACCGTTTTCCTATACAGTGGAAACGCTGAAAGTCTGTGATCACAGGGAGGAATTCTCCATTTGTCATTCGGGTGTTAAAGCAGAAATAAAAACAGATTCTCTGCGGCAGAAGGAACTACACTGCATAAGTATCATCATCACTAATTGTAAATAATGCAGAGCATCTCATCCTTTCAATTATTCAGCTTTATGTCCTGGTTTTGGTTGACAGAAATGTAGTGATGACAAAATATTGTAAGTTCCTCTGATGCACAAATGCCAAGGCATCTGTACTGCAAGCTGAGTAGCTGTGTCTTATTAGATTTCCACAAACACAGTACACCTACGCACAATCTAAGTGGATTAAATATGACGGATGATGACATTTGGAGAAAAGGCTCTTTCAGATTACTCAAATCTAATCTGGAACTCTAAATCAGGACTAATCAGTTGCTTTTCAAAGAAGCTTCAATCATAGGGGGAATTTCTGGCTTGCAAACTGGGTTTCTCGCAAGAAAAGCCGTTCTTTTATAGTGCATCATTTTCAGGTTTTTTTAACGGCTTGAGGAGCGTTTGCATTTGGGAATGGCTGCTTTTTTAAATGTCGCCGCAGAAAGTCTTCAAAGACTTGTCCGGCGTAATTGCTGGACTGCAGCAGGAAAGCGTAATGATGGTGTGGTGCTCCGCTGAGTCTAATGAAAAGTTTCCTGGTGACATCACAGAGCCAGAGTATAACGTTAATTCAATTCAATTAACCCCCTCTGGACCAATGAAAACTCACTGCGGCTGTTTCAGATTAGAAGCTCATCAAAGACATTAGTGACACCAATAAAACTTTGCTATAGGAAGACAATGATCCAGTCCAGTAGCGCGCCCGAGATCGCAGCCCCACGTTGATTAATCTTGTTAATTACTAGCCTTAGGGTTTCAACAACTGTTAGCCCTCTTTCCCCCAATATCCCCGACAAAAAAGAAGAGGCCTATGTGTCATTAGATCCTTTGTAATTACAAAAGTCTTGCGCTCTGAGACTGATTCTCCCACAGCTCTGGATATACAGAAGGAAACATGCCGGACCGGTGATGATTCTCACATCACTGTGCTGAGTGTATGTGCATTATTCAGCGGGGGAGGAAGACGGCTCTGTGGATTTCCAGAGCAGCATCTGCCTGCGCTTGAACTCCCTCCTAATGAGTCCCAGCAGTCGCCTCAGTCTCCGGCTCCTGCCCTAACCCTCTTCCCATCTCTCATCGCTGTCGCCATGTTTAACCACAAAATGACCCTCCCTCCCCCTCCTCCTCTTCCGCTCCCGTAACAGCCATACGCTGTCAGCTGGGGATGCACACGCTATCCCTAACTTGCTCTGGCTACCTCAGCTCACATATGACCCATTTCTCAACTCCCCATGTCCTTGCTTTACCAGCCTTCAGCCAGTCGGCCTCAGAGCTGGCAAACGGGGGTGACTGCATGCATGGTATAGCAGTACACAGAGTTCATGGCTGGCCCAGGCTGCAACACATACACCCAAAAATTAGGCCATTCCTCAGTAAAGCGACTATACTTTGTTTAAGCCAGCAGATCCGTTTGGCCTATGTCTAATGCGAACCAATTAAGGTCTTTACATGAGTGCGCACCAACGTGAAGCCGAATATCCCTTAATACCAGTTAAATACACGTCCCTGTAGCTATAATACACCTACACATGGTATCATGGTGTGCTGTGTGATTATGTGCTGATATAAAGCCTGCTGCAGAGTCCCACTGAATGTATTGAATGAGGTATCTAATGGGCATGGGAACTAATTCCAGGGCAAAGGGGATTAAAGGCTAGAGAAAAGAGAGCAGCAGAGGGATGGCACTCGCTGGCAGCTGTGGGTGCAGAGGGCGGAAAAATAGAAATGAAATAAAAATGCACAGAATCCTTGCCTTCTGAATCCTATTTTGCAAAATAGTATTAAAACTGGTATTTTGTTTAATCCTGGCAGTTATATATATATATTTTTGTTTCACAATTATAGCAAAATTAAATATAAGTGCTACACAGGGGGAGAAAGGGGAAATGCTGTGAAAAGATGGACACTCAACCAAGATATAGAGATATATTAAAATCCATCTCCTTCATCTGTCCAACACCTTCACTGTGTGCCTCGTTCTCATTACACCTTGAGCCAGAGTTGTGCTTTCGCCTTTGATCAAACTGATATAGTTCTGAGACTCTACCTTGAGGACTTCTTCCCAGACAAGAACAGTCAGTGCTGTTTCTACACCATGAAAATTAATGGATAAGAGGAACAAGAATACAGGGTAGCTTTGCACTGCGTTCAATGCTTGATCCATTACCTGTAGGTAATGACCTGCCGAGGAGGTCCTGCAGGAATTACATATCTTTCTATATTCCTTTTCCTCTTTGTATTTGCAACATGAATATTTACTCTGAAATAATGCGATAAATAGTCAGTGGTTTATAACCTACAGTCACATCTTCTGGTTGCCTTTCTTTCACCATTTCATCACTGTGCCCCTATTGGCAAATTAATTGGAGACTCGCTGAAAAACTTTGGTTACTAGGGAAAAATGTATACTCCCCAACCGCTTACTGGTTTACTGGCTGTCACTGGGGGAAACTGGTCACAAAGAGGGTGCTGTACCAAAAACACATCTGTGATTGCTTTGGTCTCTAACAGATTGCCATGGTTGCTCATAGTTTTATTGGAAGACACCGACCTGTCTGCAAACACTCACCAACCAACCAAAGAGTGCTGATGAAACTGAAGAGTGCAACAGAGTTCAAAGAAAATCAAAAGGTACAACTTTTGCTCTGAAGGTGAACTTTGCCCATTTCTGATTTGCACTGCAGTTTTCACAGTTTCAGTAGCTCTTAGCAAAGATGCCACGAGTTATAGTGGTAATCTGCTACTTACCAAAGCTATTATGAGCATCTCTTTGCGACCAATCACAAACAAGTGGTTTCTGGGGATTATGTCCTAGCAAATGATGACAACTGTTTTCTAGGCCTGTGTTTAATGGGGTCTAAGAGAACCAAAGGTTTTTATATTTCTCTTGAATTAACGAATAATTTTTAAATGTTGAATTTCCCCTGTTGCGTAAATAAAGCCTGGACTTCATGGTCAGATCATTTCTGTGTGTTGTACTTTCTTTTTTAATGCCAACACGAAGAGCTGTTGTTGCAATAGGCAATTATTTTCCAGTGTCACTTTAAAGGTGGTTTTCATGATGCCTTCATGTGTTCAACAAATCAGTATTGCCAAGTTGAGTGATGGAGAGGCAATGGAGAAAGGCTTAGCAACACAACTTGACCAAGTGGTGACCTAAACAATCCTAATGCATACATAAGATTATATTTGCGCTGGGAACCAATTACACTAAGAGTTCCAGGAGGGAATGAGACACAGGTGGAAGTTTTCAAAACTTAAACCAATGAAAGAGGGACAAACAAAAAGGGAACAAGCAGGAAATAAAACTAGGGTAACAGAGATGGGAAAATAACCTTCAAGGCATAACAGGAAATGAGACAAACAATGAGACATGAAGTCTAACAAAATAGCAGAGACAGGGGAACACAGGAGGCAGAAGAAACTCAAACAGACGCACAAAAACAACAACTCTATCAAGAGAACAAAGGCTGGAAAACCCCAGGACCATGACAAACATACACTTACGTCTGGACCAATTACAGTCCTGAAATCTGACTTCTAAGAACTACAATGGTCTGCAGTTCCTGCAGTTCAAACACAGAAAATCTCCAATAGTTACTACCAACCACTGAACCAGATACCAACCTAACTTACGTCACTATCAGGATGAATCTAGGAACTCTTAATTCAGGTTTTTCCGTTTTAACCCACAATTCCACATTTTGCTAGTCAGCAATCAAACCCACCAGCAGACACTCAGTCTCAGTTTCTTTGCTTTTTTAAAAGTAACTAAGGAGCCTGTTTGGTTCTACTTTTAGTTTCACAAAATGTCACAGTGAAAATGACAGAGTGAGTGCTCCTAATGAGATCACACTGCCTGCACTAATGTTTGCAGAACTGCTTTTGAAATCCTTCAAAAAGAATGCTGTTTATCTGCAAAGCTCTTCCCAGTGATACACGTGACCCAAACAGTGAGTAATGAGCTAATTTTAACCACTTTTCTACTAGCACCTATGACTGTTGTCATGTCAGCGACACTTACTGCTGAGATTCCAGATCCAATTACAGCAAAAATTACTATTTAGATTTGTTCAAGCAGCAAAGCGGGGCTGAGGGAGAACATTAAATCACCCCGAGCGCTATACGGAGCAAATATGTCGCTACCATATATGAAAACACAACAGGGACAAGGCAAATGATCCTGTCACCATGTCTGGTAATAGGAACAGGAACAGGAGGAAGGGGCTGAGGGAGAAATCAATTAAGAAACACTGTGATATTATAAAAGAGAAAATATCCAACTGTCTTTATGAATGTTAAGACAGTCAGTTGATGCCCATATATGGCAAATATGCAAGTTTTGCATGCAGTCTGAGGTGCCAAATTAATAAATAAGATAATCCGGTTCTCTGTCAATACGAAAATAAGGATGCTGGTGCTATTCATTAGTTCCACTAGGCTGTAGCTCTGTGGTTGGTTAGTTAAACCAGAAGGAGCAAAAACGTTATAATAACACGAAGCATGTTCATGCACGCCAGCATGCAGGTTGTTGCTGTATGCTTAAAGTGTAATAACCTGACAAATGCAGGTTATTACATTAACCTCTTTTCTAAAATGAAAATATGAATAAGTTCAATGCTGGTTGGATTTGGTGTTACACTTAAAGAGGTACTCACAGACCTTTAGGGAATACTTTTAGATTGTAAATGTGTTTTTAAAATAGTTGACTCAAGTCGTAATATTTTGTTTAATTTCTGTTATTTTTAAATCACTTGCATTTCACACGTGTATATTTGCCAATGCATATTTGTATTTTCAGCATTTCGGACTTTTGTTTCGGCAATTTTTTTTAGTTCGTCTCACATTCAGATAGGAAAATGCAAAGTATATTACTTAATACACCTCCAAAAAACCTGTAATTTCAGGAATGACCTGGTATTCCAGTTGTCATAAAAACTGCATACACTGCAGATCAACTGTAAAAGAAATACTGGCAGTAAGAATTAAATGCATCCTAACTGTCCATATCATTTACTGCATATAAAACCTGCTCTGACTCCACTTATTGCTGAATGAAGAGCTTGTTTGACATCTTGAGCTAAACTTTTTGTCCGTTGCAGCATGAAGAAGGGATTAATCAGCATCTACATCCTCCTTTCTGACAGTCCATCCATCCATCCATTCACTTCCGCTTATCCTTTTCAGGGTCGCGGGGGTCGCTGGAGCCTATCCCAGCTGTCATAGGGCGAGAGGCGGGGTACACCCTGGACAGGTCGCCAGTCTGTCGCAGGGCCAACACACAGGGACAGACAACCATTCGCACTCACATTCACTCGCACATTCACACCTAGTGGCAATTTGGATTATCCAATTAACCTATCCCCACAAGCTGCATGTCTTTGGACAGTGGGAGGAAGCCGGAGTACCCGGAGGGAACCCACACAAACACGGGGAGAACATGCAAACTCCACACAGAAAGACCCCGGCCTGATGGTAGAATTGAACTCAGGACCTTCTTGCTGTGCGGCAACAGTGCTAACCACCGTGCTGCCTCCTCCCCTTTCTGACAGTATTAGGGATAAAATTTTCCGAAATGACCATCATGTTGCATTCAATAAGACTTGAGACCATAAACTCATTAGTAAAGTGCTTACTCAGGTTGGAGATCAAAGAAACCAAACTCTTATTTTCTCATAGACTTCAATATAGTCACACTTCTTTCTACAACCAAAGAAGTCGACCCCTGCTGACCATTAAAAAGAATGCAGGTTCAAGGCACTTATACGTTAGCATACGCTACATCTGTGTTTCCTTAGCAAAAGCATGTTGCTGATCAGGTGTTGGTGAAATGAGATTTAGCATCTTACCAAAATATTCCTCGGATGGAGGGTTGTCCATGTCGTACAGCATCTTCTTGGTCAGGCGTTCCAGCTCATCTTCAGGGTGGGCCATGGGAGCGCTGCCCTGAAAACAGAGAAAGGAACATACGGTGGCTGTGAGGTAATGAACATTTACATCACTCTGAAGAAGCTTATGTGTGATCTGTTCAGCTTTAAAAGGAAAGAAAGGGTATAGCAGATGTATATAAGTAACACAAGTCTAGCTTCGAGTTAAAGCTTCACAAAAACCTTACTAAAAAAGGATGAAGCATGGCCTCAAGGTCAACCAAAACACTTTCACCATAATTAACATGCAGCCAACGGTCCTGGGTCTGCCTTTCCCCTCTGAGATATCTGACCCTGGCTCAGGCCCCGGTGGTGTGCAGCCCAGAAGGTTGAGCATTTCCTTCTGTGCAACACAAGTATGTGGAAAAAACTGTGACCCTGACTAATCCCTGTGTTTGGAAAATAACGATAGCAGAAGAAACAGAAGGGGAAAACATTAGAAGATAGCTGCTTTTTAAGTCTCGTACATTTGGGCGATAGGTCGGGAGATACTTATTTAATCATACTCTGAGCACAAAAAGATTTCGGGTGCGAGCTGTGCCGGGGCCTAATCTGTGAAAGAGTCTGAAAGGATGACATAACTCTCTGAAGATGCCACTTCTTCTTCTTCCTTGTGAGTCTGCCCTCCTTCTTATCATGCAGCATCTGACATCTGCCTGCTGTGCCTGTATGGGGCTGACGTGTTGTGCCTGACATTTTCTGCCAATCATCCTCAGACTTCGAGAATCCCCCTCCTCCCCTCCAGCTTCGACTCACGGTGCAATCCCGTCACAGGTGCGTGTGTGTCCTTTTAGACACCCCAGAGGCTTGAACTCGACGCTCTTCGCGCTGCGTGGCCGAGCTTTTTCAGAAAATCAGCGACACTCGGATGACCTTCCCTAGATCTGGGGCCGACTGAATCTTTACAGAAGATTTGATTTTCAATATTGCAACATGGGCAAAGATCTGAGCTGACCTTTGAGGTGCTCCTAATTGTGGCATCTGGGAGCTGGATGAGTGTGAACTAAGCGTTCGGTTTACTCGGTCACATAAAGGAATCAGATTGGTCAATAGGAGATTTAGAGAAAACATATTTTTGTATGCAGAACGAAAGCGTAATTACAGATCAGGTCACCCAGCACTTCTGGTGTTATTGACTCCGTCTGTGTGCATTTTACCCTCAGGTGTGCACACGACTATATTGCACCCTCTGTAATTCATTCATCCCCCCCAATTCGACACTCAAGTCGCTGGTATTCTTCAAAATATTTGTTTTTAACACTGTTTTTGTCGAAGTGTCAAGAAGGATTAAGAAAGCTTTGTATAGATGTTTTTTTTCCCCAAAATGTCGCTGGTGACCTGAGGCGTGTAATAACTTAAGTTCTTTGAATAACAGCATGCTGTAATCTCTTGTAATCTCCAGTTTGACTTCATGATGGAAGGCCTGTCTCATGCCTAAACTCAGACTGTTGGGCCAAAAATTGAGTGTAACGCACACCACAGCAGCATTTTCTTAACAGCAGCTCTGCAAATGAAGACGGCCTGCTTGAGCTCACTGATGAGTAGGCATTCATGAAAACGATCGTTTTAAAAAATGACAAAGCAATTAAGAGCGCCTCGTGCGTAAATTAGGAGTCCTGATAGACGTTAGCATTAGCACTGCGGCTGAAGACAAAGGAAGCTACCATGACTTCCAAAAGTTTCATTTGCTCTGAATCGGAAGAAGAACTCCGGTGGACTCCACAGTGAGCCACAATTTGCACAGTAACCAAGCTAAAGCAACTAAAAACACGTTACCGTGATTCATGATTACAGTTCTGACAGGCCATTTACGTTCCCATGGCGAGAAAATAATGGCACTGTCAGAGCTGCAGGCATGCTTCAGTCACGCACAAGGTGTCCTTTGGCAGCAGCGTGTGACACAATATTGAGACTACATTGTCACTCCCAGAGTGCCACTTTTAAAACATGCAGGATTACTGTTGTGAATAGGGAAACTTTTCCTAACCCTAAAATGAAACAAATCTCCAAAAATGAAACAAATGAGTCAGAAAAACGGGAGACTGTGTGCACCAGCCTCCTGGGTGAGAAACCTGCAGCCTAATGCGGACTTCCCTGATCTCTGTCACTGGACCGTGGGTTCTCTGCAGCCAGCACATGTAAGCCACAGACGATAAATAAACGACAACAGAGAGCTTGTTGGTGAAATCTCACAAACGCTCGGGGATGAGATCACGGTGACTGCTTTGTAAACAACAAAGTGAAATTTCAGCTCGTGTCTGAGGGCACAAATATGATTTCTGGCCCACAGGCTACCGTTTGACTATTACTGCAGAACGGGAGGCAAACTTTAATAAACTGTAAAAGTAAATAAATACACAAATATTAAACTTTGCTTACATGCTGCTAATTATTTGACATGCACACACAGCACAGACGCTTCTTCCAGCGTATAAACACAGACTCATGCATTTCAGGATCAATTTTCATGAACATGACTCACCGTGCGTGTCAAAGTTACGGGAACACGTATACAACTGTGTAATTTCAACAGTACATTAAAGGTTGTGTTCGAAATGTGCAGTGTATCTGAAAAGAGTCAGCTGCGTGGTACGTTTATTTACAGAGATGGTGAGAAACGCTGAGCTCTGCATACTGTCCACGATGTATCAGCGAGCGTCAGAACTTTATGATGCATGACTTTGCCCGGCCTGGCTCAGGATGCAGCCAGCTCATAATGGAAGCCCAAACAGCAGGCCTCATTAACTCTGAGGGATCGACACGTTGGACGTGCAAATCTTTCTTCTCTCTAGAGAGCAGCTGGGTCTGAGCCTTCGGATTCCTTGGGACCTCGCGCTTCCTCAGCTGCTCAGCCATCATCGGCCAGATCACATGATTAGGAGGAGACGAAAGGAAACGTTCCTCAGCGGCCGGGTATTCCTCGTTTCCACCTTAAATCCCATTTCTTTTTTAATAATACAAAATGGTCAAAGGTGGCACACAACAACTCGCACAATAGAAAACAAAATCAATCATATACCTGAAAGAAGTGCCCCTGTTGTCAACCTTCTGCTCATTATGCCGGTGTTGTTAGCTTGAGACAGTGAAGTAGACGATTTAACACTGTTAATCTTAGCTCCACATCAAAAGCACATTGGAGAGGGAACGAAATGCTGCTATTACCAGAAACAGACTTTTGAGTTTAAGCTTCATTTATATCTTATCCACTCTTTGACACCCCGCAGCAATGCACTGCCAGAGAGTTTAAAGCACCTTGTTAGGGAGTCTTTTGTGACAGCACAGAATAATTTTTCACTTGAATAAGAGAAAGAAATTGCTTCCCTGCATGCTTTATGATTGAGTCGCAGTTCCTGTTCAGCTTTTCAGAGGCAACAATAGAAACCATACAGCAGCTATATGTGCCGCAGACGTGAATTTTTCAGTTATGTCTGGCTCAATTCAGTAAATTGTTTGCCTACGCCTTCGGGACACTCTGTCGCAGTTTCATTGAAGTTGGTGCTTAAATTTAGTTGGCCTAACATCTGCACCCTTCGTACACTGTTTTGCACGGACAGGCTCGCAGGTTTCACTCGTAACACCCCTGAAAGATATCCTGATGGATCGTCAAATGCTTTCCATTTGAAAAATGATTTTGTTAAATGCCAGAACACATAAAATCACAGACAACAATAGCATCTATAAGTGACCGCCGTTGCGTGCTAGCTGATATGGCGCGACAGAGTCTGGGAGCTGATCGCTGCCCGACTGCCACATCTATGAATAAAGCTGTGTGCACCACCCACTGTGGAATTGGCATTGTGTCAGACCCGATTAGGTGACGAGTGGAGTGTGCTGGGTGGGGTGAGGAGTCGGGGGGGAGGCTCCGTACATGCTCTCACCTGATGCCCTGACAGCGCTGTGTCCCGCTAAGAACTAAACCTCAGGCTCTGTCTTTCCTGCTTCCAATGCAGTGACAGAGAGTGAACAGGAGAGACAACTGTTCTCAGGGCATCACATCTGCACCTTTGTTAGAGGAGGTGCAACAAAGGCGTCCAAACAGGAAGCTGGAACTATACGCACAGCATCGCTACAGATCTGTGAGACGAAACCACACAGAGCACATCAGCTCTGTCACAGTAAAGATCCAACGTTTTTAAATTTGTTGTAACAAGAGAAGACACCAAATTAAGACACTAAATTACATTTGAGAATTTAATTGTCTCTCTTTAGACGTCTCCACAATGAATCATCTGGATGGAGGATGCCTCCTCCTCTCCTGTCACTACTTCCATGAAAATCCTCTGAGGGCTTCCTCTTTTCCTCCTGCCTGGCAGCTCCATCTTCATCATCCTTTGTCCATAAGTCCCCTATCCCTCCTCTGCACATGTTTTTGGTGCCATCCTTCTGTGACAAATCACCCGACATTCATCTCCACTCACTCCACCCTGTCTGCTCTCTCTTCTTCACCTCTCTTATGCACCATCCTTTGCTTTGGATGGCTGACTACAGGTATTTAAACTCATCTAGCTTCACTTTCTCTACTTTTTGAGTCTTCACCCTCTCATTTACACACGTGCATTCTGTCTTGCTTCCACTGACTTTCATCCTCTTCTCTCAAGAGCATACCTCCACCTAGAGCTGGGCGATATAAGATTTTTTTCATATCACGATATGTTTTTTTCATTTCAGGCGATAACGATATATATCACGATATAAGCCAAATAACTATATTTGTAAGATTTAAATGTGCCGTTGCTCACAAGTAAAATGTGAAATAATCAGCAGCTTGTTTTGATTTAAATATTTATTTCCCATAATAAGTTCAACAGGGTAGCTGTACTTAAGGAACATGAGACTTTTTCAGATAAATAAAGGCAAATATTGCAAAGTACACAAAAGGCAGCCGCTAAAGCGTTTAAGTTTCAAAATAGAACAAACAAAACAGACTACTAAATTGTCAATTCCACTTAGAAACAAAATATTAATTCTAAAAATAAATCTTAGTTTGTTTTACAGAAGAACAGACAAAATTGACTAACTTTTGTCAATATCAAATAAACTGAGAACTAAAAGGAAATTGTTGTATAGCTTAGCTTTTCAAACAGTTTTAACAGTTACTTTAGTCTGACAAAAGCCGAATGATGAATTAGCGCTTCCAGTCAGAGATTGAGCATGCACCGCTTTATTGTATTTCCAGACTTGCTTTCGGCACAATTTACAGTGCACGCTACTCTGTTTTTTGTCAGACTTGAAATAGCCGAAATACCTTCACACTACTGAACTTCTATGGCTCTTCCGTTCGACAATCTCTCCGGCATTGGAACCATCATCTGTTTTCTCTTCGGTAACCTTCAGTCACGCTCTCGGTTGATTTTTCTCTAGTCGGCACACTCATTTCCTCCATTACCCGGGCGGCACGGCGGCTGGCTGCTTCCCAAACAAATACACATGTGCGGCTTGGCACTTGTGCTGTACGTAACAAGTCACGTGACGTGACGCTGCGGCTGTGATTGGTTCGGCTCTGCGCTACTTAATTTGGATTGGCTGTTCTTTTTTTTTATTAAGAGGACAAGAGAGGTGAGGTCTATTGCAATAGTTTAATTTTTCTATCGAGAAAAAGTTATTTCGCAATACATATCGTTATCGTTCTATCGCCCAGCTCTACCTCCACCTCTCCAGTCTCTCTTCTAGTCGCTCCCTGCTACTCACAGTGCTCACAGTTTCAGATCACAGTCTCATCTGCAAACACCTAAACACTCAGTTTCATACGTTTTTTTTCATGAGAGAGTGGCTATTCCTAATATGGCCACCACAGGTAAGCAGCTCTACCTGCTGTTTAAACCATTTGTTTGAGAGGCAGCCAACCAAAAGCAAGGTGGCTTAAAGGGAGTGGAGTTAAAAGAGGGCTTAGATCCACCACGCCCCAGTACTTTTATATGGCACTTTTTATACTGCTCACACAGACTCACACACTGATGGAAGGGTTGGGAGGTAATTGAGTATCTTGGAGTGGGGGAATCGGGGATGTTCCAATTGTGATGACATTCCAACTGGTGAACCCACTTCAACTCCACAGATGCCCCAATAAACATTATTTATAGTGGAGAGTTAATAGCAACATGGCTTCTCCTAAATACTGAATCTCATGAAACGAGAGATGACTTAGAATATAACCATAACAAGCCAAAAGGGAAACGTGGTTGAGTATACAAGGCTGTAAAATGTTCCCATCAGTAACCCACCTGCAAGTCTACAGAAGGCCAAGCAAACACGGCTCATCAGGATCTACAAATACACAAAACTGTACTTTCCTCTCTCTAAAAACAACACACACACACAGCAGCTACAGTACCATTACAGTTTAGATTTCTTTACCCAAAAAGTAATTCAAATGTCAGTTCAACTTTTGAGGAATCGTGAGTTGTATCTTCATATTTAGGTCACTCCTTTTTTTTCTTCTTGTTTTGCATAGTCCAAAAGGAGCATGCGAACACAATGAGACCAAGAGCCGCTGCATAAACAGCACAAGCCACTGAGCTGAAAGCGATAACCAGAAGGGGGGAAAAGTACAAGCAGTGTAAAAAGAGCCCGATGGAAAGCAACACTAATCCGTGTCTCCATCAGCTGCGTGTTTCTTCTCATCTACTTCCTGTAAATGCAGCATTGCACCTTAAACCAAGCGCAATTGTCTTGCCTTTAACAATAGCCGAACACTTCCTGCATGATCAGCACAAACTGAAGAAAGACATAATCACTCACAGACACATTTATCCACAGATTAAATGATGATGGACTTCACAATGCAGAAATACTCTTTAGTGTCAATGGAGCTGCAGCTTTAAGTCAGAGCCGCTTTAGTCAGCTCACAAAAATGTGACACCCTGGCTTTTTGTCTCTCTCAGTCACAGCTGTATTATTTGAAATGGACATTGAGCCTTTGGAAGGGAATTGGCTTATTAAAATAATAGTAATAATAACCACAACAACAGCAAATGGACCACTGCATTAGTGAAGGTTCACGAGTGGATTGAATTTTCTTATTGGATTGGAAATGTCTAAAAATATGCATTTGTTGCCGCAACACTAAACGAGTGATTACAGCAGCTTAGGCGACTCTGTTTCACCAGAACAATGAAAGGATTGCTGGATCAGTCACACTATCCTTTCAGAGTGTGCGCGCGTGTGTGTGTGTGTGTGTGTGTGTGTGTGTGTGTGTGTGTGTGTGTGAGGGAACTTCTGCACGTCGTGTGTTTAGAATCAAACGTGCAGGTTAAATGCTGTGTATTAACAGCTCTCACTTTACAGTGGATGGTATTGACACAATATAAAACCTATGAAAGCCCCTTTCATTTATAAAACTGACCAGGGTGCACTTAGAGCCGGATGAGATGCCACTGTCTCTCTCCGACTCCAAATGAAGGCAATAAAAACATCACCTGTGGTGAAAGTTTGCTTTGTCATTTCTCCAACCGATCGCATGTTCGTAGCTTTATGTAATCCAAATGATGAATATGCAGCCTGCGATGTTAAACAGGTTACGAGTAATCTGTAACGCATTACACTTTGAGAGGAGACATCGCGGCGCTGCAAATTAAGCTCAAGGCCACCTTCTGAGGAGGCGCAGATAAAGTATACATTCTCTCCAAACAAAATAGGTCATGCTGTTTCAGCTCCAATTAAACAGAGAGGAAAAAAATAACAGTCAACTGTAGAGCAGCTGTGTACAGAGCAGCCGACGATAATTAAAAATTAACCAATTCCATAATTGACTTTTTCCACAGCCATTCAAACCTTTGCTGAGAAGTGAATTCACATAAAGGGATGAATTTGAGAGTGTTTGCAGACATGTAATGTATGTAGAGGGCCTTTCAATGTTTGTAAGATGTGCGTGTGTAAAAACTAGGTCATCTGTTTGGAACTGACACATCCCCCTGCAAACAGATATTTGAAAATCTGAGCGTGCAGAGAGGGGTGCCACAAGCAATCTAAAAAAACAAAAAACAAAAACCCAACAACAACAACAAATGACTGCACAAATTGTTGGGACGGAGATAAAAACTTATTTGGCGTCTCTTTGTATACAATTACCATCCTGCGACCGGAGCAAACACGATATTAAAGAGGATGCAGGTTTCCCTGGTTTTGGGTGCGAGCTCCAAGTATTCTCCTGCAGTTTCCTCATGTGGTAGCCTAGATCCATATTTAAACACATGTGGTGGACATAATGAAGATTCATACAGGTTATCCTTTCAAATCGATGTATCGGGAACCTGCACTTCCCTTTTGTAATACACAGTGGTGCCGATCTCCTGTGTAATTTTACCTCTCAGGCAAAACCATGATATATCCTTCCCATTTCCACCTAAACAACTGCATGGTTTATCTGAATGACACCCTGAGAGATATCTCCTGACCAAACGCTACCGCTGAAACGCTGCGGCCAAGATCACACAAAGGCCAATCCGCTCGGGGACGCTTCCCCGATGTGGGAAAAAAAAAAATGATTCGAAAGTGTACACGTTTCACTGACTCTGATTCAAGGGCGGATAAAAGACTTCTATTGTGGTCGGAGAAGGATGTGAGGAGGGAAGAGAGGACACCAAAAACTGAGAAAACTTGGTGTGCAGAAAGGTGTTGAGGAGATCATGTCCAGGAGGATCCAGCAGGGGCCACTGTTCATGCAGGTGGTTTTGGCCACATCCTTTGTAACTGAACCAAAAAGAGCCTTTTCCTTACTGTGTGATCAATACATTAACACAGCCAAGCAGTGTCAGACAGTCCATCAGTTCTTCCCCATTGAATGGAGTGAGCTAATTAAAGCCATTCTTTACTAACTAATCTTGGACACAGAGGACTGAACACTCTTCACGCCAAATATTTTTTATTGTTTACATACAGGGACCGTCTGTCACTGGAGTCAATGCAAGAAAGCCATCCACTGTGCCAGTGTCAGCTCTGGTGTAAAAAGGAATAAACAGTGTTTAGAAAGCCTACCGTACCTCTGCTACTCTTTCAGTGCACACAGGGGCTGTGGTGATGAAAAGCTAGAACCATCAATCAAACACAATCTACATGGACATTATTGTACAGCACTGTCTGGAGTTTAACACAATATTAAAATAGATGGATGTGGAATTTACAGGGCTTCAGACTTAGCGTTATTGCAGCCACCAGCTTTGTCATGTGGTTGCACCGTCACATGACTTGGTCTCTTTTTTTTGCGATTTGCACACCGCAATTTTGCACGTGCCCAACAGCGACTTGATATTTGAAAAATAAACAGAAAGTTTCTCAGCCATGAGCAGTGGCTGAGCAAATGGGTCATCAAATTAAGAAATAAAAAATATCATCTAGTAAGATGAATGCATAACAGCAGAATGCTTAACCTCTGAAAAGTAGTAGAGTCTGCAACCAGTCATCGGGTTTCTAACTGTTGTTCAAAGATACTACAAGATTTTACTGTTTGCATTGCAAGAATATAGCAGACTAATGGCATATTTACTAGAGAACTGAAAAACAAAGAGTGAAGTCTTAGTGTTCTGTGCTTTGGTAGCTGTTTTGTGGATGCGAGTCCCTTCCTGTTGCGTGAAAGGCTCGGTTTCGGACAGTTTTTTCTATTTTTAGTTATCTATCATTTCAAGATGCACGGATATCCCTAATATGGTCATCTGTGGCAGAGAAGCTCCGAACATCTACTGCTCAAACTTTCTGTTTGTATGAAGCAGCCAATCAGGAGAAAGTTTGCTTGAATGGAAGGGGAAGTGAGCTAAAAAAGCATTTCACACTTCAGATCGAGAAAGTCTTTTGTTAGAATGTCGTGGACCAAAAAAGGCAGCACTATGCTAGGGTTTTTTTTTGTTTTTTTTTGTTTTTTGTTTTTTTCAAGTGGTGGGAGATAATGGAGGTCACGGAGGAAACTTGCATAAACATAAAAAAAACAAGATGCAAAGTGAAACAGAAAAGCCAAACCCAGCACTCAGGGCTACACCAAGGCCCAGAACAAGACAGGGAAGGATTATTCTGAACTGTGAATCATGCAAAGCTTATACAGAGTATAAAATAGGCCCGGCCCTTAAACTTGGCTAATATGTGAAAAGTTTGGTGCCAAGATTTAAAAAAATAAATAAAAAAAGATCACTGTGCATTTCTAAATGTATCATTACAGAAATTATATTCAGCATTTCACTGATGATTCCACAGTCAGTCACAAAGGTAAGAAGACAGCAAATTAACATAATCGTTATAGTAATTAGTGTGTATTTAAATGTGCATCAAATAGTTGAAACACGGATTTCAAGCTTGTGTTTTCATTGGGCTTCTTATGATTGATGTCTTAACATAATAATCATAATCTTCCATCACCTGACTCCTGAGCCGATACTAAGTTTTTCTCTCTTTTCTTCCTGTGCAAACATTCTCTTAAAATTTTGAATCTCTTGCAGCTTCTTAGTATTTCTGATTGCACCGTTGCAGTCTCCTGCTTACTGCCTTCTGTCTCCTCGTCCCTTCATTTCCTCCCTTGACATTTAAAAAGCCTCAGTTTTAAATATCTATCACGCACAGAGCACTACAGTAATGTGGCGTTGACACAGGTCATGAGCTCTGAAGGTGCCTTTAAAAACAACTTAAAATCGAACTTTGAAAACACTGTAAAAACATCTTCAGGCCCACTTAGGGGTTCGTAACTTCCTACTCTCTGGTCTTTTCGCCTGACAGGGTAATATTTTCAATTAAGAAAGTCTTTTCACAGCCTTTTAGCTTCAGAACGAAGGGTGCACTTGCTTTGGGAAGACTGGGTGGTTTGTTGTTGATGGGGGGCTGTTTGAACTCTATTTTAGAACTTGAGAAGTGGGTAAATGCCACCAAAGCCCAACACGGTAACACACACACTACGCTTTAAAGCTGTGGTAAAATCTCAGTACTGCAGGATATGGCTGCACCTCTTCAATCCAGCCCAGCGACGACAGCGGGTTGAAAACAAGAAAATAAACTGCTAAGGCATTTTGGATTGCCGGAGCTCACTGAACTGCAATGACAGGTATCGATCGGGCCAGTTATTTACCAGCCAAGCCGTTCGTCTGAGAGGGGGCATGAAGAGAACACAGTGGCAGGGGCTATTATTTATGAGCAGTTATGTGACAAACACTTCTGATCTACGAGGGGTTACGACTGGCTGAAGGTAGCGGCCAATCAACAACTAACAAAAAAAGAACCTGAAAGCAACTACAACAATATTCGAGTGACACCAATGAGCTCATCTATAAAATGAGTATCATGAATCAAATAATCATTGGGAGGTTTTCTGGAACATTCAGGTTGTAGCTCTGTAAACAGAAGCTTTGTAAAAATCATCTTTATTCCATGTAAAGACTCAGAGCTGCACATCTCTTTATTGGAGTTGCCTGGAAATAAGAATCTGGTAGTTCATTGGAGTTCACACATACAACTGAATGGAGCTTTCCAGGAAAGAAAATACCCATGAAAAGCTGCATTACACAGATTTATAGATGTTCTTTTTGAAATTATTTATATATCTTTCATAACCCAACACTAGGCTTACAGTGGTCATATGCTCACTTATAGTTCCAGGAAACTTTGTTCATTTAGTAATGCTATAAAATTGTGTTTAATCGCAAGAAACCCAGCTATTTAGCAATCAGATAGGGTCATTTATGACCCCATTATATTTTCTACAGGAATCCATTTTTAATGGTTTTATCTGTTGTAAATCAGAGTTTGTATATGTGGAATACTTCAGAAATCTTGCAAAGAAACACTTAAAATCAAGACTTCCTCTACAGTACTTCTCTAGGTTTGCAAGCCACTTGACTGTAAAACAACGTAGTGATTGGAATTTGATAATTAAGATACAATCAAAGCCTATGTCTTTCAAAAATGTGTACACATATTGCACATAACCCGCCATTGTCCTTGCCATACCGATGGACCATGTGGATAATGTAAGGAACTACTAACCAATTAGTAGATAGTAGATACTAAATAAAAGTCCATCCATCCATCCATCCATCCATCTTCATCCTCTTTATCCGGGGCTGGGTCGCGGGGGCAGCAGCCTAAGCAGAGAAGCCCAGACCTCCCTCTCCCCAGCCACCTCATCCAGCTTATCCGGGGGACCACCAAGGCGTTCCCAGGCCAACCGAGAGATATAATCTCTCCAGCGTGTCCTGGGTCTGCCCCGGGGCCTCCTCCTGGTGGGACATGCCCGGAACACCGCGCCCAGGAGGCATCCTTGTCAGATGCCCAAACCAGCTCAGCTGGCTCCTTTCGATGTGGAGGAGCAGCGGCTCTACTCTGAGCCCCTCCTGGATGGCCGAACTTCTCACCCTATCTCTAAGGGAGAGGCCAGCCACCCTTCGGAGGAAGCTCATTTCCGCCGCTTGTATACCCTTTATGAAGAAAACATCGAGGGAACAGTTTACCCTGCCCGGGATAGGGTTACCGGGGCCCCGCCCTGGAGCCAGGCCCGGGAGGGTGCCCGAGGGCGAGCGTCTGGTGGCCGGGCCTTAGTCCATGGGGCCCGGCCGGGCACAGCCCGAAAAGGGGACATGGGCCCATCCTCCCGCAGGCCCACCACCCGCAGGAGGCGCCATAGGGGTCGGGTGCATTGTGTGTCGGGCGGCGGCCAGGAGCGGAGGCCCTGGCGGACTGATCCCCGGCTGCCAAGACTGGCAATCGGGACTAAATAAAAGTATTGTTTTAAATCTTTAGTGACCTGTTATGATTATAAGTTCTCCTTATTATTATTATCAAGGAGTAGCTGTGGTTAAAAACTCTCAGGATGTTCCTTTTTACTTTCCAGCAGGTGGTTTCGTATACCATCAGGACAGCTGTAGTTTTAGGGCACAATTAAAAGCCTTCACTACTTTGTCATTATTTTATTTATTAGTCATCTGTAAAGGCATTCCAATTTAAAACAAAAGTCAGAACTCCCATACTTCAGCAGCTACTCTGATTTTGAAGAGCTGTGGTAGTAAAACATCACTTAGGTAATCAGTTTTCAATATTGTCTCATGCATTTATTCATAGCACAGCATCTCTATTAACCTTAATTGGCCCAGTTCCTCTGTGTTGTTACACACCTGTTTTAAACCTAGAAGCAGTAACTGAGAGGAAGCTTTCAAATGTGTTGGCAAGAAAGTGAACCATAAGGAGATCCGCATTAATTGCTGACCTCGGATCAGATCCACCGGACTGACCTTTAGTCTGCGAAGCATTTGGTAACAAGATCCTGAGTGGACCACCGCTGCACACTGTGCCAGCAACACGTCGGGGGCACAGCAGTAATTACATACAGTAGCTTGTACCTCTGCAATGCTACGGGGAATACAGCTGATCCTTGTCGCAGGATCTGACCTGCATTAGAGGTGTAATGACTTCTGATGATATGACAGACAAGAATGTGTGCTGCATAGTTACAAGGCACAAGTCAGTCAACCGATACGAGGCCAAAGATTTAATATTCCAAACTGACATTAGCTTAAAGGGTGAGAGGATGTAAGTACCTCATGTGGCTTTTTTCAGCAGTATGTGACAAAGTCCTGCACAGACTCCTATTTAAATGACTATAACAGTCTTTATTTTTAGATTTAGTTATTAAAATGAAGTAGGCCTTACACTGCCTGAAATATCTGCTGTGTAAATGTTTATTGATACCACCTCTTGCACTTTAAAGATTTATCTTACACACCCTTACATTTCCTCCCAGCAACTTATATTTTTTCAGAAAGCACCGAATACTTTAAAAACTTTAAATTGATGAAATGTCAAGTGCATCCCTAGTCAATGCCTGTTGCAGCTCTTAGTTTATGTGTATATTGTAGTTATATTTACTGGTGTTTCCAAGGGCCTCCACCTCGACTGACCTGCTGCTGTGGTATTCTACACATGGAAGGAGGCACTTCTTAAAAGAGCTCACCACCAACCAATGAGCTCAAAGGTTGGAGCATATATAGAAGATGTTTCCATATTTACATGAATGACTAGAAAGGCAGCAAAATGCACAGATCATCATTTTTGCAAAAGGGAGCAGAGCAATGTGGAATTTCCTGTGAGCTGTGCAGTATTGGTGTGGTTACCAAAGACTGTATATAAAAGATGGCTGTAGCCATTGTGACATCACCTACTGTTTGTGAAGGTTCACAGTTACCACGATTTACAAAGGTAGACGAATTCCTGACACGCTTCAATCGATCTGGGTCAGTCTGCTCCAAGGACTGTGTCTTGTCTGCGATGCATTTATGTCCCATGTTACTGTGGTTATATAAAAGCAAGACTCCCAAGTACCTAAATCATTTTGTAGTACAGCCCTATTTGCGCAGGAATCAACCAGTTTGGAACCATTTCAAAAGCAATGAGTTTACAAGTTGCAGATCACATGCCGCGGTGCCAAACCACTGTTTTCCCTATTGTGACGGTAGCACAAAGCACACCCTCCTTTATCCTGCTTGTTGACGCTAATAAAAACCACAGTGTTAAACATAGCAATCATTATGTTTTATACAGTAAGGCGTTAAGTGTTTAATGAGGTCATGAGTCAGTCAAAAAGTACAATGTTTATTTTGTTTTTCCTCGACTTCTGTACAATCCAACTTCTTTTTGCATCCAGATTCAGAAAGATAAGATACATTATGCCACTCTTGGACGCTGTAATCTTTAAGTAGCGAGATTTTCAGCACAATTTCAACTAACTGAATTCAACGAACTTCAAAAAGATCCTAAGAAAAAACAAATTAATGCTCATTTCTTCCTTTACTAACAGCAGACATCGGGGTTTGGTTTGTTGAGATAAAATGCTGGTGGTGCCAATTCTCCATCCTCTGCCATTAAATCTTGTCAGCAGAGATACATTTTAACTGAAACGTTGCCTCTGACAAAAAAAGTGGAAAACATGATGGAAAGATGTTTTTTATGCACACAGAGATGCAATGTTTTCATCTGTCACAAGATTTCGTCTCACCAGTGGATTTTAAGACAGCTCTGGTCTGTTCTTATTTTACGCGTTTCTACTCATTTGGCAATGCGTAAGAAACACATCAACGTGCCAGCAAAGGCAAATATGATGATTTCTAGCAAGTAAACATGAATCCAAGTTTATAATATTGAACTACTCTGCAAATTACTACTGCAAATTTCTATTAAAAGCACAGACAAGTTCCCTGTCGTCTTGGTGCCGTGAACACTTAGCAGTAAGCACCATTAACTGCCGGACTAAAGCTCACAGACTACTATTAAAGAAAAGCAGCTTTTATGTGTAATCTTGTCTTTTTAAAACATGGGGGGAAAAAACAGTTGAAAGGGCAAAGCAGCTCACAGGTGTAATTGGAGTATTCATACTTAGATATGCGTGGGTGTGCTTTTTCAAAATCATAACTCATTTTGTTTTTAATTGTGCTGTCAAGACAATAAGACTGAGAAACTGCATGGAAAATGTTCTAATTATACTTTCAGATTCATTACCTGCACAAACGCGCTCGGATTCACACATAAAGGCTTATTTTAGTGGCATCGTTCTTCTGAAAGCACCACTGTAAATTAATATAGCAGAAAAAAAAAACGTTTTTACAGAAATAGATGCGATTGTGTCCTTAAGTATCGTGGCGTTTGAATAGAAAACACATAAATGTGTTGAGGTACAGAGCGAGAATTTAAGGCTGCTTTTTCTGATGTTAAGACTTTATGGTTAAGTAAAAATAGACGGCAGCTTTAAGGAATTCTAAGGAGTATTTATTTCATTCCCATGTAGCCGGAGGGAGATTCTGTAGACTGAAGAAAAACACATAAAAATATGTGGATGAGCTTTCTATGTAAAGGCTCCATGAAGCTGTGAAGGAAATGAAAATAGACAAAAAGGACAGTAGATGTGTATATGTGACACGATCACTGACCTGATGTGAGAAAAATCCATGTTTTTAATGAGGCCAGCGCATAGATGCTAAGCACAAATTGTCAGTACAATAAGAAATATGGAGCCGTCTGCCTGTCAGTACATATTTGGTACAGAACACAGTGCAATTTGTTTCAAGGTGCATCTACATGCAGAGAAGATCTCAGGGTTACAGATAACATGTCTTCATCTCATCGAAGCCTTTGGCTCTCGCTTTGTAGTTACACATGGTGGTAACCCTGCACCAGGCGCTGAATTCTCTCTGCAGCCGAGCTGGTAACCCGGCACTCAGTCTGCTGGCTTTTTAAAGATCTGCACATGGTTCTTAAATTTAGGGCAGCTAGGGTCATCTCCTGAGGAGACAGCATCGCGTGTGATGTAAACAAGCAAGTGTTCACACATGCATAAATATAATTATCTCTACCATGCAAACCTACCTCTGAGAACTGGGGTCCTACACAACCAAAAAGCAACAACAAAGACGATTTACAGGTAAGCTACAGGTAACCAGAGCTCATTTTTTCCAGCATAACAAGGAAAGTTCTTTAGTTAACTTTTTCATGGTAACAATCAGTTAGATGACAGATTACAGTCATCTGACATCAGAAAACAAAGAAGCACACGTGAAAGGTTTTCATTGTTTTTAAGGCTCAGACTCACTTCACAAACAAGGTCTTGGTCTGTTATCACTTCCTTTTTTTTTGTAGCAGGAGCCAACGACACCACCGCAAGCACACATCATCGGTTTTTTCACACATTTTCTAAAATGCCCCGTGATGACAGTACCCAGGTAAGGAAATCCCAAATGGTTCATTCTGGTTATCTATATGCAGCTTTTTCTGTGAGAGAAACGTTTCGATATATTAATGGGACTTCTTCAGTCTCATAAATGCGCCAACATTGTATTTGCAAAAGGAGAAATAAGAAGCAGACTGAGAAGTCACTTGGATGAGTGATGTCCAGATAAACAGTATCAACTCTGTGGGACTTTTAAAATGCAGCACTGTGATGCGATATTTACATTTATCCTGCGATATGACATCTTGCTATATATCATATAATCTTCCATTGTGATTGTAAATGTACAGCCTGTGCAGCCAGCGATGCATTACTTAAATTCTGACTAAGTTCTCCCACGAGAATGAGGTGCAGTGATAATGTTAAAGGACTCCGAGATCTCCCTTCAAGGGGGGGGGGGGGTAATTAACAAACAAAAGAGGAAGGCCCCTTTCAGGTTTCTCTCTTTTTCAAGCATAAAAAAAAATCTGAAAACAAACAAGTCCAAGTTGTCATAACGGGACTTCCAGGGAGCAATTAGTTCCTAAAAATGATCCGTGCTGATGTCAGCACTTTCATTATTAACATTTCTGATAAAAGTTGGGGCATTATTCAGCACGGTTGAACGAAAAATGTGGGATCTAAAAACAACTTTTGACTTCTGGTCGTTTTTTGAATGCTTTAAAGTTTTTTACTTTTTTATACTTCTTGTATCACTGACCTTATACGCTTACTGCCTTTTGTCTAAAGCTCGTGATGAATCCTCTTTATTCCACCTCAGACAGAAGCTGTTTTTTACTTTGCTCGATGGGCACAAAAGTTTAAAATCATTCTGCACTTTCCATTTTAATGACTGTTTGATTAGCCTTGAAAGTATTTTTTTTTTATTAGCCACTCTCTTAAACACCGTAGTTATATTAAAATCAGGAATACTTAAATACAAAATCCATGAGATAACGTAATGTCAAAAATGTCCTAATTAATGTTTCCATTGCAATTGAATTGCTTAACTTTTGATCGACTTTCACCTGGATCGGTTTAAAGGTTAAAAGCACAGTTTTGTGAGATGATTCGTACCCGATTACACGGCTATAAAGGTTTCTCTGGACATGTCCTGATGGCGCCATATGCAAATGTTGTCGGGCAGGTCAAAAGCCAACGTGGCCAGAACTGGAAGGCAGAAATACGTCAAGCTCTTTAAACATGTTTGACAGTTGAAACCATCATTGACCTTCGAGGGGGCTTTAACTGGCTGCGGGGACTGAGCAGTGCAAAATAATCCTCTCCTGTCAAACGTCACTCAAGCTTAGCAAAAACACAGGGCATCATCCAGCTCAGCTTTGCTCCAACAACTGGAAACACTGAGAGAATCGCGGAAAATGGTACATTAACCGGCAGCCATGAAATCTGTTTGAGATCAAACACTAGTGGATTTAGGTAATTAAGCGCCATTGAAAGTGTGTTGATGCGAGGAGCTCTTCTCACACCTTCACTTTACGGGTGAGTAAGGGTACGTTGGGAGATTGGGCGTAGGCAAGCTGAGGGTGACGTGGGGTGACGCCAGGGGCAGAGCAGACGAGCTAATCACAACTAGTCTAGATCATAGAATTTCATCCAAGGATTTTCTCTTCGACTTCTGATGAAACTGACCTTCTATGAATACCCTCAATTATGCAAAATGATCTCTTTAATAAAGTCCTCAATCAAAGTCACAGACCCCCTACTGAGAAAGTCCCGGGTTGCATAAAATCACCATTAGCTCTCAGTGACTTCAGATGGCTTTTGATAATTATGACAAAAAATGTAAATAGTTCATTTTATATGACTGGGCTTTGGGTTATTTACACAACAGATTAAAAGACTAACTTTAAGTCGATTTATGACTGTTTGTATAAGGTTATGAACATGTCACGACACTGGGTCAAGCAGAGAGATGATCATAAAGGCAAAGTTGACAGAGTCTGCTTTCATTCTAATCTGCCTTTTGTGATGTCCCTGCTCTGCTTTGGCATTAAAACGCTGCTATTCTGGACACAAGTGAGAAAACAAAATGATTAGATTAAAGGTTTGGATGCACATGTTTTAGAGGAGGTTCGGCTCAGATTTGATCACTCATTTACAGCTCATTCATGGATATGGAGCATTAAAGTTTCCTGATGTGTTTCAGAGCATCCAAATACAGCAGGAGGAGTGGGGGTGAGGGGTGGCTCACAGCCCATTATCCTGCTGCAGAATATCCTTGGGAAAGAAAGACAAATATATACATACAGTGCACAAGCTATATCTGTAAAATTAGTGATTCGCTTTTATCTGAAATCAAAGAGATGCTCGCAAATGTAATAAACGCCACCTTTTGTTTTTTAATAATGCATCATACTGGGACCGCAGTGAGCTTTTCAAGCAAAATGTAGACTTTTGTTTTGAACAAATATAATTAGACTTATTTTTAAAATACTTGCTGCAATGCTGAATCTAATTTGTATTTAGTAAAGTACAGTCCTTGATGAGCTATTCCCAGAGGCTGGGAGGCCCAGTTTGTATTTTCAACCATCATAAAAATCCTTGAATTAAAGAAAACTCAAGGGTCTTCCACTTTCCAGAGATTGTCGAAGGCTGGATATGTTGAGATTAGAATAGCTCGTCTCTGTGGCATAGATTCTATGGGACAACAGAGGGTTTTTATTCTTTTCAGTCATGTACAGATCTATAAAAAGGTTTAGTACTAATTCTTTGCCTTGTGTTTTTTACTATATTGTCTGCTTGTTCCCTTTAAAATATTATTTATTAATTTCTGTTCATCCATCCATTGCTTTCTATTTAAGCAAGCCAAGGTTGTGGGGGGCTAGAGCCAATTCTAGGTCTTGTTGGGTGAGAGTCTCTTGCACAGAGACAGACAGATGCCTGATTTCAGAGCATTAACAAACATTTAGATTCTGGTATAAAAATGTTTTTTTGGCCTCTCTGGATAGTGTCTCTGTTCATAACTCATCGGAATTGATGGTGATTGAGCAGATGGCTACCCGTTAGTCTTCACCTTAACTGGAGTCACTGAGCTGGACCTCTCCACTCTGTCTGAGCTGTTGGAACCTTTCAAAGCATTTTTAATGGAGCTTTCTAAATGTTTATTCTACTAACAGACAGTCAAGTCCACTTTTGGTCAATGAAATTCTAACCATTTATTTTAATTTTACTCAATTTAATTAGCCCATATCTGTGTCTGTGCTTCACCTGGACATTTTATGGATGCGAGCCAAACTAGAGTCAGACAATAACCTCGAAGATATGGCTACTTCTGGCTCAAAATAAGCAAATCAACAAATAAAACAACATGGTCATTGCCAAAAAACTAAAACTGAGACTTCAAAATGCTGACCCAGAAACCAGAAACTACATCCATACACTAAAATGGTAAATGGTCTGTATTTGTATAGTGCTTTACTTGACCCCAAAGCGCTTTACACAACCAGTCATCCACCCATTCACACACACATTCACACACTGGTGATGGCAAGCTACAGTGTAGCCACAGCCGCCCTGGGGCGCACAGAGGCGAGGCTGCCGGACACTGGCGCCACCGGGCCCTCTGACCACCACCAGTAGGCAACGGGTGAAGTGTCTTGCCCAAGGACACAACGACCGAGACTGTCGGAGCCGGGGCTCGAACCGGCAACCTTCCGATTACAAGACGAACGCTCAACTCTTAAGCCACGATAATCAACACTAGTAGATCAGGAGATATATTGGTGCAGAGTCTGCACTGATGCAGATGCTATCAATCTGCATTCCTACCCTCGCCTATGGCCACAAGCTCTGGGTCATGACTGAGAGAATGAGGTGTGGATACAATTGGCAGAAATGAATTTCCTCCGTCAGGGTGAAGAGCTTAGTCATTCATGACAGTGGCTCAGAGTAGAATTACTAATACTCCACATTGAAAGGAGCCAGTTGAGACGTTTGGTGCATCTAAGCAGGACGCCTCCTGAGCACCTCCTAGGTGAGATGTTTTGGATATTTTCTGCTGGGAAGAGGGACAGAGCAGGCCCTGGAAACACTGGAACCTCAGTCAGCTGGCTTGTGAACACTTTGATGCCCCCCCTCGACGGGTGGGGAGTAGGTGGCCGGGGAGATCTGGGATTTGGACTGCTGCCCATGGATGGATGTTTGGACAGTTGGATGGCTGGAATCAACCCATTAAACACTGAACTCACGCAGTAAAACAAACTAACCAACTAAGGCAACGGTAGACAGACAACTCCTATGTTTTGTGAGGTAAAACAGTGTTTTGGTCAGTCGAGTGTGGTGGAGTGTAACAACTTCAGTTCCCTGTGGAAAAGACCTGTCTGAAGGCAGGTAAAGTGGTGAAAATGCTCCAAATAAAGCGTCCAAGTAAACCAACATTTATTTCTTGCCTACAGGCTTCTACTGCAAGTAACACACTGACTATGGATCTGAACCTGGATCTGAAGGCCCTGCAAAACCAAATGATTTAACCAGTGAAAAGGTTTTCATCATAAACATCAGAAAGAAATATGTAGAATAGTTTTACTGAGTTTTCTGAAAAGCACAGCAGCTCTTGGCTGAGAAAACAACATTTTTTGCACTGAAATAAAATCTAGAAAGTGATTGCACCATACCACAGGTTGGCTTAATAAAAAATACAAAAATGTATTTCACGTATCATCATTCAGTCTAAAGATTTCCATGTTCGACTGTTTTTTAAAAGCTCTTAGCTTGAAGGACAGTCATACAATAGCTCCTAACCACATGCACATGTTTGGAAACTACATACTGACACATTCACATTCCAGCTGGGCACAAATAACTGGAAAAATAACTATTACAGTGAAGTACAAGCTTAGGTTTACAAAACACAGCTGGTAGATACACTGTTGAAGTACACTAGTACAAGTTGTCTATTATGGTGTAAAGCCCAACAGGTTCAGGTTTAAATAACTTTATTCAGAGAATTTCAATGAAAGATGGCTTCATGCTGCTTTGGCAAATAATGTTGCACGAATGTATGCATACCTTCCACACAAATATGAATACACAAATAACAGTGATGTTTACAGTACGATGATCTGCACTGTTGCACACCCACTGTTTTTGCCTTTATTAAATTGTATAAAACATAACTGGAAAGCTACAACAGAGAGAGAATGAGACCAGGCTGTGTTTTTCAGACTCTTGCTGTCTAGCTGTGACCTGCAAGGCTCAGTGGATGTGGGTGAACACTTTCTAAAAGGTTCTGTCAGTGAGCTGCTGACCCAAGCAAAGCAGTTTAAATACCTGTGGGTCATTTTCGTGACAATAAAATGGAGGAGGACTTCAACGGGAGGAATGAATGATGAGGCGATCTAAGAGATAACCAGAGCTCTTGATTTATCTTTTGATTTTGCAACTTTAAACAATTGGCACCTGGTGACTCAAAGAGCACAATTTCTCATTTAAGTGACTGAAATCTTTTCTTCCCATTTTTGATATATCTTTAATAATAATAATGGATTGGATTTATATACCGCTTTTCAAGGCACCCAAAGCGCTTTACAATGCCACTATTCATTCACTCTCGCATTCACACACTGGTGGAGGCAGCTACGGTTGTAGCCACAGCTGCCCTGGGGCAGACTGACAGAAGCGAGGCTGCCATATCGCGCCATCAGCCCCTCTGGCCAACACCAGTAGGCGGTAGGGTAAAGTGTCTTGCCCAAGGACACAACGACCAGGACAGAGAGCCCGGGGATCGAACCGGCGACCTTCCGGTTACAGATACGCTTCCCAACCCCCTGAGCCACGGTCGCCCCAACCTTTAGAGGTTCACAGAGGTTTCAAGAGGAGCAACTATGCATTTGACAAATGCAAACTGAGGTGGTTCAAGCATCCAGTAAGGACACCTCCAAGTCAGGGACTCCAGGGACATCTAACCCTAACGCTGCAGGACAAACCTAGAACACATTGGAGGGATTAAACGCCCCAGCTGAGCGTAAAAATGCATAAAAAATTCTCAAAGGCAACTCTACTTATTAAACAGGAAGTGAAACTCTTTAGAATGAGAAATGCTTTTGTGTTTTGTGTGTTGGCATATTTTTATGGCAGAAACTGGAACTCCCAGAGAAAACCCACAGAAACAGGGGGGTGGGGGGGTGCCTCCTGCCCAGCTTCAAACCCAGGACCTTCTGGCTGTGAGGAAAAGAGCTAACCGCTAAAACACTGTGCTGCCACAGTGGTTAACCTAAAGCTATCAACTTAGATGCTTAAAGTGTCAGAAAATATTAGACCAGTTGATGTCAATAACGAGATTAAAGCCTTTTCAAACTACCATATCCAAGAATATGAACAACGACTGCATGATGATGATGACGTTCTTACCTTTGGAGGAATCGTTGGACTAGAAGTATATGGAGCCAAGCTGGGTGGCACATCTGTAATGTAGGTCTTCTTGGGGCCTGGAGGCTGGTATCCTTGGGCTGGGACTGCTTGAGGTCTTCTAGAGTTTATTCCACTTACTTGTGGCGCACCTGGATGCTGCTGTTCTTGATATGGCCCCGGTGCCATTGGAGAGAAGCCAGGCTGTGGCGGGCCATAAGCAAAGTCAGGACCTTTGGGCTGAGCGGGCATGTACTGCACCTGCGCGGGGCTGCGAATGGGCTGCTGGCCAAAATTGTGCCCACCAGGGGCTGGATGCTGGGGTCCAGGCTGAGCCGACCTCACTTGGACATTGAAGGTGGGCTGGCTTGGGGTTGATGCTGTAGCATAGGAGGCCGGAACCGGCTGAGGAGCCATGTGGGTTGGAGTCTTGGCCATAGGACTTAGAGGAGAAGGTGATGTAGATGAGACTCCCCCAGGAGCTTGAGGTTTGGGCGTAGACTTCTTGGTGGCAGTCAGTGGAGGCTGAGTTGGGATGACCATACGCTTGTAACCTGTCACGGGAGCGTTCGGGGCGGAGCCTGCTGAAGGTGCCATGGATCCAGAATTCTGAAAAGAGAAAGAGAATTTCGGTACTGCTCAGTGACATTTTAAAAGACACATATTATACATAAAGAAACAATTTAAAAAAACAACAACATTACATGCTAATATTAAGATGTCAAATCTGTCATGTTTTCCATCCTAGTACAACTTGATACCACACCAGGTTTTGAAAATTTGCGTAGCATAGCAATTTTCTAAAACTGCCCATCTCACAGTTACATTAAGACAAATGATAACCAGACTTAATCTCCTCAGCACCATGCATATATCCAAAATATTTAAGAGAAATCCTCTGAAAAAATATTTCAGTTCTGACTTCTTGCTACATGCAAACAGAAGACTGCCATGTCCACAGCTGGGGTGCTAGCATGACTAAAAAAGATGCTAACTGGAAAGTAAAATGAACTAAAAGCACTGAAATGAAATCCTGCTCAGTGCCAAAATAATACAACAGATGTATTCTACAGCATTTCACTGACAGCGTAGTTTACGCTCAATAAGTATCCACCCTGCTTCCCGACAGTCAATTATACGGCTACCTCGACAGCAGAGGCTCTACACTGTCCATGACCACCCATAATCTATGGCTAATAAAGCAGGCGGGGTGGGGATAAATTGTTTGGCAGAGGACGTCATGACAGCAGATTGGCAAAGGCAAATGACACTTGTGCTGACTCCAGCTGCTTGGACGGGAAAGATTTTAAATCACAGAGATTTGTGGCACTGGCGTTCCTGGGAAGAGATGCCTGTAAAGCAGCAACACAACCCGGAGCTGAGATTCTCTCCACCTGAACGACTGTGGCGTTTTGATCCGATGTCCAACGGCTACGTCTCATTTACAAGCCAAACTAGAAGGAAATATAGCAGCTAATAACAGGCAGAATAACAACACTTCATTCATATGTCAGAGGCTTCTGCCCCGAGTGTCTCTCATGTAAGTAATAATTGTTTTTCACCACGACTACATATCGGTGTCAGACATTCAGCCAGTCTAAAAAGGGTCTATCATTAACCTTGGATGGCCTTATTAGGTTACTGCCTGAAGCCAAAAATCAGAGTCAATTACTAAATTTGCAGCACTAAGGGAACAAAAATGAACACTTGTAGTCTTTAGACCCTTTGCAACCCGGTTTGATGAGATGTCTTCTAAAATGGGGCAGAGCAACAACTCCAATCGATTTCCCTTCAAAGTTGATCAAAGCCGGCTGCACAGAAATGTCACACGCCATTTTCCCCACACTGCTACACTTATGTAGCAATTCTATCAGTGAAACGTATACAGTACCATGCTCCTTATGATGTCCACAGATGAAAAAGAATTCCAAGTTTTGGTAAAAGCATCAACTTTGTCTAAATCCCATCTAATCTAAGTCAGAGGGAAGCCCCTAAGGAACCATTAAAGGATCCAGAAAATATTTCCTGCTCGCACTAGGATTTCTGTCTCAGTGATTAGAGCTGATGTTTATTTAAAAAGTGAGTCTGAGTATGTATGGAAACATCTTCCCAATGCCCTTTAGGAAGTGAAATTACTTCATTTAAATGTTTCATGGGTTTTAAATACTCTAGATTATTCATTTATCTTTAAGGCCTTAGAACCTACAGTAACATTCAGCTTGCCGGGCAAAGGAAATGCAAATTGGTCCCCTCAAAATAATTACACTGTCATGGTACATTTTCCACAAATTACATTAAGAGAATGGATTCACTCTTTTCTGAGGGTGATGAAACTGCTCAATGCACCAAATCAAAAAGAAAAGTCTGTGCAGGGTAAAAGATTTTCATATCGACTAAACTCTTTTTATGTCTTGACCTGCCAACCTTAACGAGGCCAGTCGGAGGCACTATCAGTGCATCGAAGGGAAGCGATTGACAGGCAGGATCTGAGACTCTTTGTATTGATAATACTGAATGTTATTAGCTGGTAACATTTATAAAGAGTATTTATTTTGAGCAAAAATGGGTAAAACTGCAGAACACTGACTCAATTAGAAGAGCACAGTCTCGTGTAGGCTTGCTTTACAATTAAAGCCTGCTCATTAAGCCATAATTATCACCACCTCTGCCTTATGCTGTTGGGCCTTCATGTCCCATCAAAACATTTTCGATCCACCAAATCCTGGTGTCCTATATGGCCTGTGAAGTTTCCCAGGAGTCTCAGGAAACCAGACATTAACAGCAAATCCTTTAAAATCCTGGAAGTTATGAGCTGCAGTCAGCATGGATCTGATTTTTTCCAGCACATCCTCCAAAGACCTGCTCCTGTTTACACCTGCTCTTTTCTCCCAAATGAGCACACTATGAGAACTGACTCTTATGCCATGTAACATAACTCAGATCATAACATATCCCAGTATTAAAATGTTATAATGCTTGGGCTCATCACTGTAAATCAACTGAAGATCTATACGTCAGCAGTGATGATGATGATGATTATCACTGCTAACCCCATACTATCACAGTATGCAATATGTTTGGGTTTTTTTTTTGCTTTTGTTAAATAGTGTTAAAATTCTTGGCTCTCTAGTAAAAGAGCACGATGCAGCATCTGCAGGGATGAAGATGCTGTCCAGGTTGGCCATAGGGAAGAGAGGGGAGTGAAGCTGTCGATGACCCTCACCTTTGGCAATGAAAGGTGAGTGAAAGAATAATATCTCAAATATAAACTGTGGAAATATTTCTGCATATAAAGATGTCTGGGCTTTGTCTTGGATAAAAGGATGAGAAGCTCGGTCATTTAGGTGAGACTCAGAGTGGAGCCATGACTCCTTCATCTCAAAAGGTGTCAGTTAAGGTGGTTTGGGCACCTCATTAGGATGCCTTCTTGATGATGCCTCCTAGGTGAGTTGTTCTGGGCATGTCCCACCGGGAGGAGACCCCCGATGATTTTGGGCTGGTCATCGCTCAGTGTTATGGATGGATAGATGGAGAGATATATATATATATATATGTGTGTGTGTGTGTGTGTGTGTGTGTGTGTGTGTGTGTGTGTGTAACAGGCTGCTGGTAACAAAATGCTTAAAGATGCTATTTAAAATATGTTATTTTGTTTCTAAGTTGTCTGCTATCTGTAAACCCAACGCTGGTTCCTCCCTTCTGTTAGGTGCCTTGGTTCATAGGTCAGTGTTAAGTGGCTTAACAAATGTTTGAAAATGGGCAGGTACAAGGACTGAACTGAAAATGAGTGAAAAAGATGAAGAAAAATATAATACCTTCAGAAAGCCTGGAGAACTATTGCTCAACATCCCTTTTAGAAAGTGTCGCTCCTTGCAACCAAATGATAAAGAATAAGGGGGGTGGCTCAAGACTTTTGCACAGCGTGGTTTTTGGCACTAATAAAGTGGGACGTCCCAACTGTATGCAACCTATGATTAAAGCATTAGTTCATATCTGGAAGTAATGCTTATCAAAGTATTACGGCCACCATGACAAAAACATTTGCTTTGTTTCCTCTTCATTAGAGAAACCTTTTAAAGAGATTTCTTTCATGTCTTTTTACTACTTTTTGCAATTTTTGAGTAAATCACTGCAGTACCACAAAGCCCTCTCTTTGTTGCACAAAATCCCGGTGTTGCATATAAAAACAGACCTCCCTCATACTGAGGTGATAATTTGATATACAAAAGAGCTGCATGTGAGCACAGTACAGTATGCACTGTTACAAATCAAAACTTGCCAATGCTTTGTTCACTAAAATAAAATTTCGGATTTTATTATCACAATTAAAATTCCACTAAAGCTGAAAAATGATATTACCTGTTTTTCACATCCGAGTGTGGACATACAAGCAGCATCACTGATTTCTAAACACCCTCACGCCCTCCTCCCCCCTTACACAAACACAACATACAGACTTTAAAAAGTTTCCCCCGACCCCTTCAGAAAAGTTAACCCTCACTCTACACTGTAATTCAGACTGACTTTGCAAACAACTTAAGTGTGAAATTTCACAGAGACTCTCAAGAAAGCCTTTTGACACATTAAAAAAGATTAGGAGAGACTATACAAGCCTTTAGGGGGGGCTGAGTAAAACTGTTAACTTTGCATTTCAAACCACGAGGGTGGGGGATTTTTTTTTTTTTTTTCAGCAAGCTTGGGGAAAACCCCTAAAGAGAGAGAAGTTCTGCATCTTTTCAGACTCATCTAAGACCTTGGATATTTTTCTCTAAACTTTTTTTCTGTCTCTCATTCGTACAAAGAAGCTGCTCCCCCCGTTTGGCTCTGCTGTCCATTTGCATCTGTCCTTTTCAGCAGTTACACTATGACCATGGAAGAATTCCCAATCAACACTGAGGCGTGCATTAATCTTCCCCCCACAGTCAGGCACAACAGGCACATTTAACAGTACAGTCATGAAATTGGGGGTATCAATTCTCTTCCTAAAATAGTTCCAGATAAGGCATATTAAATATGATTAAATAATGTGTCTGTGGAACGTGGCAAGACCTCTAGCTCTTTTGGGCTATCTCACTCTGTTTGCAGATAACACATATACACACATATAGGGAATGTTTTGTTCTGTGGATCGTTTATCTGCATATCTAATTCTGCTTTCGCCCCTTCAAATGAGCCCCGCTTTTACGAGTGAATATTTCAAAAATGCTTCTATCCTCGCCTGAAATAAATGTTGAATTGATCAACTTTATCGTGTCGCATCTTTTTCTCTTTAAACACTACCACTACAACTGGTTACTAATCACTTTGAGACACGAATTCAATACTCGTGTCCTTTGAGAAAGTAAGCAGACTACTGCTGCTCATATTAACAGCAAAAATAAAACAGTATTGGGGCATCAGCCAAATGTGTTTACAACATCTACGACTGCTGCTTGCTTATTTTTAAGGGATCGCTACAGCAGGCAGCTCCGCATATTTGACTCGGCATATTTTCACGCCAGATTCAACCCCCGAGGAGTGTGCATATCCTCCCGGTCCTGAACCGCTTGCTAGGCTTGTTAATGTGTAAACCACTACACTATGGAAATCCAACTGAGAAATAATTTTCTTTAAACAATTTATTTAAATACTTAATTATAAACCTTTTTACATTTACATACATGAAGAATATTTTATTCATTTTTTCTGGTACATGTTTTTTCCCCCTGTATGATGTTTGGCTTCTTAAAAACCATCTCGATAACCTTTTTCGTCTCCGCTGGTTCAGTGGCATTGCTGCAGAATTAGATGCAGCTCTATATCACAGTAATATTAGAAGAACATATTAGTTTATATTTTCATTTTGCATATTCTTCGGAAATCCTGATTTCTATTAGAGTTGTGAAAACATCTGAATAGATCTGGTCCTACTCACTGAAGAGATGAATGTAAAAATATCAAATTCACAGATCCAATAAAAAGGGCTATGAGTGATTTCAATGAAAAATAATAGACAATATACTCTAATTAGCATTTTCTAATACTGATTTTCCATAAATTACGTTTAAATTTATGTTTGAAGCCCATGAGGGGAAAAATATTTATGCAAAATTTTGTAAAACTGAATTATTAACCAAGCACTTGCTCTAAATATTAGATCCTTGTGTCTACACGGTCAAAACCTGGCAAGTAAGCAGCTAATGTGTACATTTTAATATAAATAAATACATTCTCGTAGTAGCTTTCAATGATTGAAGATAGTCATTCACATGCATGTGGTAAAGGAACAGCTGTCGATATCGGATGACGATATAAAAACGTCTATCGTTTCATTTTACGCTATCGTTTGTTTCGTGGTGTCGCAAAATAAACAGTTTACGGCAATATTTTTTCATCGTTTTGATGGTCACTGTAGTGGCTATATTAATTTCTTAAAGTTCTCTCTTTCTCTTATATTTAATATAACCACACTACAGACGGACAAGCGCCTGTTTTTATGCGTTGTCGTTAGCAACAACGACGGTAAAACCCTCGCGTGTCCGCTTATTTATGTTCCACATAAACCTTTCACAATAAAGCTCAAGATCCTGTTGAGACTTTTCAAAATAAACTGAATCACGTGAAAGAGCAGATTATTTACGGATGAGAAGCAAAAAAGAGCCGCCAGGTGCTAAAAAATAAACCTTAGACTCAAACGTTAGAACAGGCTTTTCCCCGCAGCACGCCGTGTAATAAATACTCACAAAAAAAACGGCGGCCGTTACAACTTATGTCTAAAAATGTATAGTTTCATGCATCAGTTAAAACACTCGACTCCAGGTACACGACGCCCAGCTTGAAACACTTCACGCAAGTCGAGCTGCACGAGATTCACAGAATTTTCAGAAAATGTAAAATTTTTGTGATTTATATCGTTATTGGGACGATAGATGTCTTATATCGGGATATGATATTTTGGTCATATCGCACAGCCCTAGACTGAGGGTTAACAATGTTTTTATAAAGGCATACAGCAAATATATGGGGTGTGAACTGACCTAGCAATCTAGATGATTTATCATTTTATCTTTAGTCAATAATTAAAAGAAACAAACAGGAAAAAATACATTATTATCATCTGGTGATGCATTTTTATGTGCAAAGGTGTTTACAACAGTAATCCTACTAAACAAATTCAACTTGCAGTTTATGGAGATTCTCAAACGACAGCATTCCTACTGTGTTGTATGAAATTTGGATTAATATAATACAGCCACACTTCTATTTTTAAGGTTAAGGAACTGTTTTCTTTTCTATTTTCCCATTTACAGTAACTAATATCAGTCTGTGGAGCTCCTGTACAAACACTTTTGAAATGCACACAGACATACAGGCAGCTGTAAGATGTACATGACATGGAGAATCTATGCTCTTACCACCAAGACAACCTAGAGACGTTGTAGTTGAACATTAAGTCCATGTTTCAAAATTCATGGTTATGTAATCCCTTAAAAAACTAGGTTTCAGGGGGAAAAGTATGTAATATTTCTAGGATGATGTAACAACATCATACAAAGTAGGGCGTATTACTCACTGATGCAACTGAAAAATCATTTTCGGGAATACTGTGTGAAAAGTTACCGATCGTGGCACTTCTGCAGGCTATCTTTACAAAAGAGGGAAATGTGTGTTTTGTAGCTCTCGCACAGCAGAAACTAATTGTTTCATTCACCTCCTGCAGAACTACAGGCCAGCCTCTCACCATACATCTCTGACTCATCTCTGTAATGAGCTCTTTGTGCACTTGTGACCTCTCCCGCTTCGGGAGAAATACTCGGCTGTTGAAAACGTCCATCGCTTACAGTGTGTCGATGTCATCAATCCCAGAGATGGCTGTCTTAGAAGCTGCGCGCGCTCGCTTGTGTACTGTAAGCTTGCACGTGTTATGGGGTATACAGATAATGCGCGATGACAGCAGTTGACGGTAAGCCTTTTAGCATTGGTATTCGATGACGTAAAGAGGCAGGTTACACACACTGTCACAGCTTCCTGACTCTAAGTAAATTTGTCATTGGTTCACCCTGTTAATAAAAGACAAAGGGGTGATACTACACAGTTTATTTGACTAACGAACATTGACGGAACACACAGAGCGCCTGAAGGCGTGCGCCTCTCTCCACAGTTGGCTGCCCCTGTCAAAATTCAGAACCTGCTGCCAGATTGACCTTAAGGTCAATGGGTGCCACCGGCACTGTGGCGACATCATTGTTCCATACTGCAGCAAAGCAATCAAAGAGAATTGCAGTGTATAAAACAAACTGAGAGGAAAATCTTAGACACCAAGAAGCCCTATAATTACAGCACTGGAGCGTCGTCTCGATACAGTCCGATCAGCTCGGGGAGATGAGCTGGAGAACAATCGCACACTGTGTCGGAGCCCCGAAGAGCAAAATATCCATTGCAAAAAATAGTTGCCTACAGCCTTGACCTTTAATAAGGAATAAGAGGCTGGCTAGCATACATACCAGTGTCATGACCAGTGACAGCGGCACAAGCTGGAAACAACTGAGGCTAATATTACTGAGCTGTCACCTCTGAGCAGAAAAACATTTTGTCCTCACAGCTTGAACTGCTTATGTGTAAAGCGCACATTTGTTTGGCTACAATTTGTCCTTAAAGGCATAACAGCAGCCAGCTACTCGCATTCACTCTGACTGACCTTTTTTGCTACTATAGTGTCACTACATGCATTCTATTGTAAGTGTTCCTCAATGAAAATTTAGAGCCAAGTTTGCCACTGTGGTCACAGTTAAAAGACGTAAGGGGCAACAAAACAAAGAAGAAGACGGCAGGAAACGGCGAGGTGATGGGAGGTGAATTTGGACTAAACCTCAAGTCAGACCCTGGGGTTGAACCTGAGGCTGAGAAACGGCCGAACAATGGTGTTCTACACCAATCAGCCACAACTTTTGAATAATCATTAATCATCTCATTAATGGGTGGATTAGCTCATGGCGTCACTCGTACGAAAAAAGAAAAATGAACCAAAGAGTCCAATCTGAGCCACAGAAAAGTATGAAACAGTGAAAATAAGAGATTTTTGGACCGCATCCAGAAGCAGAAGAGTCACAAACACCCCCAATGACAGAATTAATGTTTCGGATCTTGTGTTTCTTACAATATTCTGACACATTTATTAATATAGCATTTGATTTGTTATTGTTCTGGCACCTCAAAAGCAACTAAATGTGGAAAGGATGAACAGCACACCTGAGGGGATTATACAAATTCCCATGAGATGCCTCCAGAGTTTGAGCCTAACAAGAGGAGCTGAGGAAAGGTCATAAACCCTATCACACTCTCAAGGAGCCGAGGTACCACCGCAGAGGTCTAGAGTCTATATTCTCTGAGATCGCTCAGCAGACGCCACGATCAGTGGGAGATTTGGGAGCAAGCAGCGCGAGCCTATCATTCTGCCATGTTGTGACAGTGAGTGCCAGACGCAACGCTCTGCCTGTTGAGAGATGGGAGCGTCACAGTATGGCTTGACTGGCACAGTGTGAAGTAAGGCCTCCTTAGGGCACTCATGTGGTAAGATCCATCTCAGCAGCATTTCAAGCGCTCGACTTTAGCTGAACTGTCAGCACACTTCAATAATGCTCATCTGTTTTGTATGGACATGACAACTTATTATAGAGACATCAGGATATCTGACAATGAGGAAAAAAAACGCAAGCAGAACAATGCAGCGCTGTGGCTTTTTCGGATGAGTGACGGTGCCTTTCTATTTGGGATTTCACACAGTGTTAGCCAAAGAGATGAAACATACTGTACCTGCCAGCTTTTTAAATAAAAACGCTTTTTCTGTGTGGGACAGTTGGAGAAATAAGGCACACATAAAAGCACATAATACTGCATAAAATTACAGCAAATTAAAAATTGGCTTGAGCTTGTCTTTTAATGTGGACCTACTGTGTTTGTTTTTGTTTATTTTCTGTATTAAATATACATATATAAACAGCTTCGATGGGACAGGCAGAACAGCTTTACACAAATGCAATCAGGTGAAAGATAGTGAAGATAGTCGCACGTATGACTACTTTATTAGCATTTTAAAGCCCTGACTTGTTTTTAAACCATCTTCTTGGGAGCCTATCCCCAGGAAGAAATTGGAAGTGACAGTTCAGATAATGTTTTGACCTTAAGTTACTTTTATTCATTAATCCACGTTCATACTTTACATGACTGATAATTTAGATGGTTGTGAGTGCCCTCCAGGCTGCTAGCTTAACATACCCGGACAGACAAACTATGCACTATGCAGCTGAAAACTGTAAAAACTGGAAACTTAGATTTCAGGCTTCCAAACATTATATACTGTATATTTTAGTGAAGGAGTAATCTAAAAGGTGCCTCTTCAGAACAAGCCATTGCTTGCAGCTATACAGCACAATAAAGTGTTTAACCAAAGACCCAGCAACTACTTCTAGCATGAAGACAAAGTAGTGTATAGGTATATATACCTATGACTTATGATTAAGCCCCAACATTTGCTTTGAATTTTTATTGTCTTATTTTATGTTCTTATATAAGCTGGTGCGTGAAAACAGATAGCAGTAGTGGTAGGATAATAAAATACATTAAAAAACATTATGGTTGCATATATTGTCTATAAATAAATAAAAAATCCTGATGTTTAGGACCAGTGGGGTGTGAGCCTAAACCCATTGGACCACTGGGATAATAAAACACTGGTGGAAACCTTTTAAACCCCACAAAACTGTGTGCTCCACTTTCTGGGGACGATACTCAACATGTAGATCGAACAAACTTCTGTTGAGAGAAGTGAAGAGTGCAAACAGCATAAGTCAGAGAGCCCTCAACTTATCGGGTGACAGAAAACAAGTTAAGGGTCCAGTCATTTCTCTTTTCTGAAAGGCACCACCATGATCAGCAGTCATCGTTCCAGACAGCACCAACATTTGCACGCTAAAGTTCCCTGCATGCGTGGAAACAAAGAAACCGCTTCGCTGACTGGTTTTTAATTGAGGTGGAACCATGAGTGAGTCGCACAACCTTGCTCCCAGAAGCTGTGGCACTGCCAGAGGGCAGCCTAGTAACAGCTGAGCATCTCCCCCTCTTTGAATCCATCTGGAAAGATGCTACCTCAGTTAAAGCACCGCACACCAAGACACCATCAAACGCCTCCTGATGCAGCATGGCAGAACTGGGGAAGTTTACTATGGGGGCAAGTGTATGTCATTTAGTGAGCCCGGGCTTTCAATATTTTATTCATCGCGTTGCACATTATTGTTTCACAGCGAGTGGAGCCATCAGACGGGGAGAGCTTTTTAATTTCAACTTAAATCTTATCATAACAGACTGAATCAGATCAGAACGAGCTGCTGCTGCTGCTTTAATGGAGAAAGAACATTAGAATTTAATTGGGACAAAAATGTCACTGCTTATTTTGGGGGGGGGGGGGGGACTGGTTACTTAATTGGTTATACAGTGGCTAACTAGTAAAGTACATTAGTGCTGTGTACACATTTCTCCTCAAAAAAAAAACAAAAACATGATTGCAGACTATTTGTTTGAACTTCTTTCATATTAAAATAGGACTCAAATGAAATGTCTTTGAGCTTCAGATATGACATTTCCTATTCCGAAAGTCAACACATTTTACATTTTACAGCATGTAACAGGGATTAGAAACAACTACAGTAATTACTGCCTGCTGTTGGCGGACTAGGTGACACTTTTTGCTTCTGTATTTTCCCTTGTGTCTGTGCGTAATAGCAGAATATGCTCTCTATAGTCAGCCAACAGCAGGGCACCAAATCTATCAATCTCTGCCTGTGAATGCAATCAGTGTGAGCAGATACACCAAATAAATCAGATTTGACAGAGTGCAGATATGTGGATTTTAAAGTATCCTTAAGACGAGAAAGTTACACATTTATTCTTATATCCATCCACCATATTTAGCTTGATGTCAAGGCACGCATGAGAGTTGAAATATTCTGCTTTCTTCTGACAGTTTACAAAATAAACTGGATGTTGAAGAATCTCAGTAGGAGGGCTGCTGATTCATCTGATTACTAGAAATGCACCACAGGTCAGTGTGAATTAGAGGTTACAGGAGAAGCTTCTGCAGCCTCCACCAAAGCAGTGGTGCTGCTCTGGTGCTTGATAAGCACACTGTTTTGACACTCATCTGGGCCTCCTTGTTAACTCCCCCACAACAGATCTGATGTGCTTAGACAGGCCTACGCTGCATATTAGCAGGGCTGGTTGGGCTCAGATTTCAGTGCATTTCACTTGCAGGACTTAGCATGAACACACTCTCCTGTGTTTCCTCCGATCACCGTGCCAAATAAAAACAGTTATTAAAGATTCAAACAAGGTTTCGAACAAGCAGTAAGCCAGTGATGGAGCGCAAAAAGGTGGCCCAGTGGTGGCTGCTTGCTGTATTCAAAAAGCAGCAATTTCATTCTTTAATTCTAAATAGTGTGTTGGTGATCATTTTTTAAATTAATGCTGCACAAATAAGGTTTACCATAAAGATCTGCACCCCCAGCAGCTCCACCTGGGCTAACACCCTAGGTTTTCATACTCATCCTGTCTCTAACTTCCAGCAAGAGCTCGGTATGGTGCAATACCCCAGCGCAATTCATTTTAAGGGGCCTAGTTGATAGCTACTTTATGCTAACAAAGCGGGTAACTGAAGCAGATAACACTGGCAAATTTGTGGGAAGATCAGTGGTTCCAGTAAGCTACACTATATGAACAAAAGTACTGGGCCACCAACACATTAGACCTACAGGAGCTGCTCAGACATGGAAACCTATGCCGTGAAGCTCCTGGCTCACAGTTTTTGTGCTGATGTTGATGCCAGAGGAAGTTTGGAGCTCCTCAGTTATTGAGTCAGCAGAGCACACGCTACATCTATGACTCAGCACACGGCAACCTCGCTCTGTAACTTCATGAGCAGTTGTGGTTCCTAAGCTCTTCCGCTGTGCACTTTGTAGAATATCTTAGGTGGAAATGAATTTAACGAACTGGCTTTAGAATGCTGCGATGCCCATCTTTATATACTTTTAGTGGTTTCAAACAGTGGAGGTCAGACGACAACACGACTCTTGGGCCTTAAAGTTTAACATCTTTTATTCTTTGTTACGTATTTTGCTTTTAGATATATATTTTTGGCAGTTTTAGATGTCCCTGAACTTTTCACTTAGAACAGTGATTCTTAAAATGTGGGCTGTGGTCCCTCAGTGGACCATGAAGCTATTGCAGTTCAGCAATGAGGTGAAAAATGCCCAAGGAGGACTGGTCAAATGTATGGCTGTACTTCACAGCAAAATATGCAAACTCAGCAGCCTGCAACAAGTGCTTTAAGCTGATACTGTGATACTGTCAAAGGAGGTAACACCTCAAATCCGATGAAACACCTGGCGACGCATAGCGTTTTTTTTAAAAGCCAAGAAATGCGCCGTATTTGATAGCTTGCTGCGAGACCTCACTCCGTGCACATCTACTGCGGGTGGGTTGCCAGTTATCGGACCCGGAGCAACATCCCCCAAAAACCCGAAGAATAGAGTCCTGGCCCCTAGCCCTGCCAGTGTAGCAGAAATGATGACGGATGATGATGGCAGCAGCAGCCGTTCTTCTCTGCGTGAGTAGCGTAATGTTGTTCGTGTGTAATTTACGCTGAGTAAGCTAACCACTTTATTACATTAATGCATGTAAGGTGAACTAGCAAACATCATCATAGCTACATGCGGCTGTCTTCTTGTTTGATGGCAGATACTCCCTTCACCCTGGCCAAAAAGGCTAAAATGACCAAAGAAAAAGTGGAAAACAGTTAAACATGAGAGGTTTTTGGATAAAGTTTGTGTTTTTTCCATTGTTTAAGCACTGCTTCCAGCCAAGAGTGATACCATATATGCCCCATAGCTGCAGAAAAGGCTAACATTGTTATCTTTTTACAAAAAAACAGCTGAACATGAGAGGTTTTTGGACAAAGTTGGTGTTCTCCATTCTTTAAGCACCGGTTTGAGCACCGGTTTGAGCACCGTTTAAGCACCGGCACCGTTTCAAAAGTACCGGTTTGGCACCGGTATCGGATAAAACCTAAACGATACCCATCCCTAAGTAAGATGCTTTTGATTTCACCAGGAATAACAGAAACCACTAACTCGATAAAGGCCGAAACATTATTATCAGCGTTTCCTTAATTTCTGCTGTCACAGGATAAAGCAAGCAAACTGCAGCACAAACTTAGTTAACTGTGTCAAATAACAAATGGCATCTAAGATGGAACTGGAGAGAGAACAAATGGGAATTATATAATGATCACATTTCATTACCCACTGTTATGCCACAGAGAATACCAACTAAAGCAAACAAAATTGTTTTGATGTCTGTGAAGCATCAGTGCCGGCTGAATGTTCGCAGGAATGCTACTTAGATTTTTATGAATGAGCAGCAACGTCCATTTCAATTTCATCTGGGAGGCGAGCACACATAAGGTCCCCTCTCTGATTCCAAATTTTCCGTCGGGAGGGAAGAGTCCTCTCCTAGAAGCTTGAAGGCAGAGCGCAGGGTGGTCTATTGATTTTGGAGTGCTGGCTGTGTGATTGCCTGTGCACAGAAAGCTTAAATTAAGAGCACTCGTTGCTCTTTTGCTTATACAAGTGGAAGATTACTGTGCAGCAGTTGTACCGATGCTGGAGTACGAAACCTGGCCCATTAAACACACACACGCACTCGCACACACCAGTGTTATGTTGTACATAATGCATTGAAAGAGCCTGAGCATGAACTGACAGGAGCAGCTGGGTAGGGGAAAAGGTCAACTTGAGTTAATCAGCTAGAATCAGCATCAGCTGAGTAGAAAGTAACTCTGTGTGCGTGTGTGTGGGTGCACATGTGCGTGCATTGCAGAGTGCTCGTATCTCTGGAAAATAAATAATCAAATAGAAAGCTAAATCTTTTACACGGCAACGGCAAAAGGGCATCATGGTAGCAGAGAGATGTTGGAAAACTCTGCAAAACGTCCGACGTGAAACGTTTCATTATTAATACATGTCACAGAACGTATGCGCACTCTGCTGAGACACAGGTGGTGTGGCTTCCCACCCATAACCCCGAAATCTCGCAGCAGATTATGATCAAAATAAACGCGCAGATCACATCTGACCCTCACAGGTAGAACCAACACGACAGACATACATTAGTTAGTACGACATTGGGAAGCTGGCCTCTAACAGAGCTGTACAGGCGCACATCAATTTTTCAAGTCATGTTGACAAAAGCTTTCAGACCCCTGTTAATACACACTGCATGGTTTTTCTCTTCAGGAAAGGTATGCACTTATCATATATTTTATTTAGGAAAAAAAAGGCCAGCAGCTAGAAGCTTCACATCCCAGAGATGTGCTTCCTTTTATTACACGTGTACGTGTGGACACCCGAGCATTGTCAGTATGAATAGAAATCCTTATGTGTTTATAAGAAAGACAAAGAGAATAAAGGAAACACAGATGCTTTGTGTTCTCCACACTGTTAAAATTCATGACCTTGTAACACTGACAGCTAACAGCACGTACACTATAAACAGTATATTGTAGGGCTGCAGTCTGAAGGTCAGCTCTTGTATACTGTACAGCTTTACACAGAAGAATAGAGAAAATAGTTATACTGTTAACACCACTGTTAAAATGTCTGCTTTCACATTTCAGGAAATCTGAGTATTTTACAGCAAGTTGCCAACTTTCATATACCAGTGAATGACTTTTACCAGTCATTTCGGTGAAACAGATCTCTAATCAGCCCAAAGGCAGAGGTGTATTTAATGTGGAAAGACTCATTTTGTGACTTTATTTTAATGCCACAATATTAGCCCAAATACTTATTTATAAATTAAAAGCTCCAATTGGCAGATTTATGTAAAAACAGCAACTTCAGCAGCTACCTTTGTGATGCTTACAGGTCAGCAATGGCACCCAAGTATAGAAAAAGACTGTGGATCTTCACACTTTGTTCTTTTGGTATTGGGGGTGGCAACGATGAGATGAGAAGGCTGATGTCACTCATGCCTGTTCCTTACATATTCAGTCATTGTTTTTTAATAAAAACCACTGATAAGCCCTATAGACTCTGTATAGACAGGCCCTTTTTTAACTGATTATTTTCATATACATATATATGTTTTGTTTTGTTTTCCAAGCAATTGCAGATAATCCATTTGATTGCCTCAGGGGAGATTAGGGTGCCATCATGTAGTTCAACCCCTGCCTTGGTACACCTTTAAGTCTATCAGAGAGAGATCATCATTCACAGTCAAATTCCTGACCTAAAACGTGAGAGTCTGGGAGAAAACCCAAGAACCCGGAGAGAACCCAAACAGGTAAAGTCCACAAAGAAAGGCTTCAGCAAGCCGGTGGATTTGAACCCAGAACACGCTAACCGCTGTAAGAAACGCAAGCTGGAACGGTAAAATTTGAGCTGACTTGCAGACTGGCAGAAATGCAAATGAAGTTCTTTAAAATAAAAAGCAGAGTCACTTATGCAACAACAGAAAACAACTACAAGCATCGATGGTCTTTAATAATTCATAGAAAAACTACCTGCCAACTGGCACAAGCCATGCACACTAGATGGAAAGGTATGGAGGGGGCAATAAGTGCAGAATTTCTGCCACAGAAGTTGTCAGCCTCAGCACTGTGACTTCAACCAATAAGAGGACGGGATGGGGCAGTGACACTATCAATCCACATCAACTGTTTAACCCTAAAACCAGCAAGAGAGAACCGTCAGTCACATACAGCAAAGAATGACAATCGATGTTGAAAAGTTAAAATAGAACTCATTACTTCTTTTTCAAGATGTTTTTATAGCTTTAGAAGAGTTAACAGCAAAAACAGGCTATCAAGATTTCACGGTCAGGACCAGCAGGGGGTTTAGTCTTAGGCGGGAACTCAGATGGGCTGCCAGCCCACTGAAAGAAACCAAAATGTCAAACTACTCCTTTAAAAAAGTCTACCAGAATTAACCAAAAAAATTCCATCCATCCATCTTCTTCCAAATATCCAATTCAAGGTCACGGGGAGCTGGAGCTAAAAAAAAAAAAAAGTAATACCAGCTGTCAGGCTGCGAGTTAGGGCGAGAAGCGGGGTACACGCTGGACAGGTTGCTTTACACATATGCATGCACGCGCATCAAACTGTGTCATAGAATCATCAGAAATAAGATGATGGAGTTTTAATGTACAACAACAAATCGACTCAACATGTTTAAAACGTGCCAAAAAGAAAATCAGCTCGAAAGAAAAATAGCGATTTCTCCACAAAATGCCATGTTTTCATTCGTTTTTCATCACTTTATTCATTTTACCTTTAAACAAGGTTCTGTTATTTATGCCGTCCTCTTCTGCAATGTGTTAACTCGTGGAGCTCCAGCAGTTATTTATCTTAACGGCAAATTTTGCTTTTTGCATAACGGACGAAGAACTAAATGAAAAAAGTCATTCGAATTTAATTTTGCAGAATGGTTCAAACCGGTGCCACCTCTGGATGGAAACTGAAATATAGCATACAATATTATCAAACACGATTCTTGTCCAGTACTACAAAGACGAGTTCTCGGAAACCTGACAGAGACAAGAGAGACCTGCAGACGTCCCGATCTGCTCAGACTCTGAATCAACCTCTGTCTTTTTACCTTGTCTGTACTGAAAAACATACGCTGAGATGTCAATTTGATTTGTCAAAAGAGCATTTCACCATATTTTATGAGCACATAATTTCATGTTATTACAGTTTCCCCACATCAGCTCCCACGAACACACTCGCTCACCACAACAGTAAGCATACTAGAAATCATCAAGTCAGATTTTAGTTACTGCCGTTAAAGCGTATCATTTCAGAACCGCAGCGTTTACTTCCTTTCTCTCCGTCTCCGCTTTGTTTCCCCTGTGTGGTGCAATAATTTTAACTCTGTGAGCAGTACACCCTTCCCTCTCCCTCTAACCAGAGAGCCAGGAGTCACCTAACCAAAGGACGTCAACACTTGCAATCTTCAGTCTTCGTTTGGCTTTTTCACATTGCACACGTCCCCCAAAATACCATGTTTCTCAGACTACTTGTAAACCTAACTTTGCCTCGTGTGAGTTTCCAAAACCGAAGCATTTTACATTTTAAAGTCGCTGAAGAATTGTTTCCTGAACTCACACAAAGGTCAGTGGATATAAAGATGTAGATCCACGAATACTCACATCAATAATTCACAGTCTTAAATTATTGACTTACATATAAATACTTGAATAAATGTACAAGGAAACAAAGCAGATGTGGTAACTATTCTATAAATAATCCACAGAAAAAGCAACACCTTTAAGATTGGTTTTAACTCCGCTTTAGCCACATATCCACAGAGTATGAGGCCCCCACAGAGAACGCCCTTTCAGGTATTTCATTTTTGCTCAAATATGTCACTAGAGAAATGATCTGCATGTGTTCAAAGCCCCACTGAGCCTTCCTACGCCAAACACAATTGGTTAAGGTTTTTTTATCCGCTTGTCCTACATTCATTGTGTGTCAAACAATTTAGTGAACTGCCCAAGGCTTTGACTTTTTGAAGTTGCCGTTAATATCGTTTAATATCAACTAATGATATAGGTCAAGACTCATTTTGTCATTATTGCATTAAAAAAAAAAAAAGATGCAACATATATGGGTCCGTTTCATGTGGAAACCTAATTTGTATTTTGCAACATTCAACGGTTTAAAAAACTTTAATTATTCTTTGCATTTTTTAGCACACTTCACAGGACAGCAGCTACAGGTCTATAAGTGTGCCATTTATTGTGCTAATATAAGTGTTACTGAATGCCAACAGTGGCTGCACTCACATACTTCAGTAAAAGCATTTGATAACAGCGTGCTTCATGTCCTACTAAGGTTTTTAAGTATTACAAGTAAAAGCATCAATTCTGCTGACATTTAGTTTCTGTAAAATGTATTTGACAATATTAAAAGGCTAATGTTTCCTTACAGGTCGTGCATAAACTGAAAACGGTAAAAGTCATTTTCAACTTTGGCCTGCAGTAAATGCCCAAGAAAAGCACAGCCTTAAATTCACATCTGCATGACATTTTGTAGGTTACGTACTTGTGTGCTTCGATGCTTGTAGGGCGAGCTGCTCTCCAGGTCTGCCAGTATGCTGGTGAGGGAGTCGATCTCTGCGTCCAGACTGGAGCGCCTCTCTTCCAGCGTCTTTTCTGGGCCTTTCACCTGTGAGAAGACGTCCGATAAAGTGTTCAGACTCCTTCACTGTTTGCACACTCTACTGTGTTGTAGCTTTCATTTGAAACATATGCACTAGTTGAACTTCTAAATTACATTAAAATTGAAAACATGTTATTCAAAAACTTTCTAAAATTGTCAAATCTGTTAGCAGATTTCCCCGAACATGAGAAGCACTTTCAGAGCCCAATGTTGCCTCCACCATGCCTCATAAGAATGGATTTATGTACCTGTTATAGCCTTGTGTTAGCAATACGGTGACTCTCCAGCATACCCAGACTATAGTTACACCATAGTTAGTTAGTTACAAATCAAAATGAAGTGAAGCAAGACCAAATCTGATTGGTCTCCTTGGTAGTCACATGTTCTGCAAAGGTCTGATCAGACCTGAAGTCGTCTCTCTTTCCTGCATGTTAGTAAAGTAACTGTTGTTCAGTATTTAAGTGCTCCAACAGTATCATTCATGACTGCAGAGAAATGCAAACAGACCAGCATATAGATATAAACATCAACATAGGGGCGACTGTGGCTCAGGGGGTTGGGAAGCGTATCTGTAGCGTATCTGCAGTCATGAATGATACTGTTGGAGCCGGTTCGATCCCTGGGCTCTCTGTCCTGGTCGTTGTGTCCTTGGGCAAGACACTTTCCCGTACCGCCTACTGGTGTTGGCCAGAGGGGCCGATGGCGCGATATGGCAGCCTCGCTTCTGTCAGTCTGCCCCAGGGCAGCTGTGGCTACAACCATTGCTCCCTCCACCAGTGTGTGAATGCGAGAGTGAATGAATAGTGGCATTGTAAAGCGCTTTGGGTGCCTTGAAAAGCGCTATATAAATCCAATCCATTATTATCATTATCAGCATCACATAGTCTGTTTCATACTCTCACAGCGGCAGTTTGTTTTTTTCCTTTGTCCAAATGGTAAATCTACCACAGATGCACCAATCGATCGGCCAGGGACCAGAATTGGTCGATTTCCACTCCTTGGCCTTGACCCTGAACCCCATTAGAGGACCAGAGTGAAAATGTTTGTGTCAACAAACCTAAATCACCAGCTTAACATGGACATTTTAAAGAAGCCAACAAATGATAAGTGGCTAAAGCTAAAGTTATCCTGAGCTCAGAGCCAGCCACAAGCCAGCAGCCTCAGTATTAGCAATGGATCAAAGCAACGGGTTGATGTCCTTTTATTTGGTGAAGTTATGAACATACAGTGATCCCTCGCTATATCGCAGTTCAACTTCTGCAGCCTCGCTGTTTCACAGATTTTTTTGGTGCAATTTTGCATCCTTTTCTTTTTTCTTTTTTTACAACGCATTGTGTTGTGCGTCCTGATTGGCTCTAGACCATTGTCAGTCAATCTCATGCCGTGTCTCCTGTACAGCACAGAATGCGTTCAGCTTGTCAAACTTACATAAATCTTTGATTGCTAGCAGTGTGACTCTGAAGTGCTGTACTGTATGTTTGTAAGTTTTCTCCCCAACAAACACAACAATGTCGACGAAACGTCGTCACCTGCGAGTGCCTTTGGTTTCATTCTATAATGCTGGACATCTTTTTCTACGAAGGTTTGAACTTTGAGAGTATTTAAACAAGAGAGAAAAGTGTGAAAATGTTCATGCAGGGGTTTTACATTTCACTTATCGTGGGTTATTTTTAGAACGTAACTCCCACAATAAACGAGGGACCGCTGTTCTGTAAATTACGAAGTACCTGGCATTAGTTTTGTATCAGCCTTTGTTTGGTAAGGTAAAATAAAATCTGTCAGGTAAAGGTGGAGAGGTGTATAGCGACCGATTTTCAGTTCGTCATTTGTACACGTTTTCATCAGGGGAAACCGCTGTAAATTTTACCTGTAAATTATTATTGTTATGATTCTCATTATTATTATTGATATTATTCGGAAGAAAACCATAACTGGCAAAAATCGGGATCGGCACACTTAAAGTGGAGTCACCCAAGAAAATTGCAATCTGTGTTTCTAATCCATGCATCTTGGTCACAGCAACACTCACCTTGGGTGTGGGTTATGTTGTAACAGGTAGGGCTGGGCCATATCATACTGTTCACGGTAATACCGGTATAATGTTGGGCAGAGATAAGAAAATCAAATATCGCGATAGAATATGGGTAAAACGCGCATGCGTAGTGCCTTTGTTTTCATACGCACATGGCGGAAAAAGCGTGCTGGCGACGGAGAATGAGAAGGGCGGGATCGTTGAATGAAACAGATGAACCAGAATTGGTTTGTAAAAATGCTGCAAGTTCAGTGGTGTGGAACTGGTTTAGCTTTCGTCCATCAGATACACAACAAAGCACTATTTTTGGTAGCGCATGCTAGCAACGGCCGTATTTTGGGAAATACGGCACACTTAAAATCAATCCTTTGATCTTTCTGAAAATCGACAGTGCCCCTTACAATCATGTGTGCCTTATGTATGAATTCTGGTTGTGTTTACTGACCTCGAAACGATTTTATGTGGTACACGGCGCTCGAAAATCTGTCAAATGTTTTAGTATGACTTTGCTAACCTACGAAGCCGCACCGCTTGATGGATTGTCGGAGCATTACGGTTATCGTAGGCAGGAGCCTCGCGGAGTGATACGTACTGTGCTTCAACATAATATTACCGTATTGTGTGTGTATAACCTCTTTTTAAGTTTTGTGGATATTATACATGGTTATGCTGAGGATATGTTGGCCAATTTCCACTGGAAATGCCTTTTGGTTAAACTGTCAGCAAGGAATTTGCATTTGCACTGTTAAATTTTTATATAACTTTAATGCACATAAAAAACAGCTGCTTGTTTAAGTGAAAATACAATGTTTTTTTTCCACTAATAAAGTTGTGGAGTTGTAAAGTATTTTGTCTAGTGTCAATTATATCGTCAGTTATATCGTTGTCGCAAATTTTCAAATGTATATCGTGATAAATATTTTTGGTCATATCGCCCTGCTCTAGTAACAGGTACAGCCCGGGTTCACAGGGTCAAGTTACTGTCACCATAATGCCATCGGCGATGAGTATTTCTAACTCTGTGCTGCTCAGAAATATTCTCTCCTGCTTTTTTCTCTCTGCACTTCTTAAACTTTGCATTACAAGTTCATGTTTCACCTTGACCTCAGACAATCTTTTTGAAAGCCACACATCAATAGCAGAGACTTCTCTCAGTGAGAAAGAAGCGATGCATTGTATGAAAGACAGCTTTCATAACACGGTGCACTATTCACCTGCCTTTTACTGCTCTTGGATTTACAGTATCTCATTCATTATTCATCACAATCTCAACCAGCACTATTTCATAGAGAAAGGTCAATTCTTCAAAATCAAAGTCAAACTTTTTTTTAATCCACACTTTGAATGTATTCTGCAGAGGATGCTAAGAATTGCTGTGATTTTTATTTAACTCTGTTATTATCAGAGGAAGCTTGAAAGCATCAGTAACAGGATCACTGCAGCAGCAGTCGCTGATTTATTCATCTGCATTTTTTCTCTTTTGCTTCAGAGAAAAATGCAACCTCGACATATGAAAAGACACAAACTATTTAATCAAAAGAAAAACAAAAGTGATGCGCAGAAATCTGGAAAGTAGTTAAAGCGATCTGACCGATAGCGGCACCCGGTTTTCTACAAAATTCCCGGGAATTTCTCCATGGAACGACAGATGTATTTTTAGTCTTCTGAACTATGCTGCAACTGCAAGAAGACTTCTTGCAATTGCCTGTGGGGGCTTTTTGAGTTGGCTGGATCAGTGGCTGCTTCTTATTCTAATGTTATGTGTTTGGATTACCTGTCACAATCCATTACAGGCAGGGCTTGCCTCCATTTGGAGCAGAGCTGCTGCTTAAAAACATCTAAGGCAATCATGAGCGGGAGTAAACAAAGCAAAACACTAATGGCTTGTCTCAAATCAACAAAAGAAAAAAACGGGCAAACTTGTTTAACGGTGATAACGAGGAGGATGAAAGGAAACATCGCAGACTTTGTGTTGCGGAGGAATTTGCCGTGTAGGGCTTCGTAATGCGAACTGCAGCCAGGATGAGAGGTTTGTTTTTCTCTCTCCCGCTAAAGGTCTCGGCTTTTACGTGTCATAAGCCAGACATCTCCCTCTGCCAGGGGGATAAAGACAAGAGCATATTTCTGCTTCTTTTAAGTAAAATGCCATTAAATCGCTGATTTATTCATTCACTATGTAGAATTTCTCCAGACAGACATTTTTGATTGATATCTTCCCTTTTTTTTTCTGAACAGCGTTCTCTTCTGCTCTGGCTGCAGGACACATAATTAAGATACCCGTGGTGTTTTAAGGAATTAAACTGCAGGCCAGAAAGACTCTGCAGTGTGATAGGAAAAGAACATTTCGAGATGAATACAGGAAAGCACTTTTAAAACTAATTGAGGGATGGAATTTCTTATGTAATTTCAGGCCTTGAAAATCTTTTCCTTCATCTCTCCACACAAGAAAAATCAAGAATAGTGGCAAAAATTACAGCAGCAAAAAGGGAACTAAATTAATGCTCATGATTATAACCATCATCCTGTTCAGCTAATGTGTTACATTTGACAGCTGTCCTGACAAAACCACCGATCTCCAAAAGCTGAGATGTTCACACACAAAGGAAAACAATAATATTTATACTCTTATTAGCTTTGCATTTTTAACCTACGGGAACAAAGCAGTCTGAGTTAAAGGGCCCATATCATGCAAATGTATATGTTATATTTATAATCTGGGGTTTTTCTCGCACATGTCTGCATGATTTACAATTCAAAAGAAACCCTTTATTTATCATATACAGACCACAAATGATGCAGTCCCATCAGTTCAGCCTCTGTCTGTTTTAGTTCCTGTCACCTAAAGGCCCCAGTGGTGATACATGGGAATACATGTAAAAACGGCAAAGAGCTCTATTATGATTAAGGGACGTATGCTGAGCTAGAAGCCAGTTTACGGCCCAGTTTCCTCTTTTATTGTGCATTTCAAATCCATGCAGGTTTCCCACTTCTAAAACCTTCCTAGCACCTTCAAAGGTCTGTGTGTTTATGTGACATTATCACTTCAAGTCCACGGGTTCTGTGGGAACTCGCAAGCACAATGCACATGTGCAGCGGGATGCACGGCGCAGATGCAAACCTGGAAGCTATCAGCTTTATTTTGGCTCACGGACCAGGCTACCAACTTCCACTGGAGTTAGCAGGTAACTAATTCTGCTCAATTTATACAGACTTTTCTTCTGATTCATCAACATTTTCTCAAAAACATCTACATGTGTTTGAGCACGACAAAATCCGAGGCACGGGAGCGGACAGATCCAACCAAACAAGTTTAAAGCCAAAGTCTATGTAAGGGTCAGTGACCCTGGACGAATGGACAGAGGTAAACTGAAATACCTGGCATTGGAACATGCAGGGAACATTTTTACTTCAACTTTGCAACATTTTTAAAATCATTATTTTCCTTTAACAGATGAGATCCAGACAGAATATCCAGACATATGAGAAAGGTTTGGCATTTTTACCATGAAGCTATGTGGCACTCACCTTTAGTTTGTGAGCTTTACCAACATACAGGGCTTTTTGACATCATAACAATATATATTTGATTTGATAGAAGTTCAGAAAAGGCCAAAGTGCCACATGTTGCCTTCAAACAAATCCATCTGATTGAAGAGACGCTTACAGGAAGTGGAAACGTTGTACTGTAACTTGGCAAATTGATTTCATTTTCTACTGTCTCTGATTATAGGTAAAGTTTAAAAAATTTTGCATGATAGTAGAAGTCTGGATTTCATCTCCCAGTTATACTGAAATATAATATAGGAGTTTAAGAAGGGAGGTGAAAGCATGGAAAACCTGCTCATGTTCATATGGACAAGTGAAAATTTATAGATCTGTTCACAGTTAACAAATGTGTAGATACCAGTAAAACTGACTGTTAGATGTCCAGAAAACCCTCCAAGCATGCTGCCTGTAAAGTCTGCCATTACTCCACCAGACATGTGTTCACCGCTCTGCTCACCTGTTACCGTTTAGCACATGCAGACAAGGACCCAGATTACTCCCAGTTAGATTTATTTTTAAAAGCTTTTTCATCCAGAGAATTTTGACTGCTTAGAAATGTATAAAACTGCTACAAAAGACTTGAGCATAAGCAATAAATGTGAGCCAAAAGATTAATAAGAAATACCAGCACCAAGGAGACATTTTTTAAATAATTCAAAGTTTCTGGATGTGGCGATGTAGATTAAATTCAGCTTTTTCATCGATCATCAGAAAAGCGTACAAGATTTAAGACTGAAAATTTAAAAACTTGTGCTGCATTCCTGTCTCCAGGTACAAATCAAGAGGATGCTGGGTCGTAAGTGTAGGTGTAACATTATTAAACAGTAACAAAGTGAACAGGATCAATGCTGATTGTTGAGCAGCAGCCGGAGTTTAGGTAGAAACTGCCCCACTCAGCAAGCACAAGGCCAAAGTCACTGGCCTTCATTAAACTAAGGGGTATGTGGAAGTTTAAGGTTTCCGTAGACTTCTAAGAAGAGAAGTAAATTCTGTTGTATGCCTATTGCATTCCTCACTGCTCACGTGTCTCTGTGCTCTGCCTAAAGTGTAAGAGAGGAGCAGCTCTGCTGGCTGGCTGAACCTGACGTTCAACAAAGCCATGAAATTCAGAACTCCAACAGTCGTAGCGCTGCACCTTTTAAAATAACTGCATCACTTTGAAAGTGCTTTAGATTACATTAAGGTCATAGCGCAGCATGCGTGCACGTATACTGATAGTCCTAGGGTTTTTTAAAGCTTCGAGTTTTATACTTACTGTGTTTACAGTTTGTGTGGGAAGAGCAGTGAATTTACACGCAATGCATAACTTATTTGAATTATGCAACATTCTGTCTCCAAGATTACAAAGGAAGCATTCATTTAGGATAGAAAACTGGTCAGATCAAATGAGGGGCTTGAAGAGGGAGACTTTCTTTCTTCCTGTTTGCAGCGAACAAAGGAATGTGAAGCACTTGGAGGATTTCATAGCAGAGGTCGAGCACCGAGAGCGTCAGTCAGAGCTGCAGAGGCCAGAAATCCCAGGAGGGCCAAATGCCTGTGGGTATTATGACCAGCAAAGCGCAGAAAAGTGACCGGGCTCCACCAATAGGTGTCAGCCTTCCATCCTTCCTGCATCAGAGCCCTCGGAAATGTGTGTGTGTGTGTGGGTCCACGGGTGGAGAGCGGCTGGCTCCAGGCAGCATCTGGAGCTGGACGTCTCTGCATTTGGCTGCAGCTCAAATGGACAAATAGTTTTGCTGGACTTGGTACGTGAACTCAGTGCGGCGCTCGGGGCTGTCTTTGCTTTCTGCGCCGACTCTTAGAGAGTTACTGACAACCAAGAAAATTTAATAGAACAGCGGCTCCTCTCACCTGATAATCGTATGAGTTCCCCAGCGGTGGAGGAGGGAAGGAACCAGGGGATGACAGGAAGCCGGTTGACTCTTCGACAGGTGGTGGAGGGGGAGGGTAGTCCGCTGGGATGGAGACACACGCGCACACACACACACACACCAAGAAAAACAAAAACGGCTCATTAAATACTTCCCCTTTTTTTTTCTTTTACAAACAAACTGTCACAATTGTGAAAGAACACACACAGTCCACCGCTGAAAAAACACCGGCAAAAAAAATAAAATGATTAAAAAAGATGTTTCATTTACAACAACCAGCACAACAGGTGCCGAAAACAAGGTAAAGGGTTACAAATCTATGGAGAAATAGTGCACATGATGCTCTGCATGGTCGAGGTTAAAAGTAGATTACACTGTAAGCCTGCTTATAGCGCATAAATACATGACTGGCTCTGGAGCGTCCAGCATGTTGACACAAACATGATTTATAAAGTATGTAAGTGCATCAAATTATCATTTTGAGACGCATTAATGCATCACCATCTGTTTTAACATTAAGTTTGTATTTTCTGCATATTTTATTCTGTATATATGGTGTTTGTTATGATTACTGCGTGCCTTTCTTTTATCCCCGATGCGGGACAGTCCCTCAGTTTCGTTGTACTACTCTACAAAGCATGACTGTGCAATGACAATAAAAAATTTTTTTTACAGGAAGTTTTATGGGGCAGAAAGATGTTCTTTACACCTGCAGGTTAGATGTCAGCTGGATCAAATGCTCAAACATTAGGTTTGAGCTTTAACAATCAATATATATGCATATTTTTTTATTAGTAACAATCAACAAAACTGCTTTTGTTTTTCACCATCATGAGAAACACCACTGGATTCTGCAATTTCCTTTATTTCTAATGAGCATTTTAGCACCTTTCAGCTCTTTGTTCTGGTTTTCCACCTCACTGATCTCAGTATTACTTTTGCCCACTGCAAAAGTAATACTAACCCATAAAAGTTACCTGTCTAGTTATGACACTACAGAAACTCAGTAACTAGGTGGTCAGCACCACTGATACCAGAGGTTACTGGGAGTGGGCTTAAGTAACAAAATAACCTATTTTTGGCTGATGCAGCTCACAGATGCTGTCCACCATCAGTTTTATTCCCACTTCTCTCCCTAATGGAGCTAAAATCAACTCAAAACGAATGCTGATATTAATCTTTGCATCTGCAGGTCACTGTTTGCAAACATGTCTGCCATACGAGAGCCGTGTGCACAAATGTGTGGTGTTTTTAATTTGAACTGAACATTTTTTGTTCAGCGCGACAGCATTTTGATTATTTTTATTATTAACGGTTTACCTTGCAATTCAATTGAAAACAACTCAGCAAGGTCAAATTCATTACTCTGACTTATTTAAGTAGCTTAAAACGCGACAATGGCATTTTGTCATTAAGGTGTCGAACCGACTGAAAGATGCAGTATAATGTAGCGAGTCGTTTAACGGAGCGCACGTTTGTTATACAGAACGCCGGTTGCAGAGTAGCTGATGAAGACTTATTATTAGAAGTCATCATCATTTGCCTGAACTGCAAAATCAAATCTAACATATGGAAGAGGTCACAGAGTTAAAAAAAGAGAGAGACGGCGAGCGAATGAGACAAAGAAGTACAGCCTCGCTATCCCACGTCAATGGACTGACACACATAATTGCAGCAATTTGGTTAACTAAGAAGTACTAATCTGGAGCAAGCGTGGCTTCCCCCCCCCCCCCCTCTCCCTGAAATTGAAATGTTGTGTTACAGACGGGTTAGACTAGGTGTTTGCCGTGCCAGATGACGAGAAACAAGCTAAATTTGTAGTTCTGAAGTGCACGCTAATCCAAGGATTGCATCCCGCCACATGTTTCAGACAGGATAAGGAGTTACATGCCAAATTAAATTCTGATTTGGCTTCTCTCGGCACAGGACTTAAGACTGAATCATTTGACCATGTACTTCTAAGTACCAAACCAGACATGAGCTTTGCAAATTAAAGGCTTTTATGAGACGTAATGGGAATTTGTTCCAATGCTAAGACTTTGATGAGTCCTGTTCTGAAATTCCATTTGCATTCCATGGCTTTTATCTGTTTTCATTAGAATCTAATTGATGTCATCAGTGTAGTTTATCCAAGGCAGCTGACCAAATTAATTAAGCGTGGTTTTCAGTTGCCTCAACACAACGGCAGAAAGAGAGGGGAAAAAAGGAAGCGAAGACAGAGAGATAATGCAGCATGGTTAAAATTGGACACTTCTGCGTCTTGAGCATTACTACGTTCAAGAAATTGTGAGCATTGCATTAAACATTCCCTCTGGGTACTTGAGGCCCTCCATGTGAATTGTTTATATAATAACCTTGTGACCTCCACTAAAACTCCAGAGTGTAACAGCTCCTCTAAACCTCTGGGAGAGAAAATAAAATATGCTGCTCGACAACAAGGCTCGGGCCCGGCCCGCCCTCCCCTCCACCACGGATCCTTTTTACCCGAATATAAGTCACTTGTAACTTGTGGCTTACAGAGAATTAAACCATTAAGTTGCATGTACGTTTCTCTCAAACATCAAAGATGTTTTGGATTCATCACTTCAGGAAACACGAGTTGTAAATGTTTCAGAGAATCATGTTTTATTGAAAAGGTTTTATAGCTTTGTGCGTGGAACAGTGGAAAGCAAGACTTGGAGGAGGAACGGGGATCATTAGGCATCTTTGCTCAAAGGATGTTTCTGACCATTTCCCCTCTTGACCCAATTTCTTTTCCCCCATCCGTCATTGCACTAGTCATTTAGGAGTGAATCGCATTAGTGTGCTAATGTTAAATTAAAAAAAAAAAAAAACTTTGCATGCACTCTTTGCACCCCTCAGTAGTCTTTTCAAGGAAAACCATTCTGTCTCATAAAAAAATGCACTCAGCCTTGGAGATGTTTGCAGCTGATTCAGGGTCAGAAAGAAACGGCGTTTAAGAAGAAGCCTTTCGAATTAAGTGGCGTGTAATGTTATCTCTCATTTCCATAAGTGAACATTCTTTTATAAGAGGAATGATCTCACTTTGAAAATACAACACACCTGAGACCAGAAGATCTTCACTGCCATTCAAACACTCCTGACTTTATTGGTTTCAACTAGAAGCCATACATTATATATGTAAAACAATATCTTAAGCCAACATAATTTCTAAAGTTTACAACAACAAAAAAGTTTAACTTCCCCGAGCTAGTAATTACAAGTGTTTACAGACAAGCTGTCTTTTCCACTGTGGTAATCTGCTAGCAACCAAAGCAGACACAAGGTGGTTTTCGGGGCAGGAACCTCTTTGCGACCATTAGCAACTTCCAGCAAGCAGTCGACAACCAGTCCAGTGACCAGTGGTTGCTAGATGGTTGCAGAGCGGTCTCTAGGTTTGTGTGATTGAGGCCTAAGACTTCTGCTAGAAATCTATGTCGGAACTTAAGACATAACTGGAAACCCCTTTAACCCTGCGCCATGGCCTGCACAATTCAGTCTTCACAGGCTCGACGCGTAATCACGTTTCTTGGGAGGTGCACATCCGGTTATATAAAAGGCCGTGTGTAGCGCTAAATGGGTTTCCCAACAGGTCCCAAGTTACAACGTAGATTTCCCACATTAGTCTAAATGTTGTTGCTCGTCACATGGATATGATGACGATAGCTTCTCTCTGTTTAGATCCACCCTTAGCATCACTGTTCAACAGCACTGTGTAATCAAAAGCTATTAAGGCTACCTTTAATATTCAGTTTGATGCTTTTATTATCTAAATATTAATACCCTTCATCGTTATTCCTTCGTGCTTGCCTCATGTTCAAAGTGCTATTCACATTTAGCGTGTTTAAAATACATAGCATATCATTCTAACTGCATTACTGTAAAAATAACAGGAATAAAGTACTGGGGTATTCAGAGAGGGCAACCACCAATGCACAAATTAAGTCCGAAGAAATTTAACGGGTTCTTCTTTTTCCTTCCTTTTGGCATAATCTTGGTAGATGAGTGACAGTAAACTGTAGGCTTGGTGTCAAGTCTTCCAGTACAACCTCAAGAACCCTTCAAACAAGGAACTTAACTTATATTTCTACGACCTGTAGGACATAGTTCCAGTTTTGGTTCCTGGACTCAGTTCCTGCCTCTGAGTCAATATTAGAGCGAGAGGTGGTAAACTGGATGAATATTATTAAAATGTAAACCGCAGTTCCTGTAGGCAGACCGGGCTGAAAGGGAGAATGTAAGAGTGTGGGCAAAAACACTGAAGCAGGCTATTGTAATATTCATTTTGATTCTATATTAGAGCACAGTGGTTGTTTTAAATATTGCAAAATGGGGAAAGTCTCACCCAGAAATCTACATACTAAAAACACCATTTGCAGTGCAAACAGAAATATTTTTAAAATTTTTCACTTCTCTTTCTTTTCAACCACAGACACACATACACAGTCAAATCTTCATGTCTTCCTTATCAGAAAGAATCCCTCTCACCTGCAGCTAAACAGCAACATAATATGTGAAAAAAAAATAACTTTTTAAACTTACTAACTAACTAAATAAACTGCGAACCTGGACGTCCCAACGCTACAAATCAAATCCTGGGTTTCTGCTTCCTGAAATGACGAATCCAAAACATCTTTGTCCACAGAAACTTTGTCCCATTGGTGTCAGCCATGGGACTCAATCTTTCTATTTCTAATAATAAACAAAAAAATGACAACACGGGTTTTAGCACTTGCTGTTCTGCTGCTCTGAGCTGTGCTAATGCCGTTAGGCTTTTAAGCAGTGTGAAGCAGACAGAGCGAGAACGGCTCCTGTGCTGTGAATGAAGCTGACTCCATTTGTGACAATAGGGAGATGAAAGCTCCAAGTGCGCACTAATGAGAGAAGCAGCAGGAACACCTACTTAATACGACAACTTCCCCTCTCTTTATTGAGCAATTACTTTTAAGTAGCCGCTTTGTGAACAAGGAATCCTAATCAGTGATTAAAGTTATTTGAGAGGCCGTAAGAGGTGTAATTGGTTATTGGGAACCCTGAGTATTGTTAAGGGGGTGACAAAGGGGTGCGGATGGATCCAGCTGTGACGCTGAGGGACTTGTATTTAACTTTTGTTTTTAACTAAGTGATACATTTATTAACACTTCAAATACTGATAATTGTGAGCGACTCATTCTTGAATGTATGCGGGCGACTGCTCTTTAGTATAGTGTATTTTATTATCCCGTCCACGTGGATTTGAATCAGTTTTTCTAAATTATGTAGTTTAGAGGGGCTTCTGTGCCTCGGATGGAGGAGTTATAAATTTTGAGGGTCTTGTTCACCACGTTGGGGCAGACTGGAGCGACAGATTGACAGATGAATTGGTGGATCTTCTGCCAGGATGCTGTACTGGTCTGTTGTTGTAAAGAGAGCGCAAGGCATAAAGAAGAAGTTATCGTTTTACCAGTCAGTCGATCTAAATTCGTATGCCTCACATATGGCCGTGAGCTGGGGGTACTGAGGATGAAAGCCGCGGAAACTAGCTGGTTCGTGCACCTGGCTCGAATGCTTGGGTGAATTTTTGTGTTTCTGTTCTACTGGTAGGAAACTGCAAGACAGAACCAAGACACGAGGAGAGATTACATATTTTGGCTGGCCTAGTAAGGCCTCGGGATCCCATTTAAGACTTGGACCGGAGAGAGACGAGTCCAGGTATCTCTGCTTAAACTGTGACTTGAATACAGGTAAGTGTCAGAAGATGGACGGATGGAAAGATTTCAGTATTTGAGTTGCACGATAAACTAGTCAAGCGTCATGAAAATTTCCCCCGATGACAAAAAATGATTATATCTTCAAAAACAATGAAAAACTGGAGAAATCAACTCAGTTTTCTCAAGAAAATATCACAGAACAGATGCAGATCTCCTTCTAGTTTCAGAGACTCCATTCATGCATATTGTGGAGGGAATTATCAGCAGTGGAGGTGTGAAGTCTCAGAATGCTCTTGTTAAAAGTGTTACAGATAAGCGATTTCAGCAGAGGAATAAAAGAATCTTTGCAGGTTGTAAATGAGTGTTTGTTGTAGTACTTCTGATCTGGACTAAGGATTAGTCAGTTCTGTGGGGGCAGGAAGATTGTTGAGCATATGTTTTCAGATTTACATATGTACAACATTATCAGAGTTACACGTGTGTAAGCGGTGGCCATCTGGCCTCTAAGGACTTAGGACAAAGCCTGGCAAAGAATATAACTGCCTTTCGCATAACATAGCCCACATTTCTGCAAACAGAACAGTGTGCAGCAGAAAGAGCACAAACTGAGGAAACCTAAAATACAGGGAAAGAGCGATTTGGGCGCGCAGCACATAAATCCTCTCCCACAATATGAACTTGATTTACTACTGAAAGCTTGAGCCTCTGCTGTCTGTTAGCATTTACACATGCTGCACTGAGCCTAAACAAGGGCAGGACAGTGATCCAGCGTCGGTCCACACATGGTGGCCAAAGTTTAAGAACGTTAACAATACCCATCCTCTAAAATCAGTCTTTTACGTCTGTACAAATGTGAAATAACCGATATTCCAAATAAAGGGAAGTCAGGAAAAAAAGCTTTGTTTTATTGAGCAGCAAATACATAATCCCTCTCAGACAAAATGGACAAAAAGTATTTCAAGTCCACATGTTTTATCTCCACATACCCACTCCAAATGTTCTGTGGAAGAGGTTGAGAGCACATTGTTTTGACATAATTATGGACTCGTTTTATTCCATCTTCCGCTGGTAAAGAGCAGCTGAGCCCTGTTCCTAATTAGCATGATATGTATAGAAGAGTGATTTACGACTTCATTTGGTTTAGAGATGCAAGGGAGGGATTTGAAGTCTTTGGAGATGTACTTGTTTTAAGTGTAAAAGGAGCAGACCAAAATTGGCTTCTGCTATTCTACGGAGAAATCCCACAGGAGGAAAAAAAACTGCGATCAGGAACAATAGGCGGATTATGTTTTCGCACAAAAGCAAAGAAACAAATACTGAGGAAAGGTGAACGCTTGAAACGATCAATGGGCTGAACAATTAGCGTCTTAAGATGTGTTGTTAGCAGCGTTTTGTGATGAGCAAAAGCGTGATTCATCAAAGGTGCAGAGGGGAGCTTTGCTGTCGTTTCTTCTAAACAAAGTGGTGAGCAAGTAAATGAAGCGAGTCAAATGTCACAGCAGAAAGCCACCGCTGTGTAAACTCTGCCAGTTTCATAACGTGAAACCTTTTCACAGAGACAATCGGCTGCAAGCCTGCAGACGAGCCGGTTCTTGTGCGCAACGAGTTGTGCCGTCAACTTTTACTTATAACACATGGCTTCGTGATCCGATAAAATGACACATTCGTAAGGAGGTTTTTCTAAAGCCAACAAGTAGAGTTGAAGACCGTAAATGTTAAAATCAAATTTAAGCGTAATTAAATTTAACGGATGTTTAATGTAACTTCTTAGGTGTCCTGACGCGTTTGAGTCACTGAGCTGTTCGGAAACATCTTTAATCATTTAAAGAGATGTTTAAAGCACCAATACAAGAAGTTAATCTAACACAGCAACTGGAGGAGCTGAGTGCTCTCTCCAAATACTGATCAGAATGTCATGTGCTCATAGTGAATCAAAGGAAATGCCACATCAAATCATATCATCGACGGAGTACTCATACAAAAAGCGACACATAATGAATCACCAACAAGCTTGGAGAATAAAACGTTTGTTCTCGAGCATTAGGAATATATCTAAGAAGTGTTATATTAGTAGGAATTATGTTATGCATACAACTCTATTACTGTGCAGCTACACTGAACGTGTAATAATATGCAGACAGCTACGCTTCCATTACAGTTGATTAAGAAGTCTACACCATGTGTGAGAAAAAAGAAAATGCCATGAAAATAGAAAATAGATTAGTTGCTATTTTTTTCTCCTTTTTATCTTTGGTCTGCTTAGTCATTTCACAGAGAAATGCTTCATTCATCACTAAAAATGAGCACCGACTCTGGTATCAGTATTTATTTTTGCCAGTCCCAGCAGGCTGTTGGATTCCAACATAGATGACGGTCAATGTTTCACAAAGCTGCTCTGGCTCCAAAAACTAAAGACACGACAGCATCTAAAAGCAAAAGCTCACCATGTTTGGCAAATGATTTGCAGACACAGTGGATTTGGGGTCACCACAGGGTTAGAGCTACAGGAAAGGAGAGAGCTGTGCCAGAAGGCTTCCAATGAATCTACAGTTTGGGCGTATGACCAAAAGTGACCAAAAGAATAGGAGTCGAACAAACTGAAAATTGTTTTTCTTCGTAGGACGGAAGAGATCACCCTAACAGGAAAAGAAAAAGAAGAACACTTTCGGTGCAGAGCTGCTGCTCCATTGGGTCCAAAAGATGCCAATTGAAGTGTTTTGAACAACTGATCTAGAGGCCTCCTGCTCTCAATGTCTCGTAAGCTTAGAGGAGAACACATCTCTCATCTGCAATAAGAATATCGTAGGATCCTAAAACCTGAAACTTGGCATGTTTGGCTGTTTCTGGTGCCACCCAAACCGGACACGGGCGGGATGAAACAAATCACCTGGGCCAATCTATCAGCTGACTGATCACAGGTAGTGCAGATATTCGGGATCGTTAATGATGAGTGCCGAAACGCCTAAATGCTTATGGCAACTTGGCATCAATATCATCGTCTTTCAAAGCACCTCGAGCACAATCGATCTCCTCTGATCTCAGAAGTTAAGTAGGGTCAGGTCTGGTTAGTACTCGGATGGGCCGCCCGGAAATACCAACTGGTGTAAGCTCAGAGGTGGCTGTGGCTTAGGAGTATCCTCGGGCAAGATACCGAACCCCAAGTTGCTTGCGATGCATTCATCGTGAGTGTGAATGTTCGATAGAAAGCTCTTCGGCATAGAGAGAATGGGTGTGTGTGAAAGGGTTAATGAGGCCTGTAGTATAAAGCACTTTGAGGGTTCAAGCAGAGTAGAAAAACACTATGTAAGAACCAGTCCATTTACCATACATTATGCTGGGCTATGAGAATGTCCGATTGAACAAATAAAAGCACTGCTACATTTAGCATTAGCCCAGAAAAAATGTAAATTAAAAATGTAAATTTCTCATTTTTAGATTGAATTTTTGACATCATGTACAAAGGAAATGTAATCATTTTAAGGATGATGAAGTTTATTATTGCTGTTATTTGATAAAATCCAAAGCTAAACTATGAATGACTAGAAGGCCAAGATTTCCCATGTGCAAGTTCAGTTTTCGAGATCTTACTCAGCAGTCAAACTTCCTTACATTATGTAGACACAACCATAAAAGAATAGACAGGATATGTAGAACACCGTTTTAGCAATACTACAAACTTTGAGGACGAGCCGTGAGATTTAGAGAAGTGAAATGTCTCATACTTGTAAGATTACGCTAAAAATCTGTGGCTGTTACAGCCCGATGAAATACACACTGTAATAAATATCGTTAGCACGGAGGAAACAACATTGCGCGAAACTTCCAAGCAGAAAGATTCTCCTCGGTTAAGACTTTGCACACACGGCAGAAAACACACAAGTAGCTGAAGTAGAGCGTGTGTTCCAGTTAAGATAAAAGTAGCCTTGTTACGCGCTGTGAGCTGGAGCCTGTGGTATCTACGGGGACACTGACACACTCAGTGGTGGATTTCCTGTAAATTCTCCTGGTGACACCCATGAGGGACTCTGACATAACAACCGGTAGTCAGTTTGCCTCTGGCCAGTCAAGCAGGGAGGAATAAAAACAGCTTATGCACATGTTCGACACTTTGGAACTGCTCTGAGCAAACAATTAGCAGGTTTCTGGTAACTTAACGTGAAAAAGTTCTTTGTTTTAAACAGCAGAATAACAGCACTTCTCAGATGTTTAACTTTCACTATGATTAGCCCACTGCACAAAAAGTTTTATCTTGATAACAAGCAGAAAGACATTATGAGACATAACAGTGAGTTACTGACGCAAAATAACTTCAGTATCAAAGGTTGTGGTTTTGGGGCTATCGCTTCACATCAATCAGACTATAAAGCATTTAATATTTGAAATATTCTGAATGGAAATGCAAATGATGACTCACTCCAGAGTGATTCAGTTTCCCATGCTGTGTCTGACAGTTTTTGTTCACACCATATACATGTTTACATTCATTTCATGGAGGGGGAAAAATCCCCATCTGAACGCTTGAGTAAGATCATTCTAAACAGAATTTCAGAGCAGCTGTTTGCACTAAGCAATGGATCAACGACAAGGCCCCTCTAACGACTGAAACGCCTCTCAAAATAGTGTCAGAGTTGGAATGTGGAGAAAAAAGGCACAAGACAAAATTCAAAAGACACCCCTGGTGTGAAATCTGAAGAGAGTCAGCAGAAAGCGAATCTCCGGTCTGTGTCGTGAGGACGGTCTCTGTCCTCAACATCACGTTTACCATCCCGTTCTCGCGCGTAGGTCACAGCGAAACAGAGAAGTCCCAGGGAGCGCTGAGCGGACACTGACTCGTCATCAGCATGTTTTGATCTGTTCGCACAGCTGCACGACTGCTAAACATTTTAACCAGCATACCTCTCTCTATGACTATGAAAGCAAAACATGTCAAAGAAGAACATTAGCTCTAAAACAGGCCGTTTCTCATAAAATATAATGATTTATTCCTCTGGGTTTTAAGGAAAGGCCGCAGTGTCCTACATCAATAACACATGGGCTTTTTTAACTATTTTCAGAGCTTGACGGCACCCATTAAATGACACACTGTTGTCAATACCGTTTTAGCAAAGCTGGGCCTAATATGCTTCAGAGGAGTAGTTTTCGTTGCAGAGATGTTGCAGTGGATTGCGTTACCTCGTACAGTTATTCATCATATTTTGTCCATCTCTCCCACAGGATGTTGCATCGTGATTTTAAAAATCACACAACCTTTAAAAAAATTTGCAAAAATAAATCTTTAAAGCTAAGCTCCGGCGTAAAAGCCGGCATTAAAAAAAAAACTGGAGCATTAGTGGCTCTACGAAAAAACAATCAAACCTTCCTACAGTGCATGTACCATATGAGATCAACTTAAACCCCAAAATCTTTTATTGGAAGGAACTTTGAGTCTCTGTCTGAGACATATATGTCTTTCACTTCCTATTTTCTGGGGCTTTAATCAGAACAAGTGATCCTCAAATAAAAAATAAACAAATAAATAAAATCTAAATGCAGGTTTGGCTAACTGTCTGCCACCCCGTCTGCACACAGTAAACATGGCCTCAGAATGCTCATTCCAGCCCCAATGCTGGCCCCTGCTAGACAAAAGGGACAGCAGGGTGCTGTGCCAAATTGACTTGTCCCTAATTTTTTATGCTAATCCTCAATTTTACATCAGGCAGTCCCCACGTTTGATATAACAGATATTAAACAGATAAATGAGGAGACACCCAGATAATCTGTTCATAAAGACGTCTTATCCGCTGACAAGTGGAGATGTCTGCAGATGGCTTTACATATTTGCATGATCAAAACGCTGACAACAACCAATCGAGTGTCATTTCTAAATGTTTTAATGGAAAGGGGAACGCTTAAGCAGCCCATGAAAGCTCAGTACTCTGCAAAATCTGCAAGAGGCTGCAACCTATAGATGTTTAATCAACAGTGTCACGTAGAACTAAACCCAGAGCAGCTGGAAACATCTGCACATGTGCAGAAGAAGAGGCTATTTGACAGTTTTCCCAGTTTATGTAAATACAGTAAAAAGTGACATTGAAAGGTCAGGTTTCCATGGGTCACTTTGACCTCATTCAGCTCAGCAGAGTAAAACATTTACATTACAAAGTACAACACTGCAATTATTATATAATGTACAGATGTATTCCCACCCTCTTCATATTGTTTCATTAATCCTCTTAATACCCGGACAATGCATAACGCGGAAAATAAGACGGTGGCTATGGGTGTGGATTAAATGTTGGTGAAGTGACATTTTAAAATCTCAAGGGTTTAATGGAGCCACAAATCATAAACTGGCCATGAAAATACTTTTTTTCCTAATTTACAACAGGAGCAGTGCTGTGGGCTGGGGTAAAAATCAATACTCAAAACTGAGCCTCATTTATTCTGTGTGGTGTAGCGCTGGAATTTGGACACTGGTTGAAGAAAGGCGATCACAAAAACCAGTGATGTACATAACTTAAAATGAGAATTCTTAAGATTTGTACCAATTCAGAGTCTTTTTCCATACAATTTATAATTGGAAATGTTCAGTAAAAGTGTTAAGTTATAACAACATACATTTCTTCTGCTGCACTCTGTATGCACACTGCTGATCTCCTTACATATTTTCTCCTAATTAATGCAACATAAACAAGCAAGCATTAAAGGCAGGCCTATTGTATTAAAGCACACCTATAGATCCCACTAATGTCATTATAGCAGCATCGTATTAATCTAAAAGATCTAATGTTTTCTTGGGCGTTTAAAACTTTGAAAATAATAATTTCATGCTCGTTGTCTCAAACCACCACACATTTAAGGACCTTTTTTATGGCAAATGTAACACTAGGAGGATTCAAAGGACAAAGAGCACACAAACCATCCTAAACTTGGTAGCAAGTTTCCTACTTCCTACTCAGAAAAAGAGCCAGACCTTGGTGCTGCCAGTGACTCTTACAAATGAGTAAGTTTATCAGAACTCTCCCAAAATGTACAGATTTAAAAGCATGAATCATCCATGGTAATTACTGGGATAATCTGGCTAGATTAATCTGGATGAGCAAAATGGGCAAAAATTATGGATTCAGCCCTACCAACATCAATCCTGGACCTCCTGGTAGAAGGCTAAAGAGGCTTTGGAACATCCCTGCTCAGGTAATTCTAATGCAGTAACTAAGATACAGTTTTGAATCAATAAGACAGGTGGGAATGACTACTGATGGGCTTCAACATTAAAAAAATATTAAAAAGTGTGAAGAGCCACTGGTCAGACATAAGAGAAAGCACCTGACACACACGATGGTTAACAACCTGCTCACAGGTCACGCTTCCAGTTCCTCTTCCCAGACTCACTCTACTTGGGATTCACACATTTCCACATCATCTTCCTTCACCCCAACCAAACACACTGCAGAACCAACTCTGCTGATAATGACGACAACGAAAAGATGCCAGCAAGGACGACAAAACTTTGTCCAGTTATGACTCTCGGGGATCTGAGAAAGTGGATTTGATGATTACAAAGCCAAAGAGCTGCACAACCAGCTCTAAAAGCAACGCACAGCAAACCTAGATGATGTCTCAGACCCAGTCTTTCTCAGTTACACTTCACCTAACCTCAACATGAGTCTTCTTTCTTTATCTTTAATCTTATCAAATTTCTATATCTGTGACTTACCAGCAGCAGTCTGCCTGCACAGAAAAAAATTAACATATCACCAAATTTAATCTCACAAAATATCAGCTTAACCTCACCAAATCTGTCACAACTGCTACCATTTTCACCATGTGAGTCTGTCTCCGTCATCATGGCAAAATGCGTTCCTGGGAAAATATAATGTACCAGCAAAGGCGGTTTGATTACTTTGGCGGGTGTTAATATGTCTGTGGAAAGATGCTGTCAGTGCAACAGAATCACTAATGTGTGAAATGAAGTGATGAAGCTTGTGTAATAGTTGAAATCAAACTGAGGGCAGGAGTTTGAAGATGGGTGCCGTCCAACCCAACAGCAGTAAAGTTGAACCTTGCCTCTAGTTAATGAATTATTTAACAATCAGGTATAATGTCTTAACCTAAACTGGACCAGTATAAAAGTGCAGCAGTTATAAAGTCAAACATGTCCAACTTTCCAGTTTTACAGGTAAAGCCGGCGCAGATGAAACGAGGTGAAGCTGCCATCTTTTAAAAATATGTTTTTCCAATGCGAGCAGATATCTTATGGAAACTTTTCACTTTTCTGTGTCACTCTTCAGTTTACTTCCTCAGGCTAAGCTACATCTTTTACAGGCCACCCAAATGGTGTGCAAACATTTTTTTCAGCTTTGTAGGTCATGTTCGCTTTCAAAGTTTAAAGATGGACAAGGTCTGCTTTGTGCAACAGAATCACTGATGTGTGAAATGAAGTGATGCAGCTTGGTGTTGCGTGTGCAAAAGAGCAGTGTGGTGTTCCTCAAGGCTCCATCCTGGGGTCTTTACCATTCAATACTCATACAGTGGGGAAATAACAACAATAAATGCAGCTTCTGCTGTTAAAGATGTCAAGTCAAGGACACACATATAAATTTTAAGTGCAAGTACATTAAAACAATATTATCACAATAAGAATTCATAAGAATTGTTCTCAGACTTCAGAAAACTTGATGATCAAGTAAACAAGCTCATCATTCTGTCTGTTCTTTGTTTATAACACAATTATAGGGACAATTAAAAGGTGAAACTGTATATTAGTACAGGGAATGTACTTTAAAAAAAGCTCAATGTGTCTTTTCATGACACCTTCAGCTTTTTTTCCTCTTACCCTAATTTTTTTCTACGAAAAGGGCTTCGTGTCACCTTGTGTGAAGCATATAAAGAGTTTTGATTTTGAAAGCTTAAAAGCTGCTTTACAGCTTCAATTGTTGTTTTTTTATTTTTCTCAAATGCTGGGCAGAGCTCAAAAAGAAGCCATCTAAGAACAATTTTTACACCACCAACATCTGGAGTACAAGACGGTCTGTAAGTCAAACCACAAACCCCTACAGACAGCAGTGTTTTCAGCCTGACAGTGTGCTCTCGTCCTGGTGAATTTCATAACCGTTTCCCCTGTTTTGGAAATCTAGGGCTCTCGGGGGGGTTTGAGGGCAGAGGTTTAGATAATTTTCACATTACAACACATAACTGGAAGGGAAAGTGAGGACAGAGAATATTATTGTTTGTGTTTGCAGCTCCGTCTTTACAATAGGAGCATATGCAAAATAAAAGCATCAATTCCTTTAAAACGTCTATAAGTAGCTCTGAGTAGGTCATAATGTTTCAGGTTTCAGTGTTATTTCTTGGCAGTAAAAGAAAAAAACCGCTTCCTGTGTTCTCGTCCGCTCTCTTATTTACACAAAAAGATTTTTTAAACAATTTGCATACGTCTTCCTATTATTGTGCTGTAGAAAACGTGTGCTAATGCAAAGTATGACTTTATAAAGGTAAAAATATACAGCACACTGTACAGATTTAATTCCATTTGCTTCCTTTTTCTACTGAAGAATATGAATTTAGAAAAAAGAAAATTGATTATTATAAGCAACTCCACGTCAAAGTGGAATCCACATATTTTAGCTTTATTTTAAATAATCTTTATATGACATGACATTCTTAATAACAATCTTAATTGTAACCTTACATTTCAACACGTATTGCATATGAAGTTGCAGAACTAGAGTCTTTTTTTTTTTTTTCACAAAAACAAGCCATCAGCTCCCAGGGGACCTAAAAAAAGCAGACAACACAAGGCTTCCTGCACTCACACTTGACTGCAAACCACACTGCCAACACTGCTTGTAAATTAGACATGCAATAACACCTCTGCCGCAATTAATAGCCAGAAATTCAATATTGTAAACAGGCGATAACTGGTGAATTATCCAGTTTTTAAGGGAAACTCAAAAATAAAGCAAATAAAACCGCCCATTTCACAGAGGACTACAGAACAGGATGATATAATAACCCAAACGTTACCTAGAAATTCTCCAAATCTCAGAGCAACAAGAAGGTCAGAACAACTTTGATGGTTGATTATGTGAAAGACCTCTGTAAAAGTTTCTAGAGACGCTTTCATGAGGCTAATTTTAGGTGTTTAGTCACACTGTGAGCCAAACACAGCAGCTGTGCACAGCTGTGGCTCAGGAGCCAGAGCAGGTCGTCTGTTCAATTAATTTTTTATTTACATAACACCAGCTCATAGAAAACTACAGGGGAGAGGAGTCCTGGCATAAAAACACACAGGGAATGAAAAGAAGGGAGCCGAGAGGAACTGAAGTGCATCATGGGAAGTTCCCGGGCCCATAGTAGCATATCTAAGGGATGGTTCAGGTATACCTGATGAAGCCCTGAGTGTAAGCCTTACCAAGGCTATTCTGGTAATCAGAAGGTCAGCAGCTCGATCCACTGCTCCTGCATCAATCTATAACTCATCCTGATTGGGTGTCAAATATAAAGTTCTTAAAACAAGCTCCTGTATGAATGTGCAAGTAAAAATGCATAAATGCAGTTTGAATGGTTAAAAATATAAACATAATCTATAAATACAAGTCCATTTAATATTGATCTAAATTCTTTAATATTAATATTATCTTTAATATTAACTAGTTAACTAGTATTTACTACTTATTTAGACTCTTTTTCTCCAATTGATCATCAACGTGTCTTTTATACCCCAGTCCTACAAAAGTCCTGCGATTAATTAATGTTTCAATCCTAAATATGATCAACCGATCTCCAACTAACAAATAAATAAATAAAAACAAAAGGCTCTTTATCATCACTTCATATATGTTTCAGTGTCTTTCATCAAGGAGGTTTTTAGGGATGAAAATCATGTTGTATGTACATTGTATGAATTATACTGTGTGGAAATCAATTTTAAGTTAAGTACAACAGCCACACAGAGGAGGTGGCTGTTGTAGAGCCACAAGATACAGTTGGGATACTAAAAAGCAAATGTTTCTCAGGGCGGGAGCATCAAATTACATTAATCTGGGAATATTTGTTGAACAAGCAGCTGTAGCATTGGCTATGTAACACTGACGTTCAAGCTGGCAGTAGTTAAACCGTTAGCTGATCCAGCTGCCTTAGCTAATTATAGGCCAATGTCTAACTTATCTTTTAATCTCAAAAATTCTTGAAAGAGTAGCTGTAACAGCTAACAGATCATCTGCAGAGTTATGATTTATTTAAAGTCGGGTTTCAGAACTCACCCCAGTACAGAAATGGTTATAAATGTAAAGGTTACAAATGATCTTCTTCTGGCCTCTGACAGCAGATTCATCTCTGTACTTGTCCTGCTCGACCTCAGTGCAGTGTTTAATACTGTTGCCCATAATACTTTACAGCGATTAGAGCATGCTGTAGCTATTACAGGTACTGTGCTGCAGCTGTTTGAATCATAACCATCTAATAGGCTCCAATTTATTTATGTAAATGGAGAGTTGTCTTCACACACTAAGGTTAATTATGGAGTTCCACAGGGTTCAGTGCTAGGACCCATTCTGTTTCCATTATACACACCTCCAGCGTTTTGACTTTATTGTTATTATTTTCTAGCTTCTTCTGATTTTGTATCAGTCCTTAGGGTTTTTTGGTTCTTGTGTCTTGTTGTATCCTGGTGTTGTGTTCGTGTCTTTCAGTGTGTGTTTATAAAACAGTCTGTGTACTTCCTGTTTTACTTTGATGGTCTATGTCTGTTCACACTGTGTTCACCTTGTGTCTTCCTGTCATCACGTCCATTAGGATCAGCTGTGCTTCCCTCCTATGTGTCATTGCCTGATTACCTTGTGTGTGTGTATATATAGTGGGTGTCGGTCTGTGCTCTTTGTCGGCTCGTATGCGTTAGTTGGCGTTTCTCCGCGTCTCTCTGCCCTCATCCCACGTTGCTCCCTGTATGTGGCGTGTTCCAGGTTTGTTCTTTAATTTTCCCCCAGTTCAGGTCATTTCTTAGTGCTGTTCTTACCACTCTCGCTTTTGTTTGTATATCGCTGGTTGTAAATAAAACGCTCACTCGCATCAAGCCAGCGCCTGCATTTTGGGTCCACACCAGACGGCTTGCCCGGCAACCCGTGACACCAATTTTCTGCTTCAGATAAAACTGAGATTATTGTACTCGGCTCTACAAATCTTAGAAAAATGGTATCTAACCAGATTCTTACTCTGGATTGCATAAGCTTGGCCTCCAGTTAATGAATGATTTAACGATCAGGTATAATTGCTTAACCTAAACTGGACCAGTATAAAAGTGCAGCAGTTATAAAGTCAAACATGTCCAACTTTCCAGTTTTAGAGGTAAAGCCGGCGCAGATGAAACGAGGTGAAGCTGCCATCTTTTAAAAATATGTTTTTCTAATGTAGCAGATGCCTTATGGAAACTTTTTGCTTTTCTGTGTCACTCTTCACAGTTTACTTCCTCGGGCTAAGCTGCATCCTTTACAGGTCACCCAAATAATGTGCAAACGTTTTTTTCACAGCCGCACTCTCATCAACTGTGCTGCAGTGACTGTAGATCACGTTGGCTTTCATCTTGACAATGGCTAAAGAAGTGTTTGGTATTTTACACACCTGTGAACAAACTCATGTGTGTAATTTAGCACTTACATAATAAATGAAAACGTATCTGCCTTACTAGATCTTAGTGCCGCAGATGACACCCAACTTTATCTATTAGATTTTATTCTTAGAAACATGGTATCTAACCAGATTCTTATTCTGGATGGCATTACCTTGGCCTCTAGTAATACTGTGAGAAAACCTGGAGTTATATGTGTAGTTTAGTATATGTAGAACTGCTTTCTTTCATTTGCGCAATATTTCAAAAATTAGAAAAATCCTGTCTCAGTGTGATGCTGACAAACTAGTTCATGCGTGTATTACTTCTAGGTCTTGAATAGGCACCATCTTGTTTTAACAATCGTATAGTACCGTATCACCCCATTAGAGCACTTCACCCTGAAACTGTAAGCTTACTTGTGGGCTTACTCTAGCTTACTTGTGGTTCCTAGAGTATTTAAGTGCAGAATGGGAGGCAGAGCTTTCAGCTTCAAGGCACCTCTCCTGTGGATCCAGCTTCCAGTTTGGATTCACGAGACAGACATCCTCTTTATTTTTGAGATTAGGCTTAAAACCATCCTTTTTAATAAAGGATATTTTTAGGACCCCGAATCCTCCCTTAGTTATGCTGCAATAGGTCTAGGCTGCTGGGGAATTCCCATGATGCACTGAGTGTTTCTTCTTCCATCACCTTTTTCACTCACTATGTGTTAATAGACCTCTTTGCATTTAATCATTACCTATTATTAATCTCTGGCTTTCTTCCACAGCGTGTCTTTGTCTTTGTCTTCTTCCCCTAACCCCAACCGGTCGTGGCAGATTGCCCCCCACCCTCCCTGAGCCCTCTCAGGTTCTGCTGGAGGTTTCTTCCTGTTAAAAGGGAGTTTTCCCTTCCTACTCTCACCAAAGTGCTTGCTCATAGGGGGTCATATGATTGTTGGGGTTTTCTCTGTTTTCTTTGTATTATTGTAGGGTCCTTGAGGCACCTTGAGGCACCTTGAGGCAACTGCTGTTGTGATTTGGCGCTATATAAATAAAACTGAATTGAACTTTCCATTCAGTCTTAACACATCAGAGCCAGAGTATTGTAAGCTCCATACTTCAGTAAACTTTAATTATATTAGTGAACAAGAAAAAGATAAAAAAGAAAATGCTGTTTAGCATCACGTCATATGTTTTAGTGTCAGAGCTTTTTAGGGATGAAATTATATCGTATGTATGTTTTATGAATTGTACTGTATGGAAATCAATATCAAGTACACATGGGAATATTCACTGAACAAGCAGTTCAGTTTAACACTTAGATTTCTGTCTCAGTAACTGTTAAATATAATGCTGAATAAAGAAATACCCAAGACACTCAACAGTAAAATTTAAAATGTACTCTGTTGCACTTGTAACCACTGTAAGGGTAGGACGGGTTTACTGCTAACTGCAGAAGATGAAATATGGGCAAGTACTAAACATGGAGAGTGCAGAGTTTAACAACAAAAATATCATATTACTAATAAACGCTGCAAAGTGGGACATTTTAATTATTTTGTAAGATAATGATATTTTCTTAGTTGAAGCAATTTGAAGACTGTGCGCTTACCTGCCGGCTCGGAGAGTGTGGCCTCTCCCATCTGTTTGTAAGGGTTGAACTTGGGCTTGGGGGCGACCACGGGTGCAAACTTCTTAGGTGCCTGCTGCTGCGAGACGGAGATGCTCGCACTACCCAAAGATGGAGTGGTCTCCATCCTGGCAGTCACCTGTCCTGTCTGCTCACTCACTGGGTTCCACATGGTTCTAAGGAGGGGACACAGAGTTATTAAAAGTCAGGGGCTGCAAACTCAAGAGTGATGCAGAAATTAAAAGTGTGCTGCAGGGACAACGAATTTAACGGGTGGGGTGTAATGTTAACTGTGCCAAAGCGCAGGTTTCTCTGCATGCATACTCGATGAGGAAACAGAGACAATGGAGATTTTACTTCCCAAATTACAGCCTGCAATGGCAAGCGGGAGCATTAATATTGTTCACATGACAAATAATGATGCTAAGTGTATGGATACCAGCTAAATTGGTAAAGCAGTAATAAATTACTACATTTACATGATTATTTCTTCACTTTTTGAACTCGTTTTGTAAAACTAATTGTAACACAGGAGCCCACAGACGTTGCGCCACTCTCTCCGAGTGATGTGGAAACGAGTAAGGTCCATAGTAAGACATGCTAACCAGGTCAGTTCTGAAGTATTGTGATGTAGAAAACAACTGTGAAGGACTGTCAAGTAAACTAGTGATGTTAATAGAGCAAAGCCCAACCATAGGTTTAAGGTCCACCAACATGTGGACCCTAACCGGATGAAGTAAGCACGGGTAATATCAGCCACAGTCGGCAAACTAACATTGCGTGTGTTATAGATGAAGCAACGACCACACATTTCAGGAGCAACTAAAATCTAATTTGATAACATCAATAACAGTTTCAAAATGCTCTTAAATATTTAAAACCCATGTATTGCGATCAGGAGTGTTCTACTTTTAGTTGGTTATTTTTTGAAAATTAGGCTACGTCCACACGTACCCGGGTATTTTTGAAAACGCAGATTTTTCTATGCGTTTGCACCTTTTGTCCACACGTAAACGGCGTTTTCGGTCACTGAAAACAGAGATTTCTAAAAACGCCTGCCAGGGTGGATATTTTCGAAAACTCCGTTTTTGCATTTAGGTGTGGACGAGAAAAACGGAGAAAACGCAGCGTCAAAGGTGTGCGCCTTTTTTGACGTCACACTGTGCGCCACGTTATTGTTTCGGTGAAATGAATTTCTACAATACTGTTACTGTTAATTGTACTCTCTGCAGTGTTTAAATGCTTACGTATTACATAGACTCGTTCTGCTTCTATGCCCCAGCTTTGTTTACTATTTCCCACCGAGGCTTCTAGACTTCTGATTGGCCAACATTTCTACAGGTTAGGAAAATATCGCCACCTGTTGCTTTGGCATGTTCCTAGCAGCGTTTTCCTTCATTTCTGCGTTTACGTGTGGACGGGATTTTAGTCACCAGGGACATCCCTACTTATAACATGAAACAGAAACCCTGCCCTTAGCCAGACTGCCCTTTCACCTTTGGCTGACATTTGTCCACCGGATGGGTGCACTAACCATGTGTGAACGTTAGCAATGAAAAAAGTGCTTGTATGAATGCGTGCGAATGGGCATGAGTAGAAAGCATCATATAAAAACCAAATCCATTTACCATTTGCTTTTGTCTCTGTCTCCAAACATCCATACCTAGCCCTGCAAGCATGACTAAAAATCTGAATATTTATCCCCAGCTGTACATGACAGCAGTACGAACTGTGCTTTTAATCACATTCTTTAAATTGCTCAAGTTCAATGTGAGTTTGACAGTTTCAGTGAGACCCGACCTGCTGCATTAAACACCTTCTATGTGTCACCGTTTCTGCTTTATAAAAGAGGTGACTGAGGCCACTGTATCCACATGCAGCACAAGTTACACTAATTATAAGCGTACACAGATCACGTCTACTTTTTTTCTCCGACGACGGAGTCTGCTTGAAAGCGTCTGGCAGAATTACGCTGTACAACGAAAAACAAGGCAATAAACAGCGTGTTCTGACATGCAGCAAAGTGTCCGATTTAATAAAGCAACAACAAGCGTTAAAGTCGAAAGGAAATCACTTTGAACTCTGACTCTGAGCCTTCGCTTTCTTTACTTGCACACTTGCTTGCGATGTCGGCACGAGATCAACAAATCAAAAGAGTGATATGAGAGACAAAGAGCGGTGAAAACAACAAAGTACTTTAAAAACAAAAAGACTTTAGAAGAGGAAAAAGTATTGAAAAATGCTGTAACCCTGATGTAACCATCAATGATTTTTTTAGCGTTGATGTAGCTGTCAAAAATGAGATCAGATGAGTGTTTGGGAATGACAGAACAATGATCCACAGTCACGCATGCAAACACAAAAAAACAACACTTGACTACTTATTACTTAATTTCATGTTGCTTCTGTTGTCTTTGTTTTTGGGAGGGTGCATGAGAGTCGAACTTATCAAAATGTTCCAAAATGGCACCAAGTCTCACCTCTAACCGATGCTTTTGTTTAACATGCATGTCGGTAATACAGTTCCAGTGAAGGGAAGACCACCACAGAGTGGAGGAACTTGCAGCAGCTGAGGACACAAACCTCCAGTATTTCACCATCGCATTCTGAAATCACTTGAAATATTTGAACTATTTATACGGCGCGCTTTTCCCCATCCTTCTTTTTGTTTGTGTTTGTTGTGCTGTGTTCTGATGTTTTTACTGTTTATTATCCTCACTCTGACTGATACAGGGTTTACATTCTTTCTCTGGAGCACAGCAGTAAAAGCCCACGCACAATCATCTTTTAATATCTGCTCAAATCCCTGCTCCTCCTGCCGTCTGAATGGTTCTTACTTTTGATTCCCCCCCCCTCCCTTCTCTCATGCTCTTAATGCTACAATTCAGACGCTCGCTGGTGTCTCACACCCACCTGTCCTTTCAATGCAAATGCTTTCATTTCCCAATGCTCAAATGGCTAACAAAATAAAAGATGAATTGAAAGGGAAAGAGAAGAAATGATCTTAGGATGTGTGAGTAAGACTCAATATGTGATATCCTGAAAGGAAAATTTCTGTGTCAGTGTGTGGTTGCATTCTTTGGTGATGGCAAATAATGCGCAGCGGGGCGTCGCTTTATGGATACTGGGCCCTAAAGTGCACATTAAACCCACTCACATCTGTTATTTTAAATAAAATTTCTGCAAAACAAGTGACTTCTGTGCCGTTCCGAGCGCACAACACAGAAGCCACTTCACTGATGACTTCAGCATATAATCATTCCTGTGATTCATAGATTACGCGTGCGATCAGCTAGGCTTATAAATTGCAGCAGCCTTCATTTTAAACAGAAAATCACGACTGCACTGAAATAATAATTCAGGACTGGCCTCGAATAAAAATCTCTGATTGTGTTTAAAAAATGTGACCTCTTTTTAAAAATAGTTTAATAACAGTGCTCTGGAGCGGCGTGCGATTTTAAGGTTTCAGGGCTGCAAAGCGAAGCCACTTCCTGGATGCTTTGGAGACTGTCTGGATGGGAGTGCGCCGTTTCATAGCAGCAGTCTTCCTCAGCAGGTCTTCTCGCAATCTTTTGTGCGCTACATATTAATTGACTATGATCAATATGGTTCAGTGACTTGTGATGCAGTTTACCCCGGAGGCACCCTGGCGGGGTTTTTTTAAGCTCAAAAAGGCTGCACGCGGGCGTGTCACACGTATGCGTACATTTCAGCATTTCATCTGTCAAATTATTTTTTTCCCCTCTTCCCTTTAAAACATGAACAAATAAACTATTTGAAAAACACACACTCGCTCCATATGGCTTTAAGTGCCATTATTTTATCCATTCAAGGTCTACTCTAGAGAGCAGTTTATTTCAGAAATGTACTTCAGCCGGTCCAAAGCTTCTCCTTTGTGTAAATAACAGAAGACTGGCTTTTTCACAGATGAGGTTGAGGGTGGAAGCAAACAAGCCACATCTACTGCAGTGGCAACAGACTTAATAAACTAATCCGTAAGGCCAGTAATGTTGTGGGGATGGAGCTGGACTCCCTCAAGGTGGTGTCGGAGAGGCGGATGCTGTCCAAGATAAAGACAATGTTGGATAACACCTCCCACCCACTCCATGACATGCTGGTCAGTCACAGGAGCACGTTCAGTGAGAGACTGAGATTACCGAAAAGCACCACTGAACGACACAGGAAATCTTTCCTGCCTGTGGCCATCTCCCTGTACAACACATCCACTTAACACACTGGTTACTGCTACAACTACACGTTTCTTTTCCAGCTATTTATTTATGAGTGACTTATGTATGTATATATATGTATATATTGTACTATTCTTAGTTAGCGTATTGTCTGTCTTGTCTTAATGTTGGTTTATAATGGAGCACTGTAACAAAAAATAATTTCCCCCAGGGATTAATAAAGTATTCTGATTCTGATTCTAATAAACACTCAGTGCTGATAAAGGACCACGAAAAGTGGCAAGGAACTCCAGCAGAGCCCGTTATGTGAAGGCTTGAAATGGTGACATACAACGAGACACAAAATATAAGAAAAATACAGAGAGATGAAAAGGTTTTCACATCTAACAACTGATCTGATTAGAATTAAAGTGCATCAACTATGACATGCGTGCATAGTGATTATGATTTTCAGTGACAGGAAGTGTTTAGGCCAGTCTTTCCCAACGCCTCATCTCTACAGACTCAGAGTAAAAGTTATCAGCTATGAGCCACACAAGACTAAAGACGCTTAAACCAGAGGTCTGCCTAAACTGTTAGAAGACACGAATGTGGAAGATCAGTGTGTTAGATAGGGGTGCGGTTCCCTGCTGCTGACCCTGTGTTCACCACAGTGTGATCACAATCATGTTTTAACTGTGCTGCACCTCTTGTGCAGTGCTGTACAGCTTAATACTGTGTATGAGGAATTATTTGTGCCAAATGCAATTAGTAGTTGCTGTGATGTATTTTACTTAATTTTACTGAAGCTTTATTAAGGTATGTGGATGACTGTATATTTATTATGAACTGATCTGTGACTTGGTGAACCAAAGGCAACTTGTCCACTCATATTGACAATAAAGTCATTCTCTTCCGTTTTATTCTAATCTTTTAAAAATGCATTTAGAGGGTAACCTGTGTGGGCTGTAATAATCAAATTCAGTATGAAAAATATGGTTATTACATATGATCATCCTAAATACATCCAGAAGTATTCCCTGTAGTCCTGATTACACAATGTGACACTGGCAGAGTGATGAAATGATGGTTATTTTATTTATACCTGTGTCTGATTTCCCTCCTTTACGATGCCCCACCAGGACTTGTTTCACTTGTTTTTTGTGATCAGTTTATTCTCCTCTGCACATTGCTTTCAGGTCCTCTCTCCAGGAACATTTTCCACTGATTTGTTTAGCTCCTCCTCCTTTAAGACCAACTCCACATCATTTAAGCCAGCTTTCTTACGATTGGCTGCCCCTCACAAATAAAGTTTAAATGACAGGTGGGTGGGGCTTCTAGTAAGCTGTAAATCCCACTCAGTGGCATCATACGGGTCCAAGAAGAGAAAGGAAATGCAGGGAAAACTCAATATAAGAAAATGTGTGATACTCTGGTTATGTTTAATATGAGCACCAACCGTTGGAACAGCAGATATATCACAAAAAATAATGACAAACTATCGCTTTTTTTTGTCATGATGGGCATATTTTTCAATAAATGGTCACGAACAGTTCAGCAGAACCACACGGCGGCTATTTTTATTTTTGTTCAAACCTAGGATGTGTAACTTAACCACAGGCCATTTTGCTAGACATTCAAGCTTCTTCACACCTTTTATTTTTAAGTTGTGGCCGTCACCCTGATGATACACTTTGTGCAATTCCGTCTTTGCCCTCAAGAAGTGCTCGTGCAACTCTTTCACACCTGTAACTGCACTTTGTTTTGTACGATCAGGGGAATTCCCCTTTCAGCTTGAGAAAATGAGGGGGTTTATTTTGGACAGACCATCAGTCGATAACAGGTAGATGAACATATTCACGCCATTGCAGTTTCCATCACACCCACAGTCTACACCACAGTCTTAGGACTGTGGGAGGAAATAAAAGCAACTAGAGGAAAACCACACAATTACAATTTCTGCATTACAGGACATACGTATATGAAGGTTTGCTGTAAACATCTTCTGACTAAACACGTGGACCAATTGCAATTCCTACTTCAGGCCTTTCTCTACCATAACAAAGATAATTTGTTATGGTAGGCCCTTCTGTACCTCCTTTTCTGTGTTCTGGAATAAGAATGTACACAAAAAGTGGAAGAAAACATGTATAAATGAACACACAAAGATAACCAAAACACAGTGAGGAATCGCACTGAAGGTGCACTCGCAGTCACAAAAAACACTATTGGAGCTCATGGAAGGAAAATCAATTCTGATAGCCGGGGCAGTTACAGGATGACTCACAAAGCGGTGACACCGTGTTTAACAGTTTGTTTTATGGGGGCACGGCAGCCGGGCTGTCTTCTCACAGCTGTTCCGCTGCACTTTTACAGCTGTCATTGAGGAACTGCTGCAGGTGCTTCTGCTGCATTAATCTTTCATATCCACCAAGGAAACTATCAAACAAAACCATACAAAGAGGACCACTGAGAGAGCTGAATTCTAACATAATATGGCAAGGTTCAGAGATTTTTGGGGGAGGAAAAAGGATGACATGCTTTCTAGCAAAAACTCTTTTGAGGCTGCGAGCTGAATCACATGTCGAAAACCTATCGGAAAAAAAAGATAAGAAAACACACACACACTGTTCACAAGCTTCTGTTTTTTAAAATGCTCTAGCAGCTTCTACATCGCAGTTTTCGACAGCTAAAAAAAAAAAAACTGAGGAGAGTGAAGCAAAGCATCATGGCCCAGGAAACCAAAACAAGAAGCTGGAAGACCCTAAAAAAGATGAGGGTGAATAAATCAGCTGTGGTGGGTGGGATTACTGTAATTTAATCCTTTTTAGATAAATACTGAACCTGGCAGATTTGAGTGCATTGGTATTTGATAATGCAGTCGCGACTGTGGAAGAAAATGGATGGATGGACAAAAACTTTTTTTACTACTGCTCAATATCGACTGGTTGTACTTGGAAGGCATCAGGTATCAGTGCATACCAGTCTGAAGTCATTTTGATGAAATCTACACCCGGAGCCATGAGAGTAAAGTCTGCAATAGGCACGACCACAAAATGTATATAATGGATGGACGTGCCCACTTTCACTTCAAACATTGGTTATCAAAGTCTTGTTATGTGGGTTTGAGCTGAGTCTTTGAAATAAGATGTGATGAGATCTGACTGAGAAAGTGATGGGACACTATAACTCATGCATTTGCCAAAGGTGACTTGTTAATAACAAGCTACGCCATGCTTTATGTTTTTGATGCTAATGGGACCAAACTATTATTAAGAAATAGATTATTTTCTTAAAATAGGACGTGACACTGGAGATTTTAAAACAAAAACTTAACAGGAAAGTGTTTACGGAGGTCACATCAAGGAAACCAAGAGCTGTTTTTTTCCCCTCATAGACTTCTATAGAGAGCCTGAGGCATAAGTAGACTTAGCAGCTGCTTAAGGCCCCACACTAACAGGGGACCCCAGGAGCATGCAAAATGTCACACAAGACAAGTTGTTTGTATATTTTTGTGCACACAGAAAGATGTTAGTTAAACAGAAACCTCAAAGTCTATGCAATGAGGTGACGTATGAAACCAAAGGCAGCAGTGCAGTAAAGCCACGATAATGGCTTTGTAACATATATAATGTTACAAATGACGGCGCATGGACATAATAACCATCCATCCATCCATCCATCCATCTTCTTCCGCTTATCGCAGGGGCCGGCCCCCGAGATACTTAAACTCTTCCACTTGGGGCAAGAACTCATCTCTGACCCGGAGTGGGCACTCCACCCTTTTCCAGCTGAGGACCATGGCCTCAGATTTGGAGGTGCTGATTCTCATTCCCACCACTTCACACTCAGCTGCGAACTGGTCCATGGCGAGCTGGAGGCAATCACCCGATGAAGCCAACAGAACCACAGCATCCGCGAAAAGCAGAGATGAGATTCTGAGACCACATAAGTGAAAGCCTTCCACCACTTGGCTGCACCTAGAAATTCTGTCCATAAAAATTAGGAACAGAATTGGTGACAAAGGGCAGCCCTGGTGGAGCCCACCACCCACCAGGAACGAGTCTGACTCCAGCAACGGTTGTATAAGGACTGAATGGCCATTAGCAATGGGCCCCATACTCCCAGAGCACCCCCCACAGGACCACCCGAGAGACACAGTCAAATGCCTTCGACATACTAACCCCAAATCAATTTCTGCTTAAGAACTCATAAAACCTTGGGCTGGTTCTGCCTCTATACATTCACAATTCTTTTTAAAGTCAGAGGAGTCGCCCCCTGCAGGCCATTAGAAAGAATGAAGATTTAACTGGTTGGACATTGGCTTCGGTATTCAGATCTGGAACTGACGTTAGTCTATAGGAAGGACACAAAAGACCACTTACTAAGCGCTTAAACACCTGACCTTGCACATGACAGATGCATTGCATGCATGGCATCTGTAAAGATGGCTTTTAGTAAGGTTATCAACAAAAAAATTATATTAATTAAAATCAAAATTGGTGCAGGGTTTAAATTTAACCCCTTTTACCCCAAATAGTTACAGAATGTTTTCACAACCACTGAGGTTTTGTGCATTTTGATGTTTGACACTCTTAAAACATAAAACTGTTCATTTTCTGATTTTTTGCATTAATCTACAACAAACTGCTTCTCAACAACAAATACTGAAATAATGTATTTGCATGAGCATCCAGATGAGCATATCTTTATAAGAAAAGGTGAACTAAGATTTAAAGGGCAATTACGCTGGTTTCCACCTCAGTCTTTGTCCCATGAGTAGAGTTCAGTTAAAGCTACACAAATCTGGTTCACTGGGCACCAATCAAAACATTACTTCAAAAAGACACTACAGAGATGAAGAAGGAGATCCACTTTGGCTGGAAGATTTTTCAAACTAAATAAAGAGGTGGTTGGCGACTGGGATTAGCACTCACGGTTCGTGACGCAGTGTGCGGAGGATCAGCCATGCGAATGAAAATGCTTTAAAAATTAAAGGTTCCCATCTGCAAGAGGTTGTTGCTGAGTCTTTCCAGCACTGGACCTGCTCTGCTTTAGAGGGCTGGTTGAATAGCTGAACAGGTTAACGCGACATTACACAAACAAGCACTCGCGCTCTACGTTCCACTGTTTGGAAACAGGGAAAAGCAAAGAGGTCATTACGGATCCGGAAATGTTTTGTGCACAAGGGTAAATATTTGAAGGTGCCAGAAGTCTGACACCATGCCATGCTGGCATATTAATAAAAGCAAAAGGCTGTTTTAGACCTCTTTCTAGTGTTAAAAATTTAATAGTAGAGGAACAATAGCAGTGTCAGGGCATCAGAGGGCTGGGTAAGTCAAACATCATGTTCTGAAACACAGACACGGCAAACAGTACAGCTCCACGACAAGATCATCTTTCATTACCGCTGTAGGTAATTCAGTCATTTCTCCATTCGTTTTAGACCAAACGTGCTCTATTTACATCAGCATAATTGATTAGCAGTCAATAAAAATACAGGAAATTAATCAAATATTTCTTCTTATAGAATACTGTGCTGCAGGAATGAGTCTTAAACTATGAAATGATAAGTTCAATAGATTTTTTTGAATGTATTTGACATACTCTATTTGGTTAGAATTCTGTCATTGCAATCACCAAACAGCGAATTACTTTTAGTTTGTTGCATGGCTCAAAGTAGATGTTTACTTAAAAAAGTGGTTAGAAAAGTGTCGAAGCTGACAGGGAACATTCACACAGGAGGTTAGCGATGGAGACACTGAAGTCATACAACTGTGGTGTAATTCATTTACAGCCTAACGTTAGCATTTCATGTCTTTGTGGTTGCAGTTATGCTTAAAAAGCAATCATGAAAGTTTTTGTAACAATTACCTTGATGAAATAAAGAGTTGAGTAACACTCTTTTAGTCCCCACAGGGACTATTTTATGAAATACCACAAAAGATAACAAAACTCTTGTTGGCTTTTTGTCATGTAGTCATGGCGATGCAAACACCTGGGCTGGGCTGCATCACTTAAACCTCCTCCTGAAATAACTTCTCTGCTTTACAATATCACAGCCAAGTGCTACTTGATCGATAAGCAATATCATAGAGATTCGAATACTACTGCTTACCCTTAATTAAGTCGTTGTGAAATGACAAAATACTTGCATCATCATGCTACTCCCTAGCACGACCGCATCTCTTATCTCATCACCAGATCATGCATATACCTTATATATTTAGCAGTTTTTTAAAATATATACATAGTCACTTTTTTAGATTTACTGTATAAATAACTGCATGCTTGTTCTTTTTACACCTGCAGATGTACCCGCTCTGAAGTTTTGTTATACATAGATTACTACTTTTATTGTCGTTATACTAACACAGGGACTCTGTTGCAATCTGTGTTGCATGGAGTATTTCGCTGCAATTTCCTATAATTTCTTCTGGGCATTATCACACTATGACCTACAAATAATCCAGCTGACAAGTCTGGGTTTTTACTGTGTGTAAATGTAATACTCAAAGTAAGGATGTACTTTTCTAGACAAGACAAGCAATTCTCTGCACTTAAATGTCAGGCATCACTTTATTTTATTTATGCTTGTGAAGCATGTATGGCGTGGATTAGGTCGAGTAGAACATCTCTGTTAATTCCCAGCACAGTGAGAGGTCTTGGTAAGGCCCCTAAGAGATAAAAGAACAGGCCAGTACTTTAATCTGATGATGGTGTCAAACATTTTCTTTTTTATTAGGTATTTTTGTTTAAATGTATCAAGGTTATGTACATTACATCTTTAAAAAAGGCAAGAAGTCAATACCAATCTGCGTATTGTCCAGTTTTTTCCTTAAAATCTTTCAGCTGCGTCCTAACAATGGATGCCCCAATATGTTTGTGCCTTACAAGTTCACTAGTCTGCTCTGAACTTGATTCCCTGCAGCTGTCAGTACTGTCCAAACAGTGTAACAAGGCACAATGTAAAGAACAATACAAGCTCCAACGCAGATCAAAGGGGAAAACAACGAATCTAAGCAACGCCTGACCTAAAACACGTATTTGAAATATTGGCTTTGCAAATGTTTTATGAGGTGAAAATCAATTCAACAACTCTGATGCGGATCAAGGAAACACAATGTGAGTGTATGTGTTGAGTAAATGAGGGTTTAAAGTGAGACTATAAATGGGTTATTCAGCTGGTAATTGCTTATATTTTATTATTTTATTAGATTTAAATGGAATTATTTACTCTAAATAAATGGCAGTTTTCCTTTCCTTTTCATCTAGTCTTATATTTACAGCATAGTGCTGTGTTCTAAAAACACTTTTTGTCACTTAAAATATTTGATGTCAAGGCCACATGTCTTGTGGTAGAAGGCCCCACAGCCCTCTGGGGTCTGGTCAAGAAAAGTTTACAAGAGAAGCCATCACACTAAAACTAAAGTTGTATCCTCACAGTCACAAAAAGGCCTAAATTAACTATAAGGAAAGAAAAGGTCTTCGGAGGTCTTGATACATTACTGTGAAGTAACTTCACGTCTAATACGAGCTGCAATCTGTCTTGTTTCAACACCTGCTGTAAGTCAGTCATTGCACCAGCGCTTGACACAAACCGGCCATGACAAAGGGGACTGAGGAGGCTAGCAGGCAAAATCACCTTTTTGTTGTGTCAAAGCAAGTATGCTCAGAGCTCGGGGAAGAAGAGGGTCCCGATCACAACTCATCCAGTCTGCACTCGGACGCAGATCTGACGAGAGCTGGCAGACTCAGGTTTGACAAAAGCGAGCAGGCAGCAAGTTTTCCCCAGAGATGCAAGAGCAAACTTGTTGGGCGGGTTGCTGCAACGGGTATTAACGGTTCCTTGTCTGCTTCTACACTAGGCGCGTCCTCTTTGTTTGACATCTACCAACAAGACCCTTCTGCACAAGGCAGTTTGATATGTCTGTGGATTTTAGATTATTTTATCATTTTTTCACTTGATGGAACTTACAACACATGTCTGGTACACACTCAGTTTTTTAAGAAAAGTATCGCTCCATTTGAACAAGGCCAAGAAATTTCAGACCTGTTTATACAAGCGATATCAGAGTGTCAGTGTAAAGCCTCTCATAATTAGGCTAATTACACAGAGGGATAATATGAAGGTTAATCAAATGATAAACATGGCAAATACCGATTTGTTTTCCCCATTAGCTATTGTGAAGAGCCCAACCAGCTGATAACCATTACAAATGAGATTTGGAGCTGTGACTACTACAAAGACAAGCAACCCCCATCCCCCATCAAACACCCTGCACAACCACCCTGAGCAACGAAGAAGAAGAAAAAAGGTGCTGATGGAGGGGGGGGGCTGAGAAATGAAAAGGTCGCTTTGCTGTTTTCAGTTAATCATTTTTAAATCATCTGAAATGTATTCAAGCAGGATGGATCTGACTTCAGACCCTTACAGCAGCAGCCTGGTTACAATACAGAGTGTATTTGTAGATTACGATCCTCAGATTTTTCTCTCAGCCAAAGAAAGAATTTAAAAAAAAAATGTAAACCTACAATGAGCAACAGCTTTCCTGTATTTTTTTAAATTTTTTTTTGACTCACATTTGTTTGTGGTGAACGTGTCTGCATAAATGAACAAAGCCCAGAGGTCAAGATGTCAACGAACCGAAAGCAATGCAAATAACAAAACGCCATAAAAACCATAAAGACACGTGCAAATCGCAAACGCTTTATTTCTGAGAATAAGCCAAAAGATGCATAAATAGATGCAAAATCCTTAAAAGCAAATGCAAAAAACACCACTTAAGCGATAGAAAATAAGCACTGCATTCATAGCACGACACTGTCACTTACAGATAAATCAAAGTTTCGGTTGTTAAGCTAGCTGCGCTAACATCAACAGTGATCTGCAGCTTCATCTTTACCTCAGACATTTCAAGTGTGAAAACCTGCACTCCCTTAAAAAATTCCAATTTTACATTTTAGTCTCTTGAATTTAGGTGTTTGGCCGATAGGTGTCCTGACAAATAGAGCTGAAGCTGATCATCATCTGACAAGCTTCACCTCCAGTGACTAGAATCCCCGAACTAGCCGTTTAGACTGTGTCTGAGCTAATGATACCTTGTGGAGCATTTTTTAAAACAATTATCTGAAAAATAATTTGGCTTCTAATAAGTCTGTCAAGCCAAATTATTTGTCATATTCATTTATGAGTGAAATTCTAGTGTTATAGTTACTTTTTACTAATTAGCTGGTGCAGGTCTTGTGTGATGCACCTGCACAGTTTGTGACTACAGCTTGTTAACCGTGTTTGCTAGCCCAAATTGATCATTTAACACTCCACCCTCTTATGCAAATGTAGTAGCTTCTGACTCCAAAAACATAAAACGATGTTGGTTATCAAATGGTAAGGTTTCAACAGTGGTTATATCAATTGTTATACGCAGTCTATGCATGCGAGTAGGTGCATCTCAAGAAAATGACGGGAAAATGTCAAAAGAGAGAGACAAAGCTGTGAGCAAGAATCACAAAAAGGCCACAAAGATATGCAAAAGAATGAGAGATAAAATACAGCAAAACCACAACAAAGACAAGAAATGTGACCAATACGTGAGCTAGATCAACTGCAAAGAAACAAAATGGGCACAAAACAACCTCAAAAACACAAAAATAACATCAAAGACACGTCAAATGATACCCAAAAAAAAGACACAAAACAACCACAAAAGTTTCGTAATGACGCTCCATAACCTTGTTACTGGCTGTGTTCACACTATAGGATCCTTCAAGTACCTTGAGCTTCCAGGGCCAAGGTCTTTATCCACTTGCCACTGAGGGGTTTTCTTTTTCTCATAACTGACCTTAAACAGTGATTTTTAACAGCGTTTCTCTTTACAAGGATTCATAGAACATTGGTTTTTCAATGTCTCTGCACTCTCTCTGGTGTCACCATATCTTTGAAATTTTTATCTGTGCTAAAAACCACAAAAAAAACCAAAACCCAAAATGTACTATTCATACACAAACAAGAGGCAGAGAGAGAGTTAAAAGGGTCAAAACACTTACTGAGAAAATGTAATGTTTGAATACGCTCTCTAAACTTATTTTGTACTCAGGAGTGGCATCATTCAATTGCTGAGTTTCAGAATTACAGTATAAAAGAAAAATTATACTTCTGCATGATGTGGGCATATAAATAACCACTGATTCCACTGGTTATTTTAGCAATCGACTGCTTGCTAAAGTAACAACTTCCTAACATGATCTGCATGACTTTTTCTGAACAGCTGTTGAGTAGTTTACTTGAGTTGTTGGCCTTTGCTCCCTAATGACAGCAGCACAACTTTTCTGTAAATATGTGAATCTGAGTTTAATGCTGACTGACAGCTTGTATTGGCTTGGGATATATCAAATAGAATTGGATGGCTTGCATGACTGGTGTATGTGCTCCTTGATACTGCAAGTGGTAAGATGCGACGTCTCAGGAGTTTATCTTATCTCAGTCTCAGGAGGTTGCTGACTGACAGCTGTAAATATATCACAACACAACCTTAACCATCTCTCGCATACCTCTGCGGAAGATGGCAGACTTAAAAAAATAATATTTGCATCAACAATAAACAAAGAAGATATATTTTATACTTTCACAAATCAATGGAAAACAACAGAAGCTGATCTACCAGATGATCTTGAGAAACTGTACGTATGGACGAATACCACAGCTCTAATAGCTTTAATGCTTTTTCACACAGGTGTAGCAGCGTTATTGGAGGCTTGATCAGACTTAATCAGTGAGAGAAAATTCACCTGAATAGCAGCAGTACTGTGGATTGTCTGAGGCACTCACAGTTACTCAGTGGAGCAAAGTGACATGAAGTCGCATTTGCAAAATTCACCGATGGGGTGGAAAGGTCTGCGGCTGAACTTGGAACAATGCAATCATTTATAAGTGAAGATGCCACTAGTTCATTTCACTGGTCACCAATATTCCACCAACAAGCAGCGCAAATTAGCACCTCAAAATCGAGCAGACCTGATGAGGGAGCGAGTCATCTATTCGCTAAATATTTGAACTTTTAAAAACTCTTAACCAAAGGACGAGGCCGGTTCAGACATTAAAAAAATTCAATGCAGGACTATTTATCAACCAGGTCTTAGTTTAGTTTTGTTTGTTTTTTATCCTGGAATAAAAAGTTACCTATAAAAAGAGGAACTTCACACACAAATTAGCACAAATTAGCATGAAATGTCTTTCTCATATTTTCATTTTTTCCAATTAATTTGACTTCAGAACCGTTATTCCAACAAACCAATCCTTAAAAAGAGGAAGAAAGGTTTTAGAATGACAGAAAGGAAAGTATGGAGACTGCATACAGAGGACTGTCACATAGGACACAGGCCTCCTGTGAGAAACCTACCTTCATTTTTTTAATATGCATGTTTTTACTCACGGTTATTGTTAGGTTTAAGAAAATCAAAAGAGTTGACAGACTGAGAAAAAGGTCACGCTTTCACAACAATACGCACATGTTAGAATGCATTTCAAAATGCCCTGGAGGCAAAAGCTCCACAAGTCATAAAGTTATGACCTTTATGGTTTCCCACTGGCAACAATTATTTTCTGTCCACATCTAAGAATCCTTGAAATTCAATTTCTCAATGAATTTCTCACTATGAGTAATGAAGTCCAACATGAAAACAGGTGAGCTTTGAGGATGGCTTCCCCAAAGTTACACATCCTTAACTCCTTATGCGGTCATGAATAAGAAGAAGTTCTCAGCGACTTTCAGAAAATTAAACTCTCAGCAAGGACATCATTAGCTTTAGCCTTTTTATCAGTCTTTAAAAAAAATGCAGTGCTATAGTAAATACCTTTCAGCAGGAAGCACTGGAACTCTCCCAAAGCTTTTGACTCTTTAAATCTTAAATGGCTCTTATCTGATCTAAACATAAAACAACTGAATCTTCAGTCTACTTAAACTGATATCTTCGTGGTGAACCCTTAAATTAGCATGAAATACATCCTTTTGTGCGCAGCTTCTTTGCCTAGCAAAAAAACAGCGCTCGTCACGAGCGATCCAAACGGCCTTTCTCAGCAGCCGAAGGGGTCCTTGCCTAAATAAATGCTCCAGCTCTGTTGTGTATATGATGGCTTAAAATCAAATCAAGCTGTTAATCCAGAAACTACAGAGGTGACAGTGAAGGACCGTTACTTAACGCTGGCCTGTAGCCACACATGTCACTCTCGGATAGGTAGCTAATAAGTGCCTTTGGTTTTGGGGCAGACTGGGGCAAAGTCAACAAAGTAGAGCTTATCTGGGAGGTAAAAACAGTGAGCGAGGAGCTGCGGACTTGCCTCGAAAAGATAAAACATCACATCAAGCCATCATTAATTGGCCTCATTTGACAGTCACTATCCCACGGCTTCTTATCACAGCAGAGGAAATGCTTATCATACAACAGGGGCACTTTTTTAATGCCGTCTCTACCTGCAAAGGCTGAAGGAGGTGGGGGAAAAATGAGCGCGGTACTAAAGTCATCCTTGATGTGTTAATTGCTGCTTTTCATTTTGGAAATGAGCACTCGATGTTAAGAAGTGACTGAGCAGGATCTGCTGGTCGGCTGATACCAGAGGAGTACAACAGCTGACTTCTCCGTTTTAAATATTTGTGCACTGAGGTGGAAGCGGTTTTCTATTCAATTCAATTCAATTTTATTTTATTTATATAGCGCCAAATCACAACAACAGTCGCCTCAAGGCACTTTATATTGTACAGTAGATCGCACAATAATAGATACAGAGAAAAACCCAACAATCATATGACCCCCTATGAGCAAGCACTTTGGCGACAGTGGGAAGGAAAAACTCCTTTTTAACAGGAAGAAACCTCCGGAAGAGCCAGGCTCAGGGAGGGGCGGAGCCATATGCTGCGACCGGTTGGGGTGACAGAAGGAAGACAGGATAAAGGCATGCTGTGGAAGAGAGACAGAGATTAATAACAGGTACGATTCAATGCAGAGAGGTCTATTAACACATAGTGACAGAAAAGGAAAAACTCAATGCATCATGGGAATCCCCCGGCAGCCTACGTCTATTGCAGCATAACTAAGGGAGGATTCAGGGTCACCTGGTCCAGCCCTAACTATATGCTTTAGCAAAAAGGAAAGTTTTTAGCCTAATCTTAAAAGTAGAGATAGTCTGCCTCCTGTATCCAATTCTAAATATATGCTAAAGTTATATGATGAGGAGAAGGGGGTGTGGTCAAAGGCCAGAGGAGTGCAGTGCACATAAAGCTGGGTGTTTCAAGGAGAGTCCACAGCAGGAGGCTAGGTGATAATTAAGTTGACAGGCTTCCTCAAAGAGGATTTAAAAAAGCACAATCTCAAAACTTTCAGAAATCTAATTTATGAAGACAGACTGGAATCATCATCTCATGAGAAAAGCATGAGTTGCAGGAGGACGCATTTTAAGGTTGGACAGACGTAATTATGATCCAGAACTCGCAAACACTCAATTGTCTGGCTGTGTGACTGGAACCGGTTGGTTGGGGAAGAGTCAAGTGATAAAATAAAATATGATAAAAGGGAGGCAAGCTTGCAATTTGGGGGCTCGAACTGTCAGCGTTGTGAGTCTTCATAATTGCATGTGTGTGGTGTTGGAGCTGTAAATCACTTCTGAATGCAGAGTTATTTAAAACCTGTGGAGATCTGGGATGGATACAGTTTTCTCACTGTATTGATAATGAGGCTTAAAGTCTTCTTTTTTCTGACAGCACAATGAAATTTTAAAAAAAGAGAATTTTTTCAGCTTTGTAATACTGTGTTTATTTAATTAAGATCTGCTGGTGCAGAGTTGGCCCAAGTTGTTCATAATCGAAATTTAAGACTAACCTTTGCTTGACAGCACATGAGTTTCTGCAGTCATTTCCACCCTGTTGGTTATTAAAATATTGCTGTGAGTTTGCAGAACTTGCTGGGTCAGCTTTGTTCATCCCACAGTTTGATGTCCAAACAAATACATGCAAGTGCAAACCCTCTCTGTGAGGCGGGACCGTCTTCACGATCAAATTCTAAGGATTTTAAAAAACCTTCTGACCTAAAGCTGTTTGATAAATGTGATTTTTTTCAAGCTGTAACATAAAAAATGTTTCGTCACAAGTGTTAAAATTTTACTTTGGCAGATAGAATCACAGCTAGGAGATGGACCTGGCATCCAAATATAGGTGAAAAGAAGACCTTTAAGCTCCTTTAACCTGTCCCCAGCTTGTTTCTGTTACTCTACATCGCAGCCACTAAACTGCAGCAGTTTATTATCATACAACACTTCAACCCACCCTTTTGTATTGTGAGGGCCTGTACCTCAAAGTAGTAAAACTGGAGGAAATACTCATGCTATGAAGTTAACAGCTCAGTAAACCAATAAAAGTTGAGTTTAGCATTTATATAATAGTTTAGGGTAAATGATAGTATTTCACGTTTAATTAATTTTTCCCAGAATTACATCCAAGTGTGCAGGTAGTGCTTGTAATGAAAGTTTACATGTAATGAAATGTGCTATATATTAATAAAAATTGTCCTACCATTCCTGATCATGCGAGCAGCACTGATGGGATTGGATCGGAGTATCCCTAATGTTTAGTTGATCTGGTTGATCTGTTACTCCAACTGGACTTGCTGCACTCTATTTCAGTCTCACCTGTACCTGAGGCAGCTCACCACATCACCACTGTCGCCTGCTTGGTTTTCCACCACAGACCACAAAAAAAAAAAAAAAAATGTAAATGACATCTTCTCACCTACGTGTTCTGCACAACCGCCATCGTCCCCTTTACGAAACAGTATCTTTTTGACTGCCTGCATATGACGCATTTTGGGGACATCTGTGAATTATCTTTACAAACAGTAACCTGGGTTACATTCTCCCCAAGCAGGCACTGCACCAGTACTGAAACACCAACAACAACCATGACTGAAACCAAACTAGTAAATGGAAAGACAATGGCAAGACGTGACAACTGAAACATGTCAGAGAAGCTGTAATTAGATTAGAATGGTTTTGGATTCCTCACAGCACCTGCTGTTGTTGTTACACCTTTCCTCTCTTACTCAGTCCTTCAGCAAATGAAACATCTTCAAAAAGAAAAAAAATCTTCCGCTGCTGTTCTTCGCCAAGCTGTTATCAACAGAAAAACTAAGTCAAACTTCTTCCAAACACAGTATTGGAGCAGCGGTGTTTCCTATCGTGGACTCTTGGTAGACGGTTTATCATTCTGAGACAGTAAACGGGCTCGTTTCCCATTTACGTCTGAGCTTTCTGAACCTTTTCATATCACACGTATTGAGCTGTTATTTTAATGTTGAACACAGCTTATCCTCTCCTTCCACAATGAGCGCTGCACATCTATCCCCTTATTCAAACTTGTATTGGGTTTTGGCTTGGGGACTTAATCCTTTCCCCGGCTCGCTCACTGGCAAAGCCACACGAAATCAACTCATCAATAACACGTTGTTTACTGAATGCAGATGACTTTGCTCAGGAATCCCCTTAGCACAGCACAGAGGCATGAGTGTAAATCATCTGAGCATGTTTAAATACTTGAGCTGCCATTTAAGCAATTGCAGCAGACACAGATTTCACATTGCAATTGTTTCCAAATCACTTGGGCTTGGCCCCGATGAAAGATGCCGACAAAGAGCCAGGGTGCTTTGCCCCTTTGTCTCAACTTTCAGGTATTACTTCAGCTGCACACACAGAAAACAGCATCTCATATATTCTCCTTCACACTCTATATTCTGCAGTGCTGGACTGCAGGACCACAGATACATAACAATGAGGAGCTTTAGGCCCATAACTTCATCATGTCACACTAAGCCAGAGTTTCCTCATCTTCTTTTTAAGGCGCACAATACCAGCATCTAAGCGCACTGCAAGTTTCTAAGCCACGGTGGGAGTGCAACAAAGAGCTTGTGAATTACTACAGACGGATAGTTAGCTGTGTCCAAAACGGTGACATCCTTTAATGTATGTCACTATACTGACAGTAGCTAAGGCCTTTGCAGGTTGTCGACCTAAAAGCGGGTCAGAAATTGCTGTCCTGATCAGCTGACACACCCTTCTATACATTTTTAAGGTCATATTTTCACATGACCTGTACATAACATTAACCTAGCTATCAGTTTAAATATGAATTGTCGCTTCAGTTACATTTGGCATCAGCTATGGTAACTAGCATCTCCAGCTGCAGCTCATGTTTGCTCGAGTATTCACAGACACAGCATGCTACAGAAAAAAAAGGGAAAAACAATCATCAATTGCCATTTAGTCCAAAAACAACAAAGAGAGAGCTTTCAAAAGTTCAATGCTTGGGACAGCAGTAGGGCGGTAAAAACACAACTTCTGCAGGGGTTGGTGATGGTGTGAGGTGAATTAAACAACAGGCAGTTTGTTTCCCCGTGATAGAACGTGGTTTTCGGATGCAGTTCATGTTCAGTCAGTGTTTTGTTTTATTTCCCTTGCATCACTTTTACTCCCCGTTTATGTTTAGAAAACAAACTGCTTACTTATGTTATGGAAATTAAGGTTATTTAGGTTCAAATAATCCTAGAAACAAACATCTCCAAAGCAGCAACCTCAGGGACTGACAAATTAATGCGGTGCTTCCAAAAACTGCAGTTCCTCTAATATCCACTTGGAGCAGTGTCCGGTGTGCTGACACAGGCTAGGCTTCACCTCAGCTAACTGGAGTCCTAACCGGGACCTCTGGACTGTATTTGGGCAACTGGAGCATTTTGGACAATTGTAATGTGATTATCTGGCCCTGCAACTAATGAATAGTGGCTACATCCATGTTTTACATCAATGGTTAACATGACTTACTTAACGCCATTTACCTAAAAACCTCTTAAAAAATAAATGTATAAAAATCCAAAATTCTTTTAAAAGTACATTCAGTGAAGAGGGTGCCTAGTAACACCACAAATAAAAGACATTTAACATTACTGTTTGTATCTCCACTTAGTTATAGTGGTAGTTATAAAAAGAGATTTTTTTAAACAGGTTCAATAGTATCAGTGTTTGATTGTGTGAAGTTATTATTCGCTCTCTCTCTAAATTTACAGCTTTTACTTGAGAAAAGAAAAAATGTAAAGTTTTGATTGAGTTGTTCGGATTTCACTCTGGCCTGATGATGAGTAAAAAAGACTTTGAACATTTGAACATTTCTAAAGTGACTCTTAAGAAAATTAGACTGGTAGCTTAGGCCTTATAATGGGGTTCTTACTGACTGAATTTGAGGATTTTCTTTCACATGTAAAAATAAGAAAAATCTCTTGTTGGTGGAAGTTGCTGGCAGGATGGAGCCTAAAGGGAAATCGCCATGTTTTTGGAAAAACTAAAAAAAATCCTAAATTTTGCTTTTATTAAGCCCAATGTCCCTGAAAAGATAACGATTTGAACATTAGTCAATATAAACCTGCAAGACACAATGTCTGCTTTTAATGAGGAGTACTTCCTTGTTTGTGAAACGTTCGAGGTCAGGAGGGTTTGTTCTTCTCGTGCTGTAAATGTGATTTGATTATTTGCATTCACACCAGTGAACACCGCAGAGAGATTTGCAGCCACGCTTGATGAGGACCCGGGGAGTCTCGGGGATTTTCTTACTGATCGATCTGACAAACAGATCAGATCACCAGCGTGTTTTTTTCCCCCTCTTCAAATGATGATTTTGAATAGCCTTGGCTGAGTGGTGAAATGTAGGCGGCTGAGTAAATCTAAAATCTGGATACATCTGGACATCCGCGATTCGGCCGCGGATAACTTGTTAAAAGAAATCAGATGTTTGTCTAACTCCTGCACAAAAACAAAGTGCTGAAATCCAGCTTGGCCAGAAGCATCTGTGCAGCATGAGCGGGGCTGCTTTTAGTCCTCGTGCCCAGTTGTTTGGACTCTTTCTTAATCTCTCACTGCTCACTCTGCAGCGCTGTGACTCTCGCTGACACTCAAAGAAGATTAAATGAAAAGCAAATTTAAACTAGTTGTTTTTGGGAGGCTTTACACTTAATTGACTGATGGCTCCTGCTGTTTACGCGTTCCTGCTGCTTCCAACTAATCCAAAACCCGCTCACTGGCACATCCAAAAATCCAACCAAGGTATCTATGTCAGCTCTCTTAATCACTCTGGGCTTGTTTTAATCTAATCTTTTCCTCTTAAGCACGTCTTATTTACTTGTTTTCTGCTCTTCACTTTCCGTGCAGAAGGTGATCGCGGCTCAGCTGTGCATCCTCCTGTGCTCCAGTTTCTCGTGGAAAGCTGCAGTAATTGTTTAAGAGCACTCGTTTATCCTCAGTGTGTAAACATGCAGTGTGATGGCAACAATCAAACCAGCTGTAGAGCTCTGTATAAAGGCTACAATTGCTCTATCATACGGCAGTTCAATACACAATTATTTTCCATCGCTGCGCTAAGGTGCATGGTCCCTCCCTGTCGACGGAGCAGCATCGATTCACTGAAATAGATTCATGCGGACTGTGTCCGCATTCTAAATATGTTCCTTGCTAGTGAGAGTGTCCTTGTAGCTGTTGTAAAGTTTGCTATCTGAGCTATTACAGGTCTTGATAATTGAGGTACTGTAAATTAAGACTCCAGTGTATTAAATCTGTACATGAAAGCGCTTGATTTTAACCAGCTTTTTACCTCTAAGTGAGACAAAATCAGATACAGATAGTCTTCTTGGTTTGGTTTGAGAATATAAGAGCCTAACTGTGCTGTAATGAAAAAAAGTTTGAAATTAATTATTCAAAAAAGCAACTGTGAAAAGAAAGCAAAAAAAAAAAAAAAAAAAGGAGGTGCAAGCAGAAGCTGAATTTTCCCTATTATTTTGTAATTCAAGCTAGGCCGACTGAAAGATTTTTAGACAATATACAGTAGATATTAATATCTGTGACTTTAAAAAAAAACATCACTGCCAAAATACCAAATGCTACAATTAAACTGGAACATAAAACATCTAAAAACACAATATTAGCAGAGACCATTTTCACTATTTTATTTAATAATTAATTTTTTAATATGAGTGAGATCAAAGATAGATACACACTATATCACATCTTAACCACCCTCTGATAAATCAGTATTTTGTCCTAATTATGGAGAAAACAGAGGGGACTGACTGATTCCTCATTTTATTTTATTTTGATGGAATTTTTTTATGCTTTGCATATAATTTCTGCAAACGTGCTAACATGGCTGTCCCTAATGATGCTCACACAAACATCAACACAGTCCACCACTAGAGAATTAGCAATTAACGCACTTTGTTTTGGAATTTGACCAGAAATGTTCGATTTTGAAGAGGATCAGAGTTTTACCTGTGCATTCGCAGGAATGCAGACATTGCTGAAGAATGCTGAAGACACAGTTTGATTTTTATTTTGGCAATGAAAGGAGTCATACAGAAACAATGTTATGACACTACTACTTCTTTCAGCTGCACTCTTGATGGGTCCTCACAATGGATCATCTGCCTCCATCTCGCCCTGTCTCTACCTGTGTCACATCAACCCTGCTTCACTATATCCACAAACCTCTTTTCCTCCCGCCTGGCAGAAGTTCTCACTTCTAATCCTGTTCATCCTGCTCACTCCCATTGAAAACCATAATATTTTCAGCTCTGCCACCTCTGGCTCAGCCTCCTGTCTTTTCGTCAGCACCACGGTCTCCAAACCATGCATCATAGTCCGTCTCACTACCATCTCGTAAACCTTCCTTTCACTCTTGCTGTCCCAAATCACCCTGACACTCGTCCCCACCCACTCCACCCCTGCTGCATTTCCTTCACCTCTGTTGTGCACTGCCCGTTGATAAAGTAACAACACAAAAATACTCGAATCAGTCTTGAATAAACCAACGATGTGCACAGTTGTAAAAGTACTACAACGTGACCTCAGCACCCCCAAGAGCTACCGCAAGGCTTCACAGACATAGACTATATAGAAAAAGCTTCCCCATCATATTGTCCATTCATTTCTGGACTAACCTTAAAATTCTGGCAACTAAAACTCCAATTTATTAGCAGCATTGTCAGTCACATGGAGTATGAAATCATCTGGTGTAGGACCTGCAAGTCTAAAAGTACAAAGTATACCTGTGAAAAAGAAATTAAATCTACTCTGTCCAGTACAAACAAATGGTTTTTGAATAAAGTGGGTCTGGTCCAGTCAGCTTTAAGACGGCATGAACCAACAGTGTGTGACAGAGTATCTGCCCTCAGCGTTCCTGTGTGCGATAACATCTTCAGGACAGATATCTCAAGTAAATATTTATTTCAGATGCAGTGTAATCTCACTCTGACCACTTGGCCATGTCCACCTCGGCCATCATAACTCACTGAGTTTTATCTGCTGAGGCTGGTCTGGGCAGAATCTCTTTCTAATGATGAGTTGTTGTTGTTTTTTTAGGCTGAAAGAGTGAAGAAAGAAATGAAGAAGAGGTGAACAGGCAGGAAAGAAAATGGAAAACAAGTGAGAAAGATTACCCCTGTGACATGACTGCACTCTCAGCCTCATTCATCCAAATCTGCCAAATTTGATGTTAATGAGGCACACAATCCCATGGTAATAGATACCACAACAGAGCTATTGCAGCTCTCCGTTAAGCAGTGCTTATGAATGTAAAACACTTCAGGCTCCATGTAAGCAAACCAAACAAATTTCTGTTCAACAGCTTTTGTATGTTGTTGTTCTCGACCGTCCAATCAGGCCACGCGGGGCGTTCAAACATGCTGACGCAGGACTAAAGCTGTCAGGTACGAGAATGATTACCTTTGATTAGGAATGAAAAAAGCAAAGAACAAAACAAAAACTTAAATTTTTATCAATAAAACAAGCTTTTTCCTTGTTTTACATGAAAAAATAAGCATTTAAAGACATCATGCAAGAGTGTCTTTACATAGGATATTTAAGGAAAATGTTTCATTTCTTGGAAAAAAGAGAAAAAAAGAAATGACTTTATATGATTAAGTCATTAGTGCCGACTGTACATTCCTCAAAATAAGGAATTCCACATTTTTAAGGAAGTCATAAGGCCTGATAACATGACATCCACCATAATAATCAAATTATAAAGACTCTCATTAGTGCATACTTATGTCTGTCTTAAACAACTTAAAGCTCATCTCGAGTTATTTAGAAAATCTGCCTGAAAATCATTACACAACAACAATCTCCCATTTTGGCCACAGTTTTGTTTCGTATCATTGTGATAAACATTCAAAGGGTCATTCCGTATAAAATCAACAAAATCTAAAAAGAGTTCCCACCTGACATCCCTCAGAATCAGCTGATTTTAATTTTTTGAGGGGGAACAATAACTTCAGTTTATTTAGATGAAGCCAAATGCAATTTCTCTTCCGTTACAGGCCCTGCGGGCATTTCTGATCCGCCATGCCTTCATAAGTGCAGGGGATATGTACATGAAACTTTGAGTGCCGACAAACACATTAGAGCTCCTTAAAAAAAACTGAAGCCAAATCAATTTTACACCCACTCCAACTGTCGCAATTTAGAGCCAAAATACGGTTTTTGTTCAGTGGTTTATCTCTAACCAACATTGAGCTTCAGTATCATGAGATATATCGTGGTTTAAATAAACTGCACTAGCTTAACGTCTGTGACGCTGAGGAACAGAAACAAGCATTGATACAGCAGAAGTTTGATCTGTTTTCTTAGATTTTGCTGGAGAAAACTTCAAAAAAATGCATTTTGGGTACATTTTCAAGGGCGATATCAGCAAAAAGAGTCAGGGATGGCTTCTCAAAATAAGCAATAGCATATGAAAGGTCGTTTTTAATTAGCATTTGGATACCAACTCATCAAATCACTGTAATAAGCAGAAATCAGTATCAGAAATGCTGGAATAAAGTTAAAAAGTGCAAAATTTCAGTCTGCCTCTTGTACTTCAAGAGCCTGTAACTAAGAAAATATTCAAAATATGAAGGTAAAATTTTCATTAAATATTCTGAGGCGAGTTAGATGGGGCCTGACTTTTCATTGCCCAATAATTTAAAAAATGCAAATTAATGAAGTCCAGTCATTGTAGTTGCTGCTTTAACAAGGTGCTGTTGATGTTTGCCAGACGGCTGGAGAGGAAAGTTTGTTTTCCTGTGCCGTCGCTCTGTCTAATATTTGGTCAAATGTGAGCACAAGGTTGTCAGAGCCGGCAGGACTCCACTGAACATTTACAAGAAACAATGAATAACAGGATACTTGAAACACTTCTTTTGTCGCATTAAACTTAGACTCAATGGAACCAACCATGTGGTAACGTGCCTACACAGCAGTGAGGCAGCTCACATATTATTACAAGGTTTCTCATCTAGGCTCTGAGCCTATCGCTCCCTGCAAACACAACACACACAGAGAAATAGGGGAGTGATGAGTAAAAATCCTCCCGGAGCCTACATTAGTCTCATCGCCCCAGCATCTCTAAAGTGGCACTGACATATCAGAGGGATAGCTGGGAAACACTGCAGCTTAAACAGATCACCAAATCTGAGGGTTTCTTTGGTGTATGGCATGAGGGGCCCAAAAGTGGGCACAAAAACCTTCATGCGCTTAGTCGTGGTCATCTTGACTGTTTTGGATGGCCATGTTTTATGCTTTTCCAGGTAAAAAACAATGTGTGACTTTGTGCTACTCATGCATCATATGAACATAAATCATATCAATATGCATATGAGAAAAAAATAGGTTTAGGTAGTAGCCAATAAAACACAATTTACTGGCTTGATATGAGCAGTGAAGCACTTGTTTTAGATATAATAAGCTAAAACCAAGCAAACATGTTTGGATCAGATTTTCTACATGGGGTTTTGTTTCAGTCATGAAAGCTTTTAACAATAAATGCACATATAGCATGCTGCCAAACCTATGAGGTTGGAAAAGCTCTGGAGAGAATGTAAAGAGGGAAACGATTCAGAGTTAGGACTTATATTTTTCTAAAAAGATGCCTCCATTCAGGTGCTGTGATTTCTCTACATACAGTAGGATGGTATTAGGACTGGGAGGAACATGAAGAATAAAAACAGAACAATCGTTGGTGCTGCAATTCATGACTATTGAACGAGAGACCACAACAATTCATACAGAGGACATAACATAACTTCCCTGATGCAGTTCCCCGGAGAGTCCAGTAAAACCTGAAGGATTTACCCATTTATATAAAGTCCTTTCACGGAAATGAGTCAAAGAAAGCCCGTCTCTGGCTCAACAAAGAGTTAAGCATTTTATATTCTACTGTGAAGCTAAACTGTTCTTGAAATTCAGCTGGCAGCCAGCCTCACTAGTCATCCGTCGATTTGATGTGTGCTTCAAGAATCTGGCCCAAACAGCCAAACTGTGAGCCAGCAATCCAAACAAACAGTGTGAGAAACCAAGAAGCATCCCCGGCAAGTTAAATTTACACCAGCGCTGTGGCCCGGTCGTGTGCAGTGGTATCCATCAACTCACTTTTCTGCTTCTGTGATCCTTTACTGTTGAAGGAGAAATGAAACCAATCTCTGTGTAAAGGCAGGTTTGCACTACTTTATCTTAAAAAAAACATTTGATTGGAGTCAAATCCCACCTTAAATGTTCAGCACTTTTGGCAGCTGCTGCTAATTTAGTTTTCAAAGGATGGCTTAAAGGACATTTTGGATAGAAATGCTTCTCTTTCTGTGAAACGACTCACCTTATTGTGTACCACATGACAAGTGTTGTGAAAGGAAACAGATTTCAACAACAATTTTAGATGAAGCTTTACAGGTACAATTATTACATATTGTTTTATTCAGAATTTCCAAATTAACACGTGTAAAATTACATTTAAAACAGGATGTAAATGTTTTTCATCTATTAAATAAATTTGAAACAGTCACTTAGGCCTCTGCATGTTAAAAATAATGCATCATCTCTCTCGAGCCTTACACGTTATAAATGTGAAACTGTAAAGCCACAACTTTTTGAATAATATTATATAAGAAAAATGCTGCGGATGATTTGTTTTTAACCAAAGCTGAAATTATTTCTTTATAAAGACTTTCTCTACAGCATACCCGAACAATGCAGTTTAGCTGCCCAGCACCTTCAATTAATGAGGAATTTACTCTGTTAATGTCAGACACCTTAATGCATAATAATATAAAGCTTGTTAATGTTTTGTAATCAGCAGCCTAGATTTGCTTCTGTCACAATCATACTCAACAAATCAGAAAATAATAAACCCCCCCAAGGCTCTTACACCCTAAACTTATCCCAGTCATACGTTCATGGCACTTCTTCACGTAGCTCGCTCTGCTGAAGAGGAGCAAGCGTGACCATAGTAACGTAGCTGATCATTTCAGATGCAACTTTCCAAACAGCTCAACAGATCTCAGCAATGAAAAACTGAATCTGTCAGCTGACTAAAGCTAAAGTTTCTCTATTTTCTGTGTGTCAACTTCACATCTTTCACTATTTCACACAGAAAGATGAAAGAAAGAGAAGAAAGCAGAGGATGAGAGATCATTTGCAAAAATAAGGAGTGCTCAGCTAAGGGACATTTGATCAAGAAGCTAGTTTTGGCTCCTCCCTCGTTCCCACGGGGTCACTACAGCGGGTAGCTCCAAATGTTCAATTTGGTAGATTTTCTGACTTTCCTGAGATTCGTGTCTCCTCCCAGAATCAAACAGGCGAATGTGTAAAGCACTACATCTTGGAGTAAGTCTATACAACCTTTGAGATCTTATATATAGCATTTTAATATTCTAGTTACGATTTTTGTTTCCTTAAAATCAGTTTACATGATGTATTGATGAAGTTATCTGGTAAATACATTTTTTTAAAAGTCATATCTGTTCATTTTGTGCTATTCAAAATGCATGTTTTATGACTATACTGGCCAGTTTAGTGGCTACTTAACAGTAGTGCAGTAGACTTTACAGCGACGCACCGTAAGGAACCGTGCGGAGCAAACTCTGGTGTCAAAGGTCACCACAAGGTTAGATCAAGGGAAATCAATTTAAGCCGTTAGTGTTTAGTTTCACTCACCACATTCTACCTTTTATACTTTGTGTCGAGGGACTGCAAAGGAGCCATATTAGCTCATGCGACATCTGCTTTTATCTCGCTGAATTCAGTTGTCTAAATCCACAAAGAGCAGTAAATCTCAAAACAGCAGCACATCAGATGATAACAGCCTGTCCAGAAAGGAAAATCTAAAAGCACTAAAAATACAAATTATTAAACAAATTTTTTCTGCGCCATTCTTTACCCAACACTGCACCACCTCTCCAAATGTTGGGGTTCCCCCCACAAGCCAATTCCCACTTGAACCCCTGCTCAGGACCCACAGAGGAACCGTGTCTGCTACTTTTTAAAAAATGTAAATAACTTTATACAGGGAGTGCAGAATTATTAGGCAAATGAGTATTTTGTCCACATCATCCTCTTCATGCATGTTGTCTTACTCCAAGCTGTATAGGCTCGAAAGCCTACTACCAATTAAGCATATTAGGTGATGTGCATCTCTGTAATGAGAAGGGGTGTGGTCTAATGACATCAACACCCTATATCAGGTGTGCATAATTATTAGGCAACGTCCTAATAATTATTAGGCAAAATGGGTCAAAAGAAGGACTTGACGGGCTCAGAAAAGTCAAAAATAGTGAGATATCTTGCAGAGGGATGCAGAAGTCTCAAAATTGCAAAGCTTCTGAAGCGTGATCATCGAACATTCAAGCGTTTCATTCAAAATAGTCAACAGGGTCGCAAGAAGCGTGTGGAAAAACCAAGGCGCAAAATAACTGCCCATGAACTGAGAAAAGTCAAGCGTGCAGCTGCCAAGATGCCACTTGCCACCAGTTTGGCCATATTTCAGAGCTGCAACATCACTGGAGTGCCCAAAAGCACAAGGTGTGCAATACTCAGAGACATGGCCAAGGTAAGAAAGGCTGAAAGACGACCACCACTGAACAAGACACACAAGCTGAAACGTCAAGACTGGGCCAAGAAATATCTCAAGACTGATTTTTTCTAAGGTTTTATGGACTGATGAAATGAGAGTGAGTCTTGATGGGCCAGATGGATGGGCCCGTGGCTGGATTGGTAAAGGGCAGAGAGCTCCAGTCCGACTCAGACGCCAGCAAGGTGGAGGTGGAGTACTGGTTTGGGCTGGTATCATCAAAGATGAGCTTGTGGGGCCTTTTCGGGTTGAGGATGGAGTCAAGCTCAACTCCCAGTCCTACTGCCAGTTTCTGGAAGACACCTTCTTCAAGCAGTGGTACAGGAAGAAGTCTGCATCCTTCAAGAAAAACATGATTTTCATGCAGGACAATGCTCCATCACACGCGTCCAAGTACTCCACAGCATGGCTGGCAAGAAAGGGTATAAAAGAAGAAAAACTAATGACATGGCCTCCTTGTTCACCTCATCTGAACCCCATTGAGAATCTGTGGTCCATCATCAAATGTGAGATTTACAAGGAGGGAAAACAGTACACCTCTCTGAACAGTGTCTGGGAGGCTGTGGTTGCTGCTGCACGCAATGTTGATGGTGAACAGATCAAAACACTGACAGAATCCATGGATGGCAGGCTTTTGAGTGTCCTTGCAAAGAAAGGTGGCTATATTGGTCGCTGATTTGTTTTTGTTTTGTTTTTGAATGTCAGAAATGTATATTTGTGAATGTGGAGATGTTATATTGGTTTCACTGGTAAAAATAAATAATTGAAGTGGGTATATATTTGTTTTTTGTTAAGTTGCCTAATAATTATGCACAGTAATAGTCACCTGCACACACAGATATCCCCCTAAAATAGCTAAAACTAAAAACAAACTAAAAACTACTTCCAAAAACATTCAGCTTTGATATTAATGAGTTTTTTGGGTTCATTGAGAACATGGTTGTTGTTCAATAATAAAATTATTCCTCAAAAATACAACTTGCCTAATAATTCTGCACTCCCTGTATACTTCTGTTTGCACAGCTTCTGTGCTGAACAATCACAATCGGTGGGACTTATGCAGCTCTGCCTATGCAGAGTGATAGAGAACCAGCTGTAGAACAAATCCCACTGCAAGGTATTTCACATAACCACTAAAAAGACCTGGAAACACAACTATGAAGCAAATGAAACACATTCTGGATGCTTATCAGATCATTAAAAATCTTGCACGTGTGTCACATGATTTTGGGTGATGCTGATGTCTAATACTATATACCAAGGCCTCAATTTTTTCCATTTCTTAGCTAAAAAAAAAGCAGCAGCTTTTTTGTCTGCCCCTCTCTAAGGGCCAGAATAAGCGTATTATTACTAGAAGAATGAAAGTCAGTTAATGAAAGCTGCAGTAGGGAATGAAGCTTCTTGGACCACCTGTTCAGCATTTTCATATTCAGTGAAGAAAAGCTCAAGTTCCCACATGAGCTCCTTGCCATCTGTTTCAAAAATATATCAAATTTTGATTTTCAACAACAGTGCATGCTTTGCTAAGCACAGACACCTCAGAGCTTATCTTAACGTCTGCTTTTACGATTTGTGAAATTTCTGTGAAACTGTATTCGCTGCTTAATAGAAGTAAAGTGACTTAAAAGTGAATTCAGGTAATCTAAAACAATTCAAGCAACAGGTTTGGGGGGGGGGGGGGGGGGAGTCAGGCTTGCACATCTCCACTGGGATTATAGACACAGAAGTGTGACTGAAGCACTGATCAATCAATAAACTGCATCTGACTGAAATCAATTACAGCGACAACCATTAGTGTTATCAGAAGACAGAAACACAAGTTTGATGTGGATGTTAAAGGAGTTCTCAGCAGCTTATCAGAAATAATGCCAACAAAGAGGCAGCTAATCAGGAGATAAAGACAAAGAGATACTGTAGGCCTTAACTAATACACCAAGTGCATACTTAATGAGCAGCAAAAAACTTTGTGACAACACTTAATTAACAACAGGTCTCATCATTTTGATTTGAAACATTTTTGCAAGGAGGGTGGTGCCTCAAAAACCTCCTTTTGATTGCTTTGGTTGCCTGCAGCCATAGTCACTCGTAGTCTACATGTAATACAACGACTTACCTGCACACACTCACGCTTTTCTGAGCTTTAGTGAAACTGTAAAAGTGCCAGACCTGGAGCTTCAAAAACAAAGCTGTGCCTTACAGCTGCAACCTGCACTTTCCAAAACAATCAAAACAACCAGTGGTCCAGCGCTGTAAACCACACTACGACCAGTTTTTCCCTACGGACTACTTGCAACTACCAGCAATGACTTGCCAACCATTCACATTGTACACACTTTTCCTTAGCAAGCAACTGTTGCCTAAGGTTCACTGAACGGTCTTCTAGGCCTGTGTGAAAGGGGCTTTAGCAATTAATTTAACAGAGATTGCCGTCAGCAACAATTTGCCACTGGTTATGGATTACATATTTAACCCTCGAAACCAGTGGTTTTCAAACAGGGGTAGCCAACCAGCTGTTGGTTTATGGTTTCCAGCCAGTGGTTGGCAGGTGGTTTCCAACAAGTAGTTGCGAGACCAATGTCAACCATTCTCTAGGCTTATGGGCCTTAATGGTTATTAAATGGAATTGTAACTCGTGTATACTAATACTCAAGATTAGGGATGGGTACCGGTATCGGGCACCGGTTCTGACATAAACAGTAGTAACCAGACCGAAAAGCAGCACACATTTTGGTGCTTTTTTTTCCCTGAGATGTGATACACTTCAGATTCTAGCCAATCATTTTACGTTTCCAAGGATAGTAGGCGGGCCCAGGTACGTATGTTCTTTTAAAGCAGAGCTACAGATTAAAAATGTCCAAGACGAAGCGGTCAAAAGTCTGGCTGCATGCAAACTAGGCAGCCTGCAACAAGTGCTTTAAGGTGATACTGTGCAAAGGAGGTAACACCTCGAATCTGATGAAACACCTGGCGACGCATAGCGGGTTTTTTTAAAGCCGAGAAATGCACCGTACCTACTGCGGGTGTGGTGCCTGTTATCGGACCCAGAATTAGCAACATCCCCCAAAAACCCGAAGAGTAGAGTCCTGGCCCCTAGCCCTGCCAGTGTAGCAGAAATGATGACGGATGATGATGGCAGCAGCAGCCGTTCTTCTCTGCGTGAGTAGCTTAATGTTGTTCGTGTGTAATTTACGTTGAATATGCTAACCACGTTATTACATTAATACCTGTAAGGTGAACTAGCAAACACCGTCGTAGTTATGCGGCTGTCTTCTTGTTTGATGGCAGATACTCCCTTCACCCTGGCCAAAAAGGCTAAAATGACCAAAGAAAAAGTGGAAAACAACTAAATATGAGAGGTTTTTGGACAAAGTTTGTGTTTTTTCCATTGTTTAAGCACTGCTTCCAGCCAAGAGTGATACCATATATGCCCTCTAGCTGCAGAAAAGGCTAACATTGTTATCTTTTTACAAAAAAAACAGCTAAACATGAGAGGTTTTTGGACAAAGTTTGTGTTCTCCATTCTTTAAGCACCGGTTTGAGCACCGTTTAAGCACCGGCACCGTCTCAAAAGTACCGGTTTGGCACCGGTATCGGATAAAACCTAAATGATACCCATCCCTACTCAAGATATGTCACAAAAACATCAACAAAAAACATTTCTTGAGGCCTCTCTCTCAGTCTGAGCACTTTTGCCAAATTTGAAACACATTTCCACAAAAAGATCACAATCCAAAGAAGGATGTTAACTAGAGATCAGAAAGAGGAATATAGTTGCCCATTTAATTAAATTCTATTTAATATTATTTATATAGCAACAATTCACAACAGCAATTACCTCAAGGCAATTTATATTATAAGGTAAAGACCCTATAATAATGCAGAGAAAAGCCCAGGAATTAGACAAACTCCTATGAGCAAGAACTTGGCAAGAGTGGAAAGGAAGTACTTAACAGGAAGGAACTAACAGAACTAGGCTCAAGGAAGGGCAACCATCTGCCTCCACCCGTTAGAGGTAATGAAAAAAAATATTTTAGAGCACAATTCAAATCTTATTTACACTGTTCCAAATTATTATCCACAAAAGAGTTTTGAAAAATGTATTGGTTGTAAAGAAGTGAAAATGGTAATTTGTTGAATTTGCAGCATTAGAAGAAAACAAAAGTTATTTCAGTTAAAAACATGGCCAAGTTACAGGTTAACATAAGACCCCTTCTTTCATTTAACATCCACAATTCTTGCATCCATTAAATTTGTGAGGTTTTGAACATTTTCTGCTTGAATTTCTTTGCACGATGTTAGAATATTTCTCCCACAGCTGCTGTTTTGATGTAAACTGCCTCCGAACCGCATAGATCTTTTGCTTGAGGATACTGCAGAGGTTCTCAATAGGGGTGAGGTCAGGAAAGGATGGGGGTCACATCATGAGTTTCTATCCTCTCATGCCCACAGCAGCCAATGCCACAGAGGTATTACTTGCAGCATGAGGTGGTGCATTATCATGCATAAAGATAATTTAGCTACGGAAGGCACAGTTCTTCTTTTTGTACCATTGAAGAAAGTGTTCAGTCAGAAACACTACATACTTTGATGAGGTTATTTTCACACCCCTACAGGGGCCTAGCAGCTCTTTCCCCATGATTCATTCCCAAAACATGACTCCGCCACCTCCTTGCTGATGCTGCAGCCTCGTTGGAACACGCTGGTAATCCACCAACTATCCACTACTCCATCCATCGGGACCATCCAGGGTTACACGGCACTCATCAGTAAACAAGACTGTTTGAAAATAATCTTCATGTATTTCTGGGCCCACTGCAGCTGTTTCTGCTTGTATTTTTTAGGGATGGCCAAATGTCAGGTTTATGCACAACTACACGATCCTACACCTTCAGTTTCGTGGGACTCCAGAGGCACCAGCTACTTCAAATACCTGTTCGCTGCTTTGTAATGGCGTCTTAGCAGCTGCTCTCTTAATCCGATGAAGTTGTCTGGCAGAAACCGTCCTCATTATGCCTGTACCTGCACAAACCCCTCTGTGCTCTGAATCAGCCTCAAATTCATTCACGGTACGATGATTACACTAAACTTTTCGTGAAATATCTAATGCTTTCATGCCTTGTCCAAGGCACTGCACTGCATCTGACACTTTTCTGCGACAGGGAGATCCTTTTTCTTTCTGATGTTGTTTGAAAACTGTGGCATGCTAGGCTCCCTTTGATTGGGCTCACCTAGCAAACTAATTATGACATCACTAATTATGAAATTATATCAGTGATCCTAAGAGGCCTGAGACACAATACCGTCATTGAGTTTAACTGAAAACAAAAAACTGAATATTTATGACGTTAAAATCTTATTTGCATAATAATTTGGAAAGCAGTGAGGTATTCGGTAACTGATGTCCACGTGAATACTGAATCCTTCGTCATGGAGTCATGTTGTTGTGTTTTGATCACCAGAATCTATCAGTTCATTGTTGACATCAAGTGAACTGATGTGAAGAAATTCCCTCAAGACATGTGTGGTCATGAGGATATACGAGAGAACATCAGATAAATTCCTGTGGCATAAGAATTTTATCAAACCACTTAATATCAGGGTGAAGACTCCTTGCATTAAGGACCCAATGATCAAATTCTACATTGTTTAAACATACAAAATTAAATTCACACACTTTCAACATTTTCATGCACCTAAAAATTAACTCAACGCAATTGTGCACATTATTAGCAAAAATGAATTCATTAAAAAAATAATTACATAATGAAGTATGTAGTATGGAGACTGTAACAACACAAAGCATGATGATCTGGATGGGTAAAATTAAGGTAATTTCATAATTTTACTGATGTTTTTATTGCTGTTTACAACACCACAGTGAGTCACGTGACCGTTGTTTTCAGGCTGAAGTAATGCAGTCGAAAGTCACGACACACCTGCAGAAAATTTCCCAGGTATCCATGTAACCTCGCTGTAGATCAGAATCGATCACAAATAAATTCCTATGCAGGGTTTGGCTCAGAGCAGGACAATAGGAGCACACAGAAGCTGAAGGCTTGTGATCTTTCTGAGTAGTGGAAAACTAGACAAAGTTCCACTTTTTTTAAAAGGAGCCCGATTTTTCCCACATTTGATATCTAAAACACATGATCTGTTTTCTCCTCACCGAGGCTAACTAACTAAATTAAGACTGCATCACGGGAACACCCTTAAGCCAATTTTCAATGACGCAAATACCTTGAATAATACACAAGTATCTGTAACTAATAAACTTCCTAGAATTTGTTACACATTTATTGAAAAAAGCTGCAAATTATTTAATCATAAATGTACATGTTTTAAAATTTTCTACCTCCAAATTTGGTGTACTTGTGACAAACACAGAACGGCCACTCCGCATTAACTACCAATCAAGCATCGCATTAGTTTTCCTGTAGATATGCATGTAAGATGCCCGACCTAAAGTATGGCAATAAAAGAAATAAAACCAGACTTTGTATGGAAACACATCCAGCGTTCATGGAAGCCTGTCTGGTCCGTGAACACATTAGAAGAGGAGGAAGAGGAGTTAAAATTAGGTCGGGTACTTACCCAAATTTGACACAAAGTGATGGCGGGGGCTACAGGATCAGACACCTGAAAAAACAACAAACACCTCATATATAAAAACAAGTTTGTCGCAAATAATAAATAATCATTTCAAGAAGAAAAGATCTGAAGAAATAAACTGAAATGGTCCAATTTTGAATCCATCCACATCGCCTTTCATGCAGCTGTTTACTTTAAAAAAGTTGGCATTAAAGTCTCTCTCTAACTCCTCAAGTTAAACACTAACTTTTGACTGCAGGGGATAAATTCAAAAATGATAATTGTGACTGAAATTTCTATTTCTGGTGTTGTGAATGTCCTACATTCTGTTTAGATGCAGGTAAGGGTGGGGGTGGAATGATTTTTGTCTCCAGGGCCCAAAGATGTGTATTTCTCTTGCTGAGGAATGCTTTTGTTCTGATAAATTGACAGTGTCAGTTTCCCACATTGCCACAGTGTGGCATATACTATAGGGAGCAGTAGTGGGAACACAGATGCTACATACGATTGGCGTCAGTCAATGTGACAGTTCTTGTTTTTTCTTTCCTTTTGAAGGAGGGGAGGGGGGCTATTTTTCTAAATCTGAACTTCCAAGTCGAGGAAGCAGGAAGGAACAGGAATTAATACACCTACACTCCCCTTTTCCCTTCAGAATGGCAAAAATCTCTTTGTACTCGCATCATAATTACTGGTGGGCGCCAGTTTGGGAATCGTTATCCATGCCTCCTTCACACTTACTTTTTCTGTTTTTGCAAGTATTGTAGCGTGTTTTGAGAACAAGCAATTGACAACTAGGTCTTTTCTCAACCTCACTCCAGTTTCTGTACGCCGTCTTAATGTTAAGGAACGGGTATTGCTTGACGTGGCGTTCCTTGTTCTAGCATATGCTTCCTATTTTGAGATCTTTTTTTTTTTTTTTTTGCAGCCGGGCGTGGATGGAAAGTAACCAGCAGACGAGGTGCTGAGGACGTTTCTCCAGGGAAATAATGTTGATGAACAAGCTCTATTTTGGAGTCTTTCCATGCAGTCTGACAATCTGAGCCTATTCAAAATGCAAACAAAAGTACTCAGTAATTTTATCCCCCAAAATGTTTTACTTTTCACTTTTAATTAGGAGTTTTACTGCTGAGCACCTTGGTATATTTTATAAAAAACAACCCCCCAAACACACACACACATACATTATCATCAACTAAACTTGCATGCTTTATATTTATGAAAACCTTCCACCACAAGGGAAAATAAACATGACAAACTGCAGCTACTTCATAATAATATGTAATAATATATGTGAAATAATGGATGTCTGCTGCATGTTTTAGTTCATATTTATGAAACTTTCCACATTAAAAAGAAGCTCACATGGTAAAAAAAAATTATTTAACCAACTTTGTGTCTAGCAATGTATAAGTATTACCATTAAACATCAAGCAAGAGTGAAATATTTGATGGGATGTTAAAGAAAAACAAAAAAACTAATGCTGTGAGTACAATTTCACGAATTCTCAAGAAGGACATTAAAAAAAAATTCAAATGAAAAAATTCCTTTAAAAAAAACAAAAACAAATCAAAAACCTGCTGACTGATTTTGCCAGATGTGAAAATATTCTACCAATCATCCAACCCCTGTCGCTAACAAAAAAGCAGACAATCGGTCATTTAAATATCAATCCACAAAATTGTGTATTACAAAGGTATTTTCCAATATTTCCTTCGTGTACCTTGCCTTCTAATTTATCTGCTGAAGTACTGACGCACGTGTGAGCTAGCCTTCTGTCAACGTGCCAGTGCAAAGAAAGCAAAGAATTAATCTGTTGTTCTCGAATCTTTGAGCTGCATGCCGACAGAATATTTCAGAGCTCACCGCCCTGACCCATTTTCTTCTACAGATACCAAACAATGAAAAGTGGCCACTCTCTTATAACACCATCTTCAGCTTTTCTCCTCCAAGTATCCCCATCAAGGCCACCCTTTTTACACAGACACACACACACACACACACACACACACACACACACACACACACACACACACAATAACTACTGTGCTATCTGCACACGCAATGTTGACTGAGAAAGTAACAGCTAACTTGGGACCTTATTAAGTGTTTAGAAAATATGCCTCACTTCCTGTTTGCTTGTCTTACCATCAACTTAAGTTGCATGCCACTGCTTTGTGGTTTGGATTCTTTATTTATACCTTTATTTACCCAGGGTGGTTTAGCAAGTGCTAATATTATTTTTCTGCAGCTCGACACACACACACACACACACACACACACACACACACACACACACAAACTTACAGGAGTATGTGTGTAACACAAACAGACTTTTGAGGCCACATCCAGATTTCCTGAGGTAAAAAAAATGAAAACCTGGACTAGCGTTAGCGCCAACGTCTGACCAATGGCTGTGAAGGCTTTCTGAGTAGTAGAGGGCCTGAGACCTGGGCACTAAATTTGATTGATCTTTGAGTGTCTGAGTCCAGCACGTTCTGTGCTCAGACATCTGGGGAAATGTCCAGCTGAGCAGGAAATGTGATCTGGCCAGAAATCGTGGAAAACACGGGATAGAGTTGCTCACGGGTGTGTGTGCGTGTTGCTGTCCGTTGCCAACCTTGGCCAACTGAGAGAATTTAAAGCAACGTTAGAGTGAACGAGCTCTGTGCCTGTAAGGCAGCAGTAGGAAACAGCAGCTGTTCCAAATCTGTCCAAGAAGAAATTTTTTAAAACTACTCTCAAACTTTTACAGTTTCCCAAACATTGTATTCATGATGGGGCTGGGAATGGGGGGTGTGGATATATATTAGGGGTGCAACGATACTCGTATCGATATTGAACCGTTCGATACAGTGCTTTCGGTTCGGTACGCATATGTATCGAACAATACAAAAATTGTAATTTATTTTATCAACTTTCCTTCTGACGATGCTGTCTGTGTTGAGCGCTCAGTGAATCTGCGCTCGACAGTGCAGCCTAGGCGGAGTAGTCGAACGCAGATTCACTGAGCGCAGGGCAAGCTAGCGAGACAGAAGTTAAGCTCTCCTTGCAACATGGCAAATTGAACCTCCCCCACCCTCATTCAGATCTGGCGTTTGGACCTATTTTGGTTTTCATGTGACGTATGACCCTGAAGGTAAGTGCGTCATGGACTAAAGTAAAACAGTATGTTGGATGTGCCACGCAATGCTCAATTACATGGGTGGGAGCTAGTGTGTTAGCGCAGTTAGCTCGTTAACGTGTTGGCCGTCCAGCCCCATGCACGGGGCGATCCGCGGTAGCTCGTTAACGGAGATTTGCCGTGTTGTGCCGTTAACGTCATTTCAACGAGATTTACGCTGACAGCACTAGCGGGAACACAACGAATATGACTGCACATTTACGCTGACATCATCCTAGTGCAAAGACAAGTGGAAGCAGACAAAAACAACAAGCACGCATGCTACAAACTTTACCCGAGTCATTTAGACAGCCGTTAGCACATGATTCTCCTTATGGGGACCTGATATGTTTAATATGCTGCTGAGAATATAGCCCAGAAGAAGCGTATAGTATAGCTTTTATTTTGGAAAGAGCCATTTCTCTGTAATAAACTCTCTTTTCCAAAGATGAGTGATTCCTCAATCAGATACAGGGCTCGCAAAATCGCTAGCCCGACGTCCCGGGGCTAGCGATTTTTCCAGTCGGGCTACCAAAATCTATCTCTGCCCTGCCCGTCGGGCTATCGTAGGAAGGAAAAATATATGTCAATGCTTTTGCATTCTTTCGGAAATGTAGCTGGGTAATTATGTCATTGGCATCGGTGAGCCACTGTCAACATGTGACATATTGAAATCGCGTTTGAATTTGCGCTTGTTTTTTGCTTTCACTTTGCAATCGCGCGAACTGTGTATAGAGAGCGACAGCACTGATTGGTGAGTGATGATAATTTGCGCACCAATTCCTCTGACATCGTCTTATCAATCGTTAGCTTACTATGCAAACATGACAAGTGAACTCTCCTGCAGCAAGCTTAAACATGTGAGAGGTTGATCGCGCAGAGAATCGCTGAGCGTTATGTGAGTGCGTGTGTAAAAGCAGCAGGATATATATTTTAGTTCTGCTGAGCCAAATAAGACAGGTCAGGGTGAAGAAGTGACAGCCAAAGAAAAGCTTACCACAAAACGGAAAAGTTATGACAAATCAGACTATAAGGCAAAAAGAAAGTGCAGCTTTATGGTTTCATGGACAAAAGAATTTCTGTGGCTGCAATATGACGAGCTATATAACCAGGGCTGCACATAAGTGGTCCGCAGGTGCGCATTCGCTGTCAAAATAAAAAACGGGCACAAGATAAGAAGTTGCAACGCGTGTTTGCGTACATAAGATTTTCAGGAGGAGGACAGACATTTGTTTAGAACTCTTAAAGATGTCGAAGAAGCAAGCTCCTTTAAGCAATTACTGTGATGTTCCTCCACCTCCAAAGAAATGTCAGAAGGAGTCCGAACCACAAAAGAAGCACGTATTCTCGGAAAAGTAGTTGCAGGAGGTGAGCTGGCTTCAAACAAATGATGAACGCACAGAGATGTGGTGCGGAATGTGCCGTGAAAATTTAATAAATGACAAATTAAAAAGGCATGAACATTTTTTTGTATTGAAAAAATATCGAACCGTGACACCAAAGTATCGAACCGAACCGAACCGTGAATTTTGTGTATCGTTGCACCCCTAATATATATGTGTGCACACATTCTTAAATTAATTATTAAACCTATTTTATAGGATTTATTTCTTTAAATCTACTAAGTACCTTTTGATTTGATTTTAATTTTTAAAGCGTCTCTGTGGTGACCTACCTTGAAAACCTAACACATGACAGGAAACACCAGGAGTAGTTTGTTTGGTGAAACTAGCTTTCAAAATAAAAGTGAGTCAATCTGGGATTGAATGGTTGAATTTCTCTCTCTCTCTCAAAAGGATTAATTGCTAATGTGTGTCCCCTTTTGTAAAGTTAGTTTTGATTTTTCTCTAAGCTCTAGTTTTTCTCACACTTAGTTATATTCTTTCACCTGAGTAAAATTATGTGTGGGAAAGACTATTTTCCTAAAGTCTACATTAACAACGTGCACACAAGTCTCATGATATTCAAAAGTGAGGCTTTCAGGTCATGACTACTATACATGGTTATGAGCTAGAATAAGACCTAATTTGGTCTAATTTGGCAGCTTTCACCTATTTTGTGTCTAACACAGAGACAGTCTAACAGAAATGTTGTGCTGACAGAGATTTCACTCAGCTACACTGGAAGGAGCTCACCATTAATCCTGAGCAGATAACTTATCAAGCACATTTTTCTAATCTCAGGCATATATGACTCATATTTTTTCTTTTCCAAAATAACTGTTAGAACTGTAAGAAAACACCTGCTTTCAGACATAATCCTAATTTTAAAAAACAAATAACAAAACAAATAAAAAAAAATGAATGCTCACACAATTACAAAGCTCTAAAAGGAAAAAATAGAGTGATTGTGTGTTGCAGTTGTTTAATAAAAAGAAAAAACGAATAAAAAATAAATGAATAAAAGACAAAGATGACAAATATAGATTTAAAAAAAGAGGAAAAACCACTCATGCTGCAAGCTCAGCCTTAATTAGACAACACTTCACTTTCATGAAAAGTAAAAAGAATACCTGCTGTACATTATGGCACAAAGGCCTAGCTACCAATAACACATTTTTATCCGATATATGTTGATATATTCTACAAATAAACACAGACAAGTGGAAGAAGTTGGATTGAAGGCACAAAAAAAAAAAAAACCTTTTTTGAACTACAATTCCCAGAATGCCCTGGAAGATGTAATTTGTGTTATTGTTCATTTTTTGTTCATTGTTCAATTTATTTCATTAAAAAGTGTCAACTAGCTTTTTCAGTAGATCTTGTTTTCACTGTGAGAGTATATGAGGCCACTATAACCGAACACCACCGATTCTAAAGTAAAAATAAAAGTTGTGAATTTAAAGGGACGACTTTTTTTTCGATTTCAGTAGGTTTATATGTCAACAATGTTAACCATGGAAAGTTTACATCACACTAGATCTAAAAATATGTGCATTATTGAGATTTTTATGAGATATGACTAAGAAAAGAACTAAATTCTGTCAAGTAACGTGCAGCAAAGAGGTGGGAAAGAAAATGTCATGTTGTCCATGACCTCTGAATTACACCGTGCGATGCTACATCGATCTCTGGCAAACTACAGCAACAGCAGCATGCACCTGTCACTGTTACCGCACATCACATCTCAACTCAACTCAGTTTAGCACAATTACTACTTAGGCATGATGGGGGGCACAGGGACATTTGGGGAGTTAGTATCTGCTGGGCCATGGTCCTCATCGGCAAGATGCATGTAGATGCCACTAGGGGCGCAAAGAGGCCCAGGTGGCAGCAGATTTGGTCCCTCGGGAGACCTGCACATCAGTGACAGGAAAAGTGGTGGAGTCCCAAGGTGCCAAAAATAAACCTGGTTAGAAACCACCGTTAATGATTCTTCCACAGGTTGAACTATGAGATTCTTTTATGATCTTTACTTCTTCCAGATCAATTTTGATTACCAGAGGTTGTCTTTCTGTCACTTTGGCTCAAGCTAAACTAAACTGTGAGTGAGCTTGGGCTTTTAGGTTGGGGCAAAGATCCACCACTGTGAAGGAAAGGGGTGCACTTGACTTACAACATAAAAAGCATTTTGGACTAACTGCAAGCTATGGAGAGGTGAGTGTTGTAGACCCAAATAGAGAGAATTGCAGTAGTCCAGCCTTGAGGTGATGAAGGCATCAATGCGTTTTTCTAGGTCTTTAGTAGGAAGATAAGACTCCACTTTGGCAATTTCATGTAACTGATAAAAACTGGTTTTCACAACTTTGGACATTTGCTTCTCCAATTTAAAAGAGCTATCTAAAAACACTCAGAGATTTCTTACAGTGTGGGAATGATGACAAGCAAGAGGACCAAGGGTATCAGTTAAGTTATCCAAAAGGGCATGAGTTCCAGAAACAATACAATTATGTGTTGACCGTTTTTTAACATCATGTACAGTTAAGCAGAGGCAGCACTGGGACGGAGACATCCATTTTCAAGGGGAAGTAAATTTGGATGTCATCAGCGTAACAGTGAAAGGGAATGTTGTATTTCCTGAAAATAGATCCCAAAGGCAGCGTTATAAAGATAACAGAGTTGGACTCAAAACAGACCCCTGTGGCAAAAATGGCGACTATTCCACTTTCAAAGATACTGGCAGCAGCCAGTAATACCTCTTTCTTTACTTTTTACTTAATTTTTTAGTGCTCTTGTACTTTCTGCCGTGACCAAAAATTTCTCACGTGTGGGACTAATAAAGGTTTATCTTATCTTATAGAGGTTTATCTCTCAGCCACCTAAGTAGATGCACCTGTTGTATGGATTTCAAAATCTTATGTCGTCTTATTTGAGTTCTTACATTCACAAGATTTTCAGAAAACTTGGCCTTTGACCTTTTGACCTTGAGGTCGAGGTCACCAATATTCAAACTTGTCGAAGGTTTTTAGTAGATACAGGTCTGGTATCAATTTGAAACGCCCACATCACTTCTTTCTTGAGTTATCACACTCACAAACGTGGGTGCCTGCCTGCTCAGCTGACAGCATGATGACAATACCCATCAGTCTTTTATCACTGAGGAGTAAAAACTAGGGGTGGGTTTTAATAATCGATTAAAATCAATTCTGGCTTGGATAACGTGATATCGATTCATTAAAATCCTGAATCGATTTTTTTATATAAATGTATTTTGCCCAAAATTCCAGAATCTCAGGTGAAACATCACAAAATTTCAACCACCACCAAACAGCTAAAACAGTAAATGAGAGCAGGTACACGGCTTCTGCACAAAGACGTAAACACAAAGCACGGACCCGTGGATCAGAAGCAGTGAGGTGTCGCCTTTCTCACCCGACGGCACGGACACGGTCGGGGCTGAAAGCCGACAGCTCGCTGATTCTGATGTTTCGGCGGGTCCGCGCTTTGTGTTTACGTCCTTTTTGTGCTGATTCTAAAGCTGTTAGTTTTATCTCTCTCCAAACAATATTGACCAAACCAGCAGCAAAAGAAGATCCAAACTACGCTTCACATAAACATCGTCATGGACTCCCTCTTACTTTTGCTGTTTTGCTTCCACCACAATAAAATCACACTTCATGCACAGCTCTCTCTCTCTCTTTCTCAGTGTACTTCAAGAACAGTTTCCCGTCTATCCCCGAAATCGGTTTTCTGCATTATTTGCTTGCTTGTTACGCACAAGACTACCATAGTTTACAGCGCTGTCAGCCGATATTTTTTTCTCCTTTTACTTACTTCCGAAAAGAAAACCTAATTTCTGCCGTTCAATAGGCTTCTGAACAAATTTAAACTTTTTAAAATTATACAAAATGCAAAACGCTCAGCTGTGTCTGTAATAAAACCGCTGTAACTTCAGAGGTAATGTTCATATGTTGATTAATGGTTTTCTTTCGTTTTTGATGTACTGCAGAATATTTTTATAAAATCCCAGGCCAGGAAAATCACCTTCATGTTTTTCTGTGTTTTATCTTCAGCTACTTTGACACAAAGGCATCTGCTGTGATGCTCACACCTTTGATAAAGTCTTGCGAGTGTCAGCTTCCTTTTTATAGATACAAAAATATGTAAATGTACTGATCTGAATTATAATATTTCTGACTGTCTGAGGCAAAAATTTCCCAGATTCAAATCGAATCGAATCGAATCGATTCGATTCAATTCAGGACCTTGTGAATCGGAATCGAATCGATTCTAGAAATCAGTGACGATACCCAGCCCTAGTAAAAACCACAACCATCTGTACATAAAATAAGCATTTCATAATGGAAAAAAGAAAGGTTTTTAAAAAGGTTTTACTGCTTATTTTGGCTTCTTATTGTCATTTGTTTACAAAAACAAAATTATTATTCAAATAAAACCACTTGGTATAGCTCAGCAGGTTGTGAAAGCGACCCAGAAGGTGAAGGGCTACTGCAGGCACCCGGCTTCCAGTCCATATGGGCCATGTACTGCATGTCATTCCTGACTCTCTCCCCCTGCTTACCTGTGTACTGTCACCTAGTACTACTCTGAACTCTCCTTCAACTCTGCTGTAGTTTGAAAACCTCTTTGTTAGCTAGGCAGTAACAAAGCTGCACTAATGAATTAAAGAGACATGGGCAAAGAAATGTGCAATCTTTTTTTGATAGCAACTTAATAAAATGAGGCAATTTCACTCAATGCCACATCCATTATGATAACTTAGGTTGAAGTATTTTCCAAGGAAAAAAGACAATGAGCTAAATGCTAAAATTATCAAAGCCATTAACTGTTCAGATAGACCACTTTCCTATCAAACAGAACTGATCATCCAAGTACATTAGACCATTTACACAATTCTAAAGAGCCACAATCTGTCAAAGAAAAGTAATTTAGGTCCTGAAAAGCTCTTTTTTTCCCCATCAGGTTACGACAGATGGAATTAAAAGAGTTTAAAAACACTGTACACGCATCACCTTTGTTCTAACCTTCAACTCCATGCTGCACTCTGGACCACTTTGCTGTTTTTAACGGGGTATGTGATGTTTGTGAATGCTCACGTTGCACAGCTGACCCAAACTTGTCACACAGATCTGCCAGGTCTGAAGCTGGGTCCATTTCCTCTGTGGACACATGCTTTCTAAGTGCTCCTACAACGGACAACTTGATTGGGCCTTAATGTTTACAGCCCGAAAAGGTAGACCAAAGCAATGAAAAATACATATCCCTGTAAACACCTTGCCCTTTTCCCTGGGCTTTATGGTGTATTTATAACCACTTCTTTCCAGCACTAGAGCAAAGTGAAAGCCATGTTCAGATTAAATTAGCGCACGGCACCCTTTTCTGAACTAGGCACAGTTCAGGACCAGTGGGCTTGCACAAATAGGCCCGAGGGCAGACTCAAGTGCAGGGAAAATAACCTCGATAAGGAAACAAGTGGCTTCTTTGCTCTATACCTGACATGTTAACCGCTCGTGAGAGCTTCACATGGACCAAAAAAATAAGACTACAGACTTCAGCTCCAGGTTTGAATTTGTAACTACACATTTTGTGGTATAATTACACAAAGGTTCACTGATAGAATTCAAAAATACAAACCTTTTGCTGGGTCCTTGAAGAGTAAACAAAATGTACCAGGAAAAATACAACGCGAGCTGTCTACAACAGATTACTGTCCCACTTCCTGTTTAACATTAACTGCATTTGTCATATTTGTGCGGACACACAATGTTCCTGTGCAATTACAGATTACTGCCAACATTATCAGACTAAACTGTGATCTTGTTTACAGCCTTTATGACTGTTTAACTGCTTATCCTTGTAACCCAGTTCGACTTTTGTTTAGTGAGCTTGTCACTTCCTTTGATCTCGGCAATAAAGGTGCACAAATGAGGGGAGCTGCATCTGCAGCTCGGAGTTGCAGAAGTAAAAGTAAAACTCTTCTGGTGAGCAAGTGTGTTTTGAAACATCAATGAGGTCAGCACATTGTCAACAGTTGCCCTTCCACAACACTAGATGGTCCACTTCAGACTCCTCCTCACTGATGAAAACGGTCTCTTTGATTTAGGCGAGGGTGGGACAGACAACACCCACTTGCTCACTGCGAGTTAAACGGGTCTTTGCCTTCCTCTGCACGGACTTTGTGCTACGGAGCTGGCAGGTTAAAGATTGTTTGTACTCATGTCAGTCTGCATCACTTGCAAATTCACATGTACACACTGTTTGTTCACACTGAGATTTTCTTTAAGGAATTTTGGTCACACCTGTATATAAGTGCATCTTCAGGTACAGACACATTCAAAACTCCCAGAGTTTTCTGGAAAGTTCCACTCTGCTTTCGGGAATTTTCCACACCTGTCCACAGGTTGCCCCCACCAAGTTTTACCTAATCCCCCCACCTGCCTAGCCTGTTTAATATTGCCTTGCAGGGACCAGCCTTTCCCGCCTTTCTGTTACCTGTATATGTTGTTTGCCTACTAACTGGTTTGTTCTCCTGATTATATCTGCATGTTTCAAACAGAAACCCTAGACGCTAAATATAATAACCGTGCTGCATATGGAAAACTGCATCTCTGCACGTCCCTCCCTCCTGTTCCCTACTTGCCCCTACAAACCAGTCCCAAGTCCACCATCACAGACTCTCAGACTTTTACATGCGTAACAAACCACACGTAAATATACATAACACAAAAACACTAGATTTGCTTCATGCAAAGTAGAGCTTTTGCTTAGATCTGATGTTTTATGTCAAAGCAGTTCACACACTGAAATGTTGATCCACTGATTTGCTGTAAGGTGTGAGGCCTCAGTGACAAAGAGAAAAAAATCTCACACCATTTGCTTTGGTTGCATGTAGATTGCCACAATCGCCTGTATTTTACACTGAATATACTGAAATGTCTGCAAAACACTCACTAACCACGGAGCAGCAGTGAAACATGAAAAATGTGACACAAACCACAAATGCAGAACATTCACCTTCAAAATAACAGTTATAACAAACACATTTCAAAAGGTGAAACTTCTACTTTGAAGGCAAATGACTTTTATTTCCTGTTTGTGTAGCACTGTTCACTTTCGAACCACTAGTAGTTTGTAGTTTGTGAGTGTTTGCAAGCAAACAGAGTGACAGATCTTCTACACTAACTACAGACAAGCATAGCAATGTGCTAAAGCAATCACAAGCAGGATTTCGGTGCTGCACCACATAATCCACTGTGACCAATGTTACGCAAGCAATTACCAACAAACTCCAGCAACCAGTCGCCAAACAGCCACGGAAACACATTTTCCTCAGCAACTACTGGTTGCCGGGGGATGCCAACTGGTCTCCAAGCCTGTGGGACTGATGCCTAAGTAAAAGTGTAAAGGATTAGACGAGACCTAAATAATGAGGGCTCTCAAAAACTTAAGTGCCGTTTACACATCAACACAGCTAGTTGGAGACACCATGGACAAGTAGTCTTTCCTGTTCACCTGAATGTCACATGTGTAGTTGGTGGGCTGTAATATGCAGTCTAAGTGGAGAGACTGTGGGGCCACAAAAAAGGCATGCATGCAGATGTCTGTTCAGAGCCACACTGAGCAAAGGGGATGCTAGAGGAAACCAGAACACAGCTATTCCTGTTTATAGGTTACAAAAACATCTTCTTCAATGTTAGATCATAAAAGACTGGCTTATGAGAGACAGCCAGGATCAGTTTCTCCTCCAAAATCGTTGCCAGTATCGATATCATAAATCCCAGCCTTCTTATTTTTGATGAGTCAGTCAGGGAGAAGTGACAGTGATGAGTGCTGTGCTGATCCAAATATTTAGAGTAGCTGAGAGCACTGTGAGAATCACACAAAAAAAACAAAACACTGAAAGCATTCGTGTGTCATCGGCTTCAAAGGATTTGTAAATAAAAAGGAAAAATGCTGCCTGACCATACAACCGTGCGATGAGAGCCACAAGCAGCTAAATGATGTCAAAAACTGGCACAAAAGCAACCTGAGAAGCAAACAGTAAGGGCCAGACAGTGCTGGCTTTCAGTGATGGGACTTTTTAAAATAAGAGGGAAATTTTCATAATATATCAAAAAATGACTGAATGTTTGGGGGAAAAAAAATTAGATGGCGTCGTCAAATGGTCTAGGTCAGCTTGTACTACACCTCCATGGTCCATCAAATTACAAACACTGGTGTCATATTCACTGTTTTTAAACCTTTGCCGCTCTGAAAGAAGTGGGAAGAGTTTTTTCTGTGTCAACAGAGAAAACTATCCCTTCTCACTGTTCAACCACACGAGACTAACATTCCACAAAGGAGACGGAAAAAAAAATAAAGTTTAGTTGTAAACAAATACTGATGTCGATCATATTTATTAAAACCTAAACTTGAAAATAACCATTTTTCTTAGAGATAAACTCTAAATACTAGAAAAATGCCCAAGGCTTATTTCGCAACACTTTAATCATCAGCATCAGAAAAAGTTGCATTTACACAGACTAGAGCTCGAGGCCAACAAGTGCAATCCCTGAAAAGTGGCAAAACAAATTTAGGGCTTTGGTTAATATGGCTCTTTTTAATTTGATCCTTCTACAACAAACGAAAGTTGGGCCAGCAGAGGGTTTTAAGAGATTAGGGAATACTTCTAATGTACTGGATCTGTCTGATGATAACAAAAGTGACCTCAGACCTGACACAGAAGGCCCCCTTTCACCCTGAGCTTAAACCTATCAGGGAGCTTAAAACAACAACAAAGCCATATTACGTGAAAGCGCTGTATGTGAGCGCCGAGGGAGGCTGTACGTTGTTACCAAACTCGCATTGCACGCAGCAGTATATAATGTAAAATTGGATAATCCATTAACCAAGCGGATTCTAGCCCAACTCACTAAGACCTATAGCATACCCTTTGACCCCTCATGTACTATATCTGACATGTGAATGGTGCAAGTAAATGCAAATGTGGACCCACAGAGAAGCTTTCTCTTTATGTTATACGTGGAAGTTCCCTCCACCTCTTCCCAAATACTTGTAATAGCATTAAAGGTACTTTAGAGTCTGAACCTTGTTGCATTACTGCTCTTATTTCTGCGGATAAATGCTTTCCATTTAGTCAAGCCATGGCATTTTATTTTTAAATGTATATGTTTGTTGCTATATCGTTTTTCAGAATCCAATAAAGTTCAATCAGTATTATTACCAGACAAAATAAAGAATTACCATTGAGGTGATTTTTAAATACACAGCAAAGGTCACTTTCTAGATGCCATTTCTTCTTTCTTTTATTTATTTATTTTTTTAACTGTATTGTTGGACTAGAACTTCAAAGTGAGCTTGTTAAAATGTTTAAATTAGTGCTGTCAACGTTAATCTCGTTAAAATGATGTTAACGCCATAACCGCATTAACGCGGCAAATCTCCGTTAGCGAGTTAGCGCGGATCGCCCCGTGCATGGGGCTGCACGGCGTCAACGCGTTAGCGTGGTTAGCTCGTCAACGCATTAACACGGTTAGCTCGCCAATGCGTTAGCCTGGTTAGCTTGTCAACGCATTAGCGCGGTTAGCTCATTAGCGCTGTGCAGCCCCATGCACAGGGCAATCCGCGCTAACTCGCTAACGGTGATTTGCCGCGTTAATGTGGTTATGATGTTAATGTCATTTTAAGGAGATTAACGCTGACAGCACTAGTTTAAATAGTATTAAAATGTTCATATTCTACAATATCTACACACACACACACACACACACACACACACACACACACACACACACAAAATAGTACACTGAGGAAATTAAGGCCATTAAGTTTGGCTTTGAACGATTATGAAATTGGATACTAGGTAGCATTTTATTTCTAGCTAGGGAGTTTATTGTTGTCTTTCTGTGTGATTTTACATAACTTATGAGACTTTATTCTCTGCAGATTTTAATGTTAATTATTTTACAGTAAATAAATGTCATTGTTTGCTATATCTGAAGGTGCTTCAGCAGGGTTTTTTTTCTCTAGGATGTGTTTGTTTGGATCCATATCATGGAGAGATCTTCAGCACATGTTCCCATGGATGTCAGGTAAAGGTCATCTCAACAGTTGACAACCAGTCATCTATTCACTCAGATGCTTTCAAGCTCTTTTACAAATTTCTCACATTTTTTTTTCTTAAAAACAATAATAAACAATTACATCTGTAAAACTTTTATGATTCTGCTAGGACAACAACACTCATTACGGGTTTGTCTAGCTTTAGCAGAGACTCACGTTTCCAATCTGTCAAAGCTGTGCTGTCAAAGCAAACATCCTTTTCAGCTGATAGAGCTTTGTTTGCTTCAAACAAACACCTCATATCTGTTGCAAATAGGGGAAAACCCTGTTTGCAACCGATATGGTCTGAAATCTAAGTACATCAGTTCCTGAAAAGAAGCTACCACGCTAACACGAATAAGCCCCAAATCACAAGTCGAAATCAGAAGATATATTTTCTTAATCCCAAAACATTACATACAAGTACCACAAAATGGCCTTGAGGGTAACGAATAACCTGTCACGCCTCCGTTTTGCATACACAGCCTGTTTCTTGCAGATACAGAAAACTGAAGTCGTGATGTACGGGTGTATTGGGGACGAATGCGAGGTTACGTGAAGACTCAGTCCCAGGTGTGAGCCGGTGGAGTGGAGACAGTGGCTTCCAGTCAGGATAATGATTTGGGTCAGTAGGTAACTACGTTCCTGGACCACGGGGGACTTGTTGCCAATTAATCCTGCCAATGAGCCAAGTGAGCACGGGAGACTGATAAATGCAGCTCTTTCAAGGAGTGATGGGGTAAAACTTCAACTGCTGACACCACAGTCAGAGTTAAAATGACACAGTAAGATTAGGAATTGTACCGAGCCTGACGTAATGGAAAACCACAACTCTTCCCAGTCAATTAAGCATTGTAAGCACTGCCTTAACTTCTCAAACACTGGCAGAGAGCACTGAAATCCACTCCAAACACAAAACTCTGAAACATCAGGTTTTACCAACCACTTCCTCTCGTGCCTACAGTTCCTCCTCGACTTTAAATCAACCTCAAGAGAGAAGTTTATGCTATGGTATTTCCCCCAGTCTCATTGACTTTATGAGAACAAAAGGCAACTTCTGGGCAACAACAGACTTTTACACACACACAAAAAAAATGTTCCAAAATGTATGAGTCTGAATCTGGTTAAAGAAGTTTCAGGTCATTTACAGTGCTAATAATAAGCGTTTCAAATCGCTTGGTTTCACAGCATACAAAGGTAAAATCTGAATTCTTCGTCCTGTCATCATTCCAATCTGTTTTATGTTTTGGAGTTGAAATGTTCTGGCACCTCATTAACAGCCCCGTGTTTTGCCAACTGCATGCTTCAGTAATTTGATGGTCTTTAGAGGCCAGCATTTGTCACTGCGTGCCAAGCAAGTGTAAAGTGTCCCATTAGCCTTGAGTTTATGTCTAATCTGAGATTAATCATTTAGTGGCATCTGATCCTAAATGATTGGGGCACCTCTCGTCCTTTACTGTGTGAAATATTTACCGTTATGACGATGGCTCCTCTCCACGAAAAATCTAATCGGGACTTCTCACCTCAACTTGCTCAGAAACAAAAACTTGTTCTGTTGCGCTGCAATGCGCAGAAATTCTCCCACATTTTATGAATATTTTCTGAGCTGCAGACCCTTGAAGTAGACGAGGAGGGGGCAGGGGGTTAAGATTTAACGCTCTTTAATTCATGTCATTCTTTCCAGCACGTTTTGAGCCTTCATCACCCCCTTTGGGAATCAAGATGAATCATATGAGTATCATGACCATCACTTATATATGTGAATAAGATTAATGATATCTGTCTATTATATAGGCACCAGTGTTTTTATGTTCCATTTTACCACCCTAAGCTACACTTGCTTAAAGTCTTATTATAAGACTAATAGAAACAGTTTTAATACAAAAGGAATCATGGCTAGAAAAAGAGTCTTGGGTAAAAAGATTTTTTTATAAAGGAGACCTTTCAAAAGTGATGGCCTTGATGCCTTCAAGTTTCCTCTAGTGAATTATCCGAAATCAGATCAAAGATCCAGGTTACCAGTGGCTGTTTCTGTTTCTCTACGTCACAGACATTAAACCGTTGCAGTTTATTCAAACTATGACATATTTCATCATCCTGATGCTCAGAGCTGGTTATAGAAAAAAACTGTTCTGATCAAAAACAGATCTTAGCTTTAGATTGTGACACTTGGAGTGGGTGTAAAATTGATCTGGTTGCAGATTTAAACGGAGCGTAAATGTATTTTTCATCCCTGAAAATTTCTTTACTTGTGAAGTTATGAGGCTCAGACGTGCCAGAAAAAATACGAATTAAAGGCTGATGCTGACGTCTGAAACTGGACTCAAGAAAACATTTTAGGAAAGAGGAACTTCCGTGGGAACCCTTTCAGGAACTTCATAGTTTGATCCAAAAAAAAAAAAATTGCTTTTTTGGGTTTTTTTTACTGGTTCATGCCTCCAAAAAAAAGTCCCTGCTCCTCAGCGAGTCCCTTCTGTGTTCCAGAAACTGAGAAAGTATAAACTAGTAGGACAAATCAATAGAACAAAAGATGGGAATTTCAAAAACAAAGGGCAGCAAGAGCACGAGAGGGAGTAGTCTGACATTGTTTTGTTCTACTCAAGCAGAAAGCAGCGCCTTTAAAAAAAAAAAAAAAAAAAAAAAAACACAAGTAGTTTCAATAAATCATTTTAGAGATGGGCCTCCCTTCTTTCCTTTCAGCTTGCCCTGATGGGTCAAATTTTGGAGTTTTCTGTATTTATAAGCCCTAAATTGCTTCTTTTTTTCCCTTTTTCTTCTCTTTCAAATGGTTTTTTGTAGATGATCAGTTAAAAGTACCAAAATATATTCAGCTTCTTTTTTATGGTAATATTTACCTCTGAAAAAGGAAGATCCTGTCAAAGATGGCAGTTGGCCCAACATAGAACTGATGACATTTCTGAGTCAATCTGGATCAGTATGAAGAGATTTTAGGATAGAATCGTTTACCAGTAAAACTGGACTCGTTTAAGTTGGAATAAATATCCGATTTAAATAAGGACACATCATGATGATTTTCTAAATATCAAGCTAATCTGGATCCAGTTTTCCTCCTGCATGGTGTGCAGTGAATTTTCAGTTTAGGTAGAGGTATGCACACACTGACTGCTCTTGTTCTAAATTTATAGGCAAACTAAATCTAACAAATTGTGGAAAAATCCAAACTTGAACTTAAGAGAACACAATTCATGGCCACAGGCCTCGGGAGCCGAGAGTTCACTGGCAGCGTACGGAGGGAAAGTCTGAGCTCTACAACAAAACCGAAACACAGTAAATTTAAGCAAAAGTTGGAGACTCGATTATTATGAAATATGTCGGCGTATGCCTGGCCCAGACAAGTCAACACAAATCTGACAACCTGCCAAACAAGAAGGTGGATCACAACATTAAGCGCAGGGTGCGGGCCTCTTTTTGCAATGGGGACGCAGACAATCAATGCAGGCAAAGTGTTGAGGAAAACCTACTTCAAAGTGCCAAAGACCTTAAACTGAGGTGATGATTGGTGTTCAAACATGATAAAGGCCACCAGCATGCTGCCAAATCAACATTAAAATGAGGGGAGCGGCCAAAGCTTTGACTTGTCCTGAAAAATAATGCATCTGAGATTGTTTATTGACTCACTCTATCCAGCACGAGTGCGAGAGAAAGAAAATTCAGCCTCAGCTGCGAGGAAAACCCCTAAATCAAGATGCCCAGCCACACACATTCTGACATATGAATAAAGATTTGCGTATTTTGATTTTCCTCAAAAAGCACACGTTCCAAAGCTTGACTAATTCCTGAATATGTCACGTCCATCATCTCTGATGCCACAGGAGAAAACAGGAGCCGCACCAAACATGTGTGAGTTTGATCTGCACTCTAAAGGTCTAAGCAGCACAGGAAAATGGCTGTAAAGAAAACATCATTAGTTACAGAGTAAACAGGAGTTCAACAGAAAAACAGAAAGCAATCAAACCCTAAAGTGATTCTCCTTAATAGGAAAGATAATCTCCTCCACTTTAGCTTGATTCTCCTCAGCTCAGCTGGTTCCTCAGTGTAATTGCTCCTGTTAATCATGCCTTAATTTGTTGACGAGATTCATTTGGAAGACTTGACTTTAGAGAAAGAGAAAAAAACTACACGCAATCTCCTCCAATCTGGGTGTGCCAGCATCTTGAAATTAAGGATACGCAAAGAAGAGCGAGACCAGATTAAGTCATTTTAAGAGTATTAGAGATGCCCCTAAAGACTGATGTAACACCGTGATCGGCGCGTGTCACTGCTTATTAAACCAGCAAAACTGATCAGCCATCTCATTCTTCTTAATAGGAATACTGAAGAAACTTCTGTTTGTCCCTCTTTACAGTACCCATGTAAGAGTTTTAGCTTGTTTATAATAAAAACATCATAAAAACCCCCTAACGCTCACTCCCTGCTGGCTCACAATCCAAAAAAACCTAGAGCTGGAGCTCAATATTTATTTAAGATAATTATAAATCTGGTTGAGGTTTTTTCTGCTTAAATTTTAGAGCTTCCCTCAAGGAGGTTTCGTCCTTCCCCCAAAGGAAAATCAAGGGAAAAAATACATTTTTATTGGTTAAATAGTCAGAAATTCCACTAAAATATATAAACTTTTGCTTAGCAAGATAACACAGACTTAAAATTTTCTTAAATTTCTTAAAAAAGACCCTGATTAGGTCATTTTCCTATAAATATTGATGCCACTTTACAACTATCATTAAAATAAATAACACTACCACCTAAGCCGGGGCTTTTGATTCTCCTTTCATAAGGTTCCTGCAATAGACACGCATTTGAGGTTTAAGCCAATCAGTCTGCTTTTCAGTTACTTAAAATTTCAAGTTAACAATTATCAGAATTATTACATTACAAAATAATTGGATTCTCACTGTATGTATAATGCTTGCCATCACTGAGCAGCCCTACTAGATATCTGTCACCAGATATCTCAGGACACCCTAAAAGGTCACGTGTCTGACCCCCATGGCTCAGAGAAGTTTTTCCCACAAAGGCAGAAGCTACTTAACATTAAACGGTGTAAATAATCATTTCAAACATATTTTCAGTGGCATGTAATAAAACACAAATTAAAAGGAAACATTTACACAGGCAGTTTATCTCTCAGGTTAAAAGGCTTACAGAGTCCCAGTGTAATTTAGAGATAGAAGTAATTAGATAATCAGACCACACCATCACTAAAATCAGCAGCCTGAGCCCTCCCAGCAAAGTAAAATCATTTACCTCTTGCTCGACTTGTGAAGTGGAAAAAAACTGCCAGGCAGCTGCCATTAAGTGTTTGAAGTGTGAAAGTAAGAGCCAGGAGGGAGGTCAGACCTGTTAAGGTGTAGCTATCAGTAAGAGTGGCTGTTTGCAAAACCAGAATTCTTCAATGACCTGAGCTGCCCCTCACTCACTCACACTCAACCACAGGACAGCTACAGGAAAACATACTGGGCTATTTAAAAAGTTCTGCCCCAAAAATGTGTGTTCGGTTTGGTCAGACATAACACTTTTTTTTTTTGCATTTTTCACCTTCATCTCTAACTTTCTGGCATAACTGAGACATCTGCGTACAAAGTCAGTCTCGCAGTAAGAAAAATGTGTCACCGGAGCGCTGCGCTCATCTGAACTTTTTAAACATGTACCGAAAATATCTGGTGAGCCAGAGAAACAATCCAAATCGATCCCCTCACCTTTTCATATTATGATAATAATGATAAAGGTTTCCCAAAAGCAGCCGCATTATATGCAAAAAAATACATGTGTGAAACTGCTACTTAAGCTCCTTTTAAGTGATTATATTATAAATTAAGCACATAATGATACTCACAGTTTCTCTTTAGATCACTGAGGCACACAAACTGCTAGCTTCACTAAATGGCAGTGACTTGGAAGACTCCTCTCACCCCCAGAAAGCCTTGTGCAGCTGAAATGACTCACATCCCCTCATCCAACCTCTGTCAACCATCATGAGGAGGTAAACACTTCCAAATATGGAGAAAATATGAAGACGGTATTGGAGGGCAATATCAGTTTGGTTTGCTTTTAGTTTGGAATGCCATACTCTGTGAGCCAGAGTCACTCCACGGAGCCAGTTCTGCGGTGCATACCTTTCACTTGGAATAATAATGATGATTGTAGAGACTTTTCACATTGTTTTGGGTTGAGTCTGACCTAAGATGGGTGAAAGTGTGAGCTTGCTCTTATATTTAAGAGAATATAGTTTAAAAAAGGAAAGAAAGAAAAGAAAAAATGAGTGGCCTCAAAAGTACAGGAATGTCCAAGAAATGCAAAATAAAGTGAATATCAATATAATTCACTCCCTGTTAACCAGGAAAGCAGGGCCAGATTAGCAGGTAAAAACAGCCCACGTGCTGTGAGGAGCGGTCTTGTCGCACAGATTGTCTTCAAGTGATTAAGAGGGTGTAATTAAAGTCTGATTACGCCCCGCGAGTGCCATAGGTCAGCCACTAAACAGCCGGTAGGAGAGATCATTACAATGCCCTGCATGGACTGGAAGTGTATTGAGGAGCAACTTGGCTTGAGAGTGCTCATTTCCTGAAACAGCTCAGCCCACTTCATTCAAATCCCACAGGAGAAGACCATTCACTGACACTTCAAGATACAGTCATTTTCTGTTTTTGGTTCCCTCATTTCTAATGCGGGGAATCGTTTTCTGTAACAAACTTCATAGAAATCTGAATCAAAGTCAGTCTGAACAGTTAAATGAGAAGTCAAAGCTTTCCCCCTGACTCTAATGCCACATATGTAAATAATGTGCACCTGAGACGTCTGTGATATGAAGGGTCTACAGGGTTAAAGTAAAGCTCTGCCCTTCTTTTGGCATTTGCATTACTTTTATAGGAAGCTGAACTCCAAGTGCATGTTTGGAAGGATATTAGAAGAGACTGCTAAATGGGGCCTCACGAGAAGGCAGCTGCAATGTAAACACAGAAGAGCCTTAAAAACTTCACGACTCATTTATGCAAAGACGTAAAGGCGCTTATAAGCCAGTCTGATGCAACTTCAGTCTTTGCACAGAACTTGAAAGCATCAGGTGGCAGCATGGAGGCGCACCCAAGCTTTCCAAAAACAAATCATTAAGTAATACTTGATGATAAATCTCAAAGCAAAAATCAGCTGCCTGTCTAGTGACTGTCCCTCCTGGACTTTATATGGTAATCCCGATTCTGCTTTGCAGCCTTGTGAGATTGACACGTTGGAGCTCCACCTGACACAGGTGTTGGTTACAATGACCCTGCAATTCACAGAGGACAGAGAAGACTCCTACAACCAGCATTCGGCCATGACAGCCTGAATTTTTCTTGATTTTGGCTTCTAATGATTATGCAAACAAAATAAAAAGAAAACAATCACTTTTTTTTTTTTTACATTCATTTTGATTATGAAGTTCACCACTTTCCTTTACTGGGGTGTGTTTTCCACCCACATAAAACACCCAAAGTCACTTGCTGTTTAGTTCAACTCAATCCAAGACAATTATAAGACACGCTTCAGTCAACAAGATCTATCTGAAGGAAGAAAAGTTCACAAGGCCGCCTGCAGCTTCTTCAGGTTTGAAGAAGTTCATCGGCTCTCTGTGCTTGTATACAGGTCCATTAGACACCTCAGACCACTGCCACTTGGGGGGGGGGTTTCCCATCTGAACCCACAGACATCACATGGAAGACTGGCTGGAACCAGTGGTTTACCTTGTAAGATATGCTTTATGGTCAAAATTATTCCCCAAGTCTGTGCTGTATGAACCTAATGAACCTAAAGGTGTGTCCACCATATCTGCTATCGTCTTGTTCTCAAGTTATCACAATATACAAGATTTTTAGAAAGCTTACCCTGACCTCGAGGTCGAGGTCTCTGAGATTTTTGGTAGATGCATCTATGGTATCAATCTGAAGCTCCTACATCATTTTCCAGTTATCGGAATCACAAGACTTTTCGAAAAGTTGATCTCTGTCCTCTAACCTCTGTCCTTAATATTGAGGTCTTGGAGAATCAAACTCATCTGAGATTTTTAGTAGATATCATACCATGGCATCTTCATTTAATAAGCTCTTTAAAACACCCATAGCTGACACAAAGTGCTGTACATTGGAACTAATAATAAATAATACGAATCATTTAAAAAATATATCCCCGTGATATCAGTTTGAACCTCCTACATTGCTTTATTCTCGTGTTATCACAAACTTAGGTGTCCACGCTGCCTGCCTGTACGCTCACCCAACAAAAAAAACGACATCAGTCTTTTAAGGCTGAGGGGTAAAAACTTTCTGGACTGAAAGAAATCAACTGCCTGGTAGATTGAAGCATGAGACAGGAATTGCCAGAGCCAGCTGGTTAGCAGGAACTGAACTTTCAACATAACATAAGGGTGAGTAAATTATTGGTGGCATCACCCTACCAAAGTAATGCGCATCAAAACATATTTGGGCGACTGCTGAAACACAACAGTGACCTGCTAGGGTAAAGTCTGCGTGGGAAACACTGAACTTCTTCAGACTGGATTCAATCTTCTGCCTATGAAACAGTGTGAGGGGAAAGAATGAAGCCATTTGGTCTCCTTTATCACTCACAGACTCACAATCAAGCAAGGTAATAGTAGGGTCAAAGGTCAAATTTCACATAATGTTTAGATGCAAACTATGATGACATATTTAGAATCTCTATATATCAGTAAGTGTTGCCAAAACAAACAAAGACAGGACAATTTTTAAGCATACTTTTAATGATAAAAGACTTTTTCTGAAAATTTTACCTTATTTGAACTGCGAAAGTACAAAAAACATGATATTTATATTTCCTATACACCATACCCAATATGACTTTATTCTATCAATGGCAGTAAGAGATATAGTTTTAAATAACATTACTATTACTTTGACCTTTAGATCATTTACCTTCAAAGAAAGGTAAGAGGTCAAATCTGACATTATATTTTAAGTCATTTATATTGTACTTGATACCACATATGTCCATTTCCAACCAATAAATCAATATGTTAACCTTGACCACCTTTGGTGGATGCAAGCCAAGTTTGGATGGATTGTTAACATGACCCCACTCTACACCGTCACAAAGTTGATAATATTTCATTCAAAACTTTTTGAGCTATTGTGTTTAAAGATATAGAAATGCTACCAAAAACATAGCCTCCTTTGTGGAGGTAATTAAGATGATTCCAAGCATTCTTTTTTATTCGTAATGCCTACATTACCCACAATGCACATCCACTACCAAAACAAGTTGGAGATTGCGATGTATTTTGGAAGAGGCGGCTAATATGTTAAGTTTTTTCTTGCATTTGCACGACTCACTTGTCTCCACACTAAGGCTTGCTGATAAGTGACATTACACCTGATGTACAAAAGCTCACGAAGATAATAGAGCAATAACAAGTTCATAGGAATCCTCACTGGAAGGAACACAATGATTAACAAGTAACTCCTTGTACTGTTTAACACTGAGCCCATCATAAAAGCTTCATTGTGGGCATGCTGCTTTTATGGTAGAACATGAAGTTCAGGCCCAGAACTAAGTCCCTACGTTTCTACAGTGTGGAAATTAGTACACTTAACCTTCTAACCAAGCTCTAGAACCACGTGACAGAAAACACAGCAACATATAAAAAGGTAAAACTCAGCAAAGAAAAAAAGCTCTCTTACTTTTTCTCCACTTTGACGTCGCTGTAGTGTTTCTGGAAGACGATGAAAGCTGTATGTTGAAGTCTGTTGACACTGAGAAATAAAAAAAACCTCAAATGGATTACACAACTTTAATTGTGCTATGCAGGACCCACACTGGCATGGTAAGTAGGTCCTGTCATCTCACACACATTTTTTTTCCCATGACTGTGTTGTTCATCAGCAGAAAGATGAACTTTGGGCAGGCTTCCTATAAATCGTGCATGAACCTAAGCGCTGGTTGTCCATTTAAATTTGAGTCTGTCAGGCACCTGTCACCCCTCTGGGAGCAATACTTCATAGCAAAGATGTAGAGCGGGAACAACAATGCTGACAAGTGACACCGCAGAAAATATTTCACCACAGCACAACAATTATTTAGCAGAGAGAACTAACAGACTAAAATTTTATATAAATGCATTCCTGACAGGTGAAGGACCAATTTGTTTGAACTGGCCATCATGTGTTCAAGTCAAAGCATCTCATTACTTTGTAGGGATTAGGCGTCAAATTTAAGACACTACATACTCCAGCAGACAGGTTCAATGAGCTTGGCTGATCTGACTTCCATCTGATGGTACCAAACCAGTAAAAATGTTGAATGTCCAATTTATCCAGCCAAAATTGGAGCAAAACTTTAAAAAAAAAAAAAAAAAAGGCTAAAACCTAATTCTGAATTGAAAGATAAAAGGGTGAAAACATTGTGATAATATTTTAGTCCCTCCAAAACAGTCATACTGCAAGGCTCAAAATTAAAATCATCTTGCAACCAAAGACAGGCTGTGACACATTTTTTAAGTTTAAAAAAACTATTAACTAGCCAACAGGAATGAAGATTGTAATAATGGAATAATTAACACGGTAACTTATTTATATACTAATTCTTATTCATGGTAACTGTACATAGATTTTCTACTGCTTATCCAGGTTGAGGTCACATGGGCAAAAATATGTATGCTACAAACACATTAGACTGGTTTTGGTCCATTTACCAGTGACTATTATGCATGTCAAACAAAGAAATTACACAATCCATATCATGCGTTTTATCAGATGAGTTACTTAAACTATATTATCTACTGATAATGTCAGCTTGCTGGCTCCATAATTATGGGATCTGGTTGTGTAACTGTGAAAGAGTTACTGACAAACAAGATCTGCATGGTGCACTGGTGAGGCATCACAGACGTATTTGGAAAGTTAAAACAGCACAGAGATCTGATCCATCACATTTATCAGATCTTTTAAATCTGGAGGTCATACCATCGTATGCTAACCCAAAATGTTTCTGTAGGTACTTTTAATATATACAGTATTTGACTTTTGATATGTATTTGTGTTTGTATGATATGTAAGTGTTCCAGGGCAAAGGTTTCCAGGGTTTTCTGAAGGTCTTCAACGTTTTTGTTTTTTTTTTACTAATTTTCAGTCCAGTCCTCGTACCTGACCATTTTCAGATGAATGATTTTTTTGGTTGTTTTTTTATTAAGCTACTTAACATTGATCTATGAATCATTCAAGGATAAGAACGGCACCAAACTAAATGGATGGACTGCTGTTGGGTCTATACATAAAAGCAAAGAACCACTTTTAAATTGTATTTTTAGGGACTTTGTTACTGGAAGCCTGTGGCAAAAAAACAAACACCATTTGTTTCTATTTCTTTTGCAGAATCCATGAAAAATGCCAAAGAGTTGGCATTTTTCATACATTTGCCATACAAACGGATGGAAATAAAATTGTATTTTGCACCAACAAGGTGATTCCTAAATAGCGATTACCTTAAATCTTGGCACATCTTGGACTGGGGTGCAGCTATCTATAAAACACGGTAGAGGCTCTGTCATGTTTTGGGGCTCCATTTCAGCCAGTGATGTTGTACTTGTCATAGAAAAGTAAAGTTTTGATCCACTATTTTCAAAGATTGGTAACAGCTTCATTTTTTAGCATTACTATGATCCAAAACGCTCTGCCAATGCAATAAAATCACACCTGAATAGAAAAACACACAATGGAACACTATCAGTCACGGACTGGCTTCCCTAGAGCCTGGACCTCAACATTATTGAAACAGTGTGGGAGGGAGAAACATCCATCTACGAAGCCTGGAGAACTATTCCTGAATACTACTTAAAGAAACAACAGGAACGCTTTCCTAAAAGCTTTCAGGCTGTGTTGAAGAATAAAGGTGGTCACACCAAATACTGACTTTCAAGCTTGTTGGAACTGTAAAAACTCTGTTTTTGACCTATTTTCCTAGAAAAAGAAAAAAAAACTATCAATGGTGATTTTTGTACAGTACTGGTCAGAAGAACTGCATCCCATCAAAAAAGCCCATCTCTACATTCGGATATATGAGTAGTTTAAACAACACCTGTTTAAATAAAACCTTCAAATAGTTTCATTGCTTTAAAAAAAAAAAAAGTCCTCAATAATGTATACGAATCTAAAGAATCTGCTGTGAAGCAGCAAATCCAAATAACCAGAGTGACCCAATTGAACTTGAGATTTTCTACAACTTTCCAAAGATGTCATTACATTAAACAGCAAACTGATGACTTGTGTCTCCATGAGATATAAAAATTCAACCTTTATGCTACTTTTTGTTTAAATCTTATGCTGAATGGACATTAGTTATATACCGTAGACTGCATTATTAGTAGTAGCATTGTCTGGGTTCAAGTGTGTATTTCTATCTGAAATCAACACTAATAAAATTCATCAAACAGATACCGCAAGTACTTACAAAATAAAAATCCCCCCGAAATGGTTTTAGCTTTGAAGGAGCCCTGCAGCTGTAGGGGACGACCCCGAATTATCCTACAGGATTCTTTTGGATTAAATAAGAGTCAGATAGAAGTATTGGGAAAACCAGCCTACTACATGTCACACCCCAAGCTGAGAAAACAGCAGAAGTCTTAAACAGGCACAGACATGTTATGCTATGCTGTGTAGGTTGCATCATGGGGCTGGCGGGGAACTGTGTTGTTATTGGTCCCAGGCGATCTTTGGTGTTCATTTAACATATTTGCATTCATTTTATTGTTTTTTGTGCAATAACAATAAACCCATTCGTCATCCTTTAAGGAAGTTTTTTATAGACCCAACTTTAAATGATGAGTTTTGAGTTGATTAAGATCTGGATGCATTATTCAGAAATGTATGGAGTATGAAAAACTGGGAGATGGTGTCTTGAGCCACTCAAGAAAACATCACTGACCCATTCAGATCCAAATGTCCTTCAGGATCTAGGGATGGGAATCAGGAATCTAGTAGTTCAGTTCCTTGGAATTGTTAGTCTAGCTGCCTGTTGATGCTTAGTGGTTCCAGTTGCACTTGGGCTACAATCCAATGATTTCAGTTCACAGGGTGTGGAGGAAATAGCAACGCAGTCTACAACGTTGATATGGACATAACTTTTTTTTACTGCACAAAAGGACAAGAGCGTGATAGTACAGTGGAACCCTGACTTACGAATACCCCATGTCACGAAAAATTCAAGTTACGAAGGCACTGAACGGCAATATTTCTGCCCGTGTTACGGCAAAATGCCCGTGTAACAAATCCGCGGGCTCTGATTGGCTGAGCCTACAATGCCCACAATGCCTTCCGAATCATGTGACAACCCCTGGGCTTCCATATTTGCACTTCGCTGTTCCACTTGAACGACGTATTGTTGTTCTAGTTCGCAATTAGCCTATAGCCTATCGTTCAGCATCGGCTCACTCAAAAGGCGCAATGGGTGCTTCAACTTACGAAAATTTTCGACTTACGAAAGACTCTCGGGAACGAATTCATTTTGTAAGTTGGGGTTCCACTGTAAAGTGGAAACTGAATAAAGGACATGAACAGCTGCACTAAGCTGCTAACACAACTTCGGCTTTTTGCACAGACACCATGCTAATGCTAAGCTAGCCAGAGAACATACTAACGCTAGACTAGCCAGACACCAATGCTAACACTAAGCTAGCCAAGAACCCAAAGTGAAAGCTGTCTTTGGACTGTGGAAGGAAGCCGGAGTACTGAGGAAGACCCACACAGACACACAGAGAACATCCAAACTCCACAGAGAAAGGCTCTGGCCTGATGGTGGATTCGAACCCAGGATCAGCTTGCCAAAGCTAACCGCCATTCATAACAACACTAATTGTAATTAATTATCTACAGCCTTAGAAGATCCTTGGTTTATCATAGCTTATAGAGGTAGTGTTTTCTAAAAGAGGTGCTGTGTGAGTATGAAAAACTGGTGCTGTTTTTTTCAGAGAAGGACATTCTCATTAAAATATGTCAAGAAACACAAACAGTGGAATAACTTGACTAAAACTACCAGGGGGGCCAAGGCTCAAAGGCAGCAGAGCCACTCATCTTTTAAGTTTAACATCATCAACGCTGTCAAACGAGTTCTTTTTAGCCAGAGATTTTAAAGACAGTTTCGTTTAATGTTGCCTGAGTAGAAAATGTGTCGGAGCGACGCAGATGTATTCAGTTTGATGACAGCTCTCCCAAGGGACTTGGTGTTATTGATTTGAAATTCACATCCAAGTCAAAGTTTGAATTCAGTCTTTTAAAGAAGAAAGTGAGATTTATTTTTCATTCCAAGGCAGAACAATACCTACAGCCTGGACCAAGATTCTTGTTTCACTCACAAAGAGGAAGATGACGTCAGATCCATTTAGGTATAAAAGGGTTCAGTTTAGTCAACTTTCTGAGGAAATCTTGAAGCAAAATACGGAGGTATTGCCTCAGTACTGGTTACGTCAACAGACCAAACATTTTTAAACATATCTGCAAGGGAAAAGTCCATATCTCTGGCCACTATTTGCACAAGCACTCCTCTCTGGTTTACAGCCTGGCTTGTTGTACACTGCATGACTTAATATCTGACAACTCAATGTTGCTGCCCTGTCCAGTCACCGATACAAATATTAGTCGGGTAAACTAATTCTTCATATTTTATTGATGTACAACACCAGTTAACAACCGTTTTGGAGATGTTGCATCACCTGTGACTATGCGAGTCTGAAACCCTTTCAAAAGGCTGTTAAACACACAATGTAAAAAGCAGAGACCCATACATTTACCATGAAACAATCTTACATACACTGCATCTGCATTTTAAAACCATCATCCTGTCAAACCATACAACAGCAGAATTATAGAGACGTAGATGTGGGACTTAGCCTTTAAAGTTCCACTTTGTTGGTTTTTATGCACTGCAAAACTTCAATCTAGAAGGAATTTATGTGGGAATGCAAAGCAGATTTATTCATCCATTTTGTCCAGGTCATAACAGGAGTATATATCCCACCCAAAGATGATCACAAAACAGATATGCAGCTGGAATGACAGGCAACAGTTTTAACTGGTGCTGCAACAGAAGATTAGGAATACAGGACTATAGAGAGGCAATCACACATGATCATAAAATGCTTTAATTTATGCTTCTAAGAAGAAAAAATGATGCAGTATTTTTATTCATTATGATTGATGCTGGACTTTTAACCTGCCTAGTTTGTGTCTGTGCAGCAGAAATGAGCCTTCCCTGGAGGATGTCTGGGCTCTCCCTTAGAGAAAGGGTGAGGATCTCAGTCTCTCAGAAGTGGTTCGGAGCAGAGCTGATATTCCTCCACATCAAATGGAGTCAGTTGAAGTGGCTCAGACAACTGACTAGATGCCTCCTGGACACCTCAGAGGTGAAATGTTTAAAAGATATCTTACAGGAAGGACACTCTGGAGCAGACCCAAGACAAACTGTGGAGATTATGTCTAAGTGTCAGTACCAGAGCCTACCACAGCCTAGAGGAGGTAGCTGCGAGACGGAGGTCTGGACATCTCTGCGTGGAGAGCTGCCTCTGTGACCCAGGACCCGGATATAAGCATTAGAAAACTGACCGATTGATACATTCAGTTCCAAACTGTAAAATAATTACACAAACGGCTAACAAACAGTCACTTGAGCTTCCCAGTCTCAATAAATATCTACACCAATGCCTGACTGTGTTGTTTACGAAAGACAAACTGTTGGTCTCTTCGAGTTGATTCATTCTCTTCCAGTTGATGGGAAAAATGGCGGCAGAAGCTGGAAACACGTAGCAGACGACAGTGGTGGCCAAAAGGCCAATCGCAGTGAATGCAGGCTGCACTGATATTCCTTCATTTAAATAATGTAATAGATGAAAAAATGATGGATCATTGGGCCATGTCTTATCTCATAGTATCATACCCCCCCCCCCCCCGTTAAGTGCTTCACTCTAGTCCTAGTATATTTAAAAGTAGAATGGGAGACAGACCTCTCATTTTCAGACCTCTCTTCTGTGGAACAGGCTTCCAGTTTGGATTTAGGACACAGAAACCTTCTCTACTTTAAAAGTTCCGCTTTAAAACTTTCCTTTTTGGTTCAGCACGTAGTTAGGGCTAGATCAGGTGACTCTGAACCCTCCCTTAGTTACACTGCAATAAACCTGGCTGCTGGAAGTTTCCCATGATGCACTGAGTGTTTCTTTACCACTCTCTCGCCACTTCGCATTTAATCAGTTTAATTTCCAGCTCTCTTTTATCCTGTCCCCTTTGCCTTGCGCCCAGTCTTGTTATGACTGAGGTTTCTTCCTGTTAAAAGGGAGTTTTTCCTTCCCACTGCTGCCAAGTGCTTACTTACAGAGGGTTCTCTCTCTATCAATGCAGAGTCTTTACCTTATATTACTGAGCACCTAGTGGCAGCTGTTGTTGTGATTTGGTACTATAGAAATAAAACTGAACTGAACTGACAGTGGTGTATGGTTTAATGATAAAAACTTTATTTTCTTTCTTGTTTTTTTTTTTTTCCTCGAGCGGCCCCCAACTGAGCTCAAAGTGCCCACTAGATGATCCAACCAGGATGGGTGATAGTGGGATGCATAGACGTTATAAGGCGGTGGCGCTTATGCTAAAGCGGAAAAAAAAATGTGTCCACGCTCAAAATTACCGTCACCTGACAGTACAGTCAAAATTGTCACTGACGTCATCAGCGACAACATAAAGGCTTCTTTCCAAAGTGGAGAACACAGATTCGCATTGATAGTTGTTGTTGTTGTTTTTTATTGTTTCGCCTTTAAAAAGTTTGACTCCCCTGCTGTGAAGGATACGTCTGTAGCAATAACGCCAACAAAGCACAGATGTGTTACTTTGTAACACACGCGGCTATGAAAAGTACTCGAACAACGTGGCAAATTCGAGACAAACGAGTCCAAGGAGCAGCAACAGTGACGATACAAATAACTATTTTTTAGTAAACGGAAGTTTCTGGGCGCTCTAAAGTAAAAAGCAGCGACATGTTTCCCTTCTGATGGAGGGCTCTGTGGGGGCTCTGGTGTCTTCCGCATTGCTCTGCAGTAAACCACTGTGCTAAATCTAGGAGCCCCGCAGAGACGCCCCGAGTCTCGTTTAGCCAAATGAGCCGCTTCACAGTGTTTGAACGTGTTTTCTGTGCATGACTGAGTCCAGCTCGGCACCAGCTAGCGACAAGTTAGCTCTGTTAGTTTCCCCGTGTCACAGTCCTACCGGCCCGAGCTCTGGTACCGAGTCCACGCCCTCACTGTGAACCCGTCCGAGCTGCAGTAAAATCCACATTACATCCCAACAAGGCCGAACAAAGTGAGCACGAACTGCTCCAGAGCCGGGTTCTTAACAGCAACACGTCAAACTGCACCGGAAACCGCCCGTATGTTTGAAAAGGTGCGACGTATAGTTTCACTTACCTCGCTTTCTAGGAAACCTAACACAGGGGCTGAAATCCCACCAAAAAAAGTGAAAACTACTTGATCCAAATTCTGGGAGAGTTGTAGGCAGTGACGTCACGCTGAAATTCCAGCTCGTCTGAGTCAGTTCAGAGGTTTGCCCATGTAAGGCAGCAGGCCAAAACAGCACGGCCCTCAGTGAGCACACATCTCCGGTCTGTGCGCACAGCAGCACGCTGCAGTCAGGCAAAGGTCCACGCTGGAGGCTTTCTCCTCAAATAAACTATCATCCTAATAAATACAGAAAAATTGAACGTACCGATACTTAGAACCCTTAAAATGTAAATGAAAGAAGAGTGTGCAGTGATTTGGTGTCAAACATGTGGCCTGGGGGCCAGAAGTGGCCCTCCAAATAAGGGTCCGGTTTAACTTGTGGTATTTGTTTGCATATTTCACTCTCTTTATTCGAGGTGTTGTTGTCATATTGCACAAACAACAACCTCTGCCTGTTAGTATCTGACATCACCAAAAACAGATAAATACAAAATGTTTAAAAAAATAACACAAAACTTTGTCAAGATCATCTTCAGCCAACAATACAAAATATGGGACAGCCTAGATTCTATCCCAGGTTTTCTCATGGGCTGTATCACTACAAAAGAAACATTGGGGCCAGAACCAGCACTCCAAATGCTTTCCAGTCCAGCCCACGGGATTCCTTTGCAAAGTGTGAGATGATTACTTAACCTGTCACAGGTAATCACATAAGTTAGACATTAGATGTGACAGGAGGTACAAGCCAGAGGTCCAAACAAATGTGTAAGTTTGGAACACCTGTGATCTTCTGGGTCATTATTATAGAAGCACTGGGATTTTAAGAAGACATAGCATTAGCTAAAGTTACCTTTTTATATTTTCTCTCCTCCCTTTGATGTTTTTCGATACTTCAACGCTCATGTATACGCCGTACATAAAAGATGGGCTTGGCTATTGTTAGTACTTTGGCCACCTTTATGTTATTCTTGTTTCTATTTATTTGTTTTGGAAACACCAGTAAGCATATTTGGATGACAGGATGGAGTGCAAAGTTATCAGCTAATGCTAACTAGCTTCATTATTAAGAATCATTCATAAGCTGTGTGGATGCAATACAGATACACGGATACCTGCTAATTAGTGCAAATTAAGAAACCTATAAAGTCACAATATTTTTCTATTAAAAATGCTCCAAAAGGCACTAACAGCACTAACAGCAGTTCAGTTCAGCTCCATTTACAGGATCTAAGGCCTAGTCAGCGTCTTCTACATGCACACCTGTCAGTCAAAGTGGCTATTCTCATAACTGTAGATTCTAGATGGATGAGTTATATAAAATTCATAGTTTTTATCAAGGAGGAAATTATCCATGGAGACCAAAGGTGTGTTTTTCTTTGTATCAGGCTGTAAACATGTTTATTTCTGCTGTAAAGTTAGACATTTTAACATGGGAGCTGACTTAAAGCTGGACCCTGAGGTTGTTTCTTGGTTTAACCAGGCAGGAAGTGAAACTTTCTCGACTAAGAATGTGTTTTGTATGAGTGTCATTTGGTAGAGCTACTGTGACTTGTGATGCATATCTGTCAGTGTAACTGCATTTTTATTTATTTTTTCTAAGATATACTTCTTTGTATTGTAAAGAACTAAATTTAGACACAAAATAAACACAGTACATAGATCTGATCTGATATATATATCATATGTGAAACGTGTGTGTTTTTTTAGTATATAAGCTCATCATGACTTATAAAGTTCAAACAAGGCAGCAACATTATAATAAAGAGAGATGGCAGTCAAGAATCCTAAATTGAAATCTCTGGAAGAATTTATCAATCGCAAAGATGCAAAAAGATATTCAACTTTCAGGGGAAACAGCAAGGATTTAAAGCATTTTTCATACATGTAATTTTTAAACTCCATAAAAATTAAAGTAAAATAAATTAAAATAACCATATATAATGCTTTAAAACATGTAGTCGCCCAGATGCATCAACATGGCTGCCAAATAGCGTGACTAGTTTCTGGAACTTTGGACAGGGCCAATAAAAGGCTGAAAAGATTGTGTAACCAAGTAGAACATCTCATAACTAGTAAAGTTAATTAGTAACGTGAATAGATATTTTAAAAAAAAAGATATATCATCCCATAGATATTAAGGCTTGGCTTTTAGAAGAAAGGATACGTGCAGTTTCACCATTCTGTCAATGGCTGCTTGTACACTTCTCAAATGTAGAACTACAAATTCCCATGATATATTATGTCTTTATAAGATTCACAGAATCCATATGAGGCAAAGCAAACAGGATTTTGACAGGAAATCACCACATTTGCTCAGACACACTTCTGATAACTCGCAGTGAACATCGCTGCTGTGCAGATTTCATTTAAACACTACCATGCAAAAGAAAAATAGAGACCCTCAGGCTCAGAAAAGCTGCTGCCTTCTGTGGTCATTTAAGATGGACTGAGATGGAGAACTACACCCCCCAAAAAAGAAAAAAAGTTTTAAAATAAATAAATTTATCAAGGAATGGGTTCGCCATCAGCACACAGTGAGCATCCATGGTGATAAGAAGGTGCATTAGTAAACACGCACATCTGTGAGGGCACCATCAGTTCTGAACGATATACACAGGTTTTAGTGCAACATATGAGGCCATTCAGATGGTGGCAAACCATATTTTACTCTTATTACAACATAACATGGGTCAGTTTATTTATATAGCATATTTAACACAACAGGCACTGATCAAAAACAAAACACACACAAAAATGACCGAAATTCATTAATTAAGTTAAAAGACAAATAAAATAAACTGGTCTGCCTGCAGTCGAGAAACATCCCTCACTCACACTCCATCCATCCATTCTGTACCACTTATCCTTAACACGATCACAGGGGGTCTAGCTTAATGATTTACATTCTTTTCACTAGCTGGGCCCACGTCCTCATTTTAGGTTTGACAGCGTTTTAGTAGGTAAAGGTGAATCCTTGGACATGAATTGAGCTGCGGTTTGGGGAAGGCCTCGAAGAGGACTGGCGACGGCTCCCGGGCCTGGCAGATCCCCATGTACTAAATAGGAGTGAAGAAGTTAAAGAATTGAGAACAAGGAGGGAGGGAGGGTGGGGCACGTAAACGAAAATGAACAGTTTGCAGAACTGGGGGGAACCTATATAGATGACAACCGGAAGGAGCGTGTTTGGAGGCGTGGTCCCGCTCCTGAAATTCCGATACATAATCTCCAATAATTTGACTTTTACATGATGTTGTGCATATTTATGGCATATATGTTTCCCATATTCTTCCCATGTCTGAAATACAATCTAGGTTAAACAGCCATGCAATAAACTGTGCAGCACTGTGTCCAGCTGGTCTTAACAGGAGACTTTCTGCTTGTCTCACAAGCCGTAACTTTCAAAAGGTTTTGTTAAGGTACCTGCTAAAGACTAGCGGACAAATGACTTTGCAAATTCAAGGTGCTGGTTAAAAAGGAAGGAGCTCAGCAAGTATCAGTCTTAACTTAGAGCATTCAACCAGTGAGGTGTGAATTGGTACATTTTATAATCTGAACAGATTCAAATTCAAACTCTGCGTGTTGCATGCTGCAGTGCTCGCATGTCCTGTCACGCACCGTATGCCTTCTGGAACCATGAGAATGAGCCAGCGCTCGTTAGTTTCGGCGACTCTTTTCTTAACTATTAGAATAAATATTACTGATGTATGAAGAAATATTACTTACCACATATCGATGAGTGACAGCAGAAGATTGAACCAGTGCGTTTTGGGTTGTAGTCTGCATATGTTAAAAGGCCTCAGTGCCTACTCTGATTGTGTCACACAGTGAGCAGTTTGAGTAATTGTTTCATAGCTACTTCATGACTTCTGTGTTCAGTCTGTTCAGACTGTTGTTTAGACAGTATCGCACATGTGTTTTTGGCCGCTGTCATATTGATACTAAGATATGAAGCATGTGACTAAAACCAGTTTACACTGACAGAAATAATTACCTGTAAATGTAAATACCTGTAAAAACTCACAAAAAGCTAATGAGTATAAATCCTACATAGTTTATGTTAATGTAGTTCAACAGTGGCATTAAAGATGGTTCTGTTCAATACTAGTGTTTTTTTTAAAAAGATCCCATTTTTATAGTGTCATTGTAATAACAGAATAGAATATATACTCAAACATATATTTGTGATTTTGTGCATGTGAAGCATTTGCAACAGGCCCTTTGTTATAGTGTATACTATAACAACAGCAGCTGTTATGGTATACAGTATAACATACAACAGTGAATGTGGTTACAGTACATTGTTTTGAAGTTACTGGAAGACCTTTTTTTTATTCATGACCTTAATTTCACCAGGAAGTCCCATGACTATCAAAATCTATTTTACAAGATTTAACTAACCTGCCAAATATGTTCAGCAACATTAACTTCTGACCCTGAGAGAAAGCTTTACTATTTTTCCTTTGAAATATTTTTTCCTTAATATGGAAATATTAAGTTATTCTTTGTACTGTGATCTCCTAATGGTAACCTCTTTCATAATACAAAAAGTCATTTGACCTATTGTTCTCAATAAAACATTGAAACACTGAAAGCTTTGAAGCCTTTTTTGTTGCTTATTTGACAACATTTCCAGAATTTTCTTTATATCCAAATATATATCTGTCTATAGGGTCTATGGCTAAAATGCATCTGAAATATACATCCATTCACTTCTGCTTATCCATTTTCAGGGTTGCGGGGCAATAGGCGGGGTACACCGTGGACAGGTCACCAGTCTGTCGCAGGGCTAACACATAGACATAGACAATAATTTGCGCTCACATTCACACCTATGGGCAATTTAGAGATTTCAATTAACCTATCCCCACTAACTGCATGTCTTTGGACTGTGGGAGGAAGCCAGAGTTCCTGGAGAGAACCCACGCAAACACGGGGAAAACACGCAAACTCCACACAGAAAGACCCCAGCCTGATGGTGGAACTGAACTCAGGACCTTCTTGCTATGAGGCTACTGTGCTAACCAGCGTGCCAATGCTGAAATTAAAATAACCAAATTTCACAAATTTTGGATCGCTTCAAGCAAAAACTGAAGCCTTAAATTGTTGGTTGGCTAGTTTCCATAATGTGCTCTGAGATCAGTTCTAAGGACAAAAGTTCTTCACCGAAATCACAAATGACCAAAATACATTTTGACCCATGAATTTGTGTCAAAATGGGGGGGGGGGTGCTAATTTCCAGCGGCCCTTCATCCTAAACTATCCATCCGGCTGGATGAAACTTCTGCTAATGTGTGCTATGTCTTTTGGTATTTTTCACTATTATACTTTTTAAAATATTAAGCTTAATTTGTCCCATTGAAATGAATGGGAAACTTCTGCAATTCTGCTAAAATTTGCTTGTTTTTGAAACTTAACTACTTCCTCATATTTTCACGTAGAACAACCATTCAAACTTTAAAATGTTCTCAAATTATTGGGCTATTCAGGTATAAATCAGCTTTTTCAAATCTTTTACCGTTTTACTTTTATGCCTCTTAAAGTTTTCAGTTGCAAAATTGTGATTTTTCACAAAATACATGCGTTGTTATGGTTGCTATGCACTTGGCTTCCAGTGTGCCACTGAAGGTTTTGCAGTCTTCTCTTCATGTCCGAACAACTTCTTGCTACTTGCTCAATTTTCACTCAACTTCCACAAATTATACATCAAAACGTAGGTATTTTTGCTGGCTTTCCGAAAATGTCACTATCATTGTTGTGGGATTTATAGAATTTTGGCAAATCTCCTCAGACCAACACAAAGTCGCAAAACTCTCCATAGAAAGTCAATGGAGAGCTTGTTCAAAATCACCGCTTGATTTCTGTAATGAGAGGCATATTCGAATCGTCATATCTCCTTAACGAAGCAAAGTTAAGACATAAGGCTTGTCGCAGTATATCTTCAGACACTCCTGACGCTCACAATTCAAGAATTATTTTCTCACCTATTACCGTTCTGAAATGAGTTACGTTTGTTTGAGGGTAGGAAATTTGTCCTTCGCTCAGATTTCTTCAGATTTCAAACTCTGGAAATGAACCACTTTTTTCTCTCGTCATATCTTTTTAATGGATTTCCACAGAGACCTGAAAATTTCCATGATTGTTCACCAAAGCCTGCTGTCTCTTACGGTGAAAGAATGATATTGATACTCCAAATAGATTTAGAGTTAGAAAGCGTTGTTTGAGGGCAAGTCAAGGCAGTTTTTGCTTTGCTCTACTCAGTTATGGTGCATTAGAAGTCAAATATCTTTAATAATTCATATTTTAATGATAAATTGTCAACACTTGAAGATTCCCCCATCTCTTCTGAACAAAACGGTGTAAGAATGACCGTTCTAGCCCCTACGGTTAGGAAATTATGGTCATTTGTTTGAGGGGAGTCGTCATTATGAGAAATAGACTGCAAAAATCCTGTCTCTCTGTGCTGCGTGCACCTGCTTTGGCGGGAAAAAGTGCACAGGCTCTCTGATTGGTGGATTCAAATTCAGCAGCTCCCAGTCTGCTTGACTGAGCTAGAAACTTACTTCTCTCACCCTTTTTTCAGCTGTCCATTTTGCTTTTCCAATTTTTCTGTTTAAGTTATTACTATTGTGCTAAATCATACTATTTCTGCTATTTTATAAGATTTGTGCCAAATATAGTATTTCTGATTAATTATAATTTTTCTACCAAATCATAGTACAGTATTTTTGCTTTTTATAGGATTTTTATAGGATATTTATATTGCTTAATATAGTATTTCTGCTTTTTATAGGATTTGTGCTTAATATAGTATTTCTGCTAAATTATAGTATTTCTTCTTTTTATAGTATTTGTGCTAAAACATAGTATTTCTACTAAATGTAGTATTTATGCTTAATCATACTATTTCTGCTTTTTATAGGATTTTTGCCTAATATAGTATTTCTGCTTTTTATAGGATTTGTGCTTAATATAGTATTTCTGCTAAATTATAGTATTTCTGCTTTTTATAGTATTTGTGCTAAAACATAGTATTTCTACTAAATGTAGTATTTATACTTAATCATACTATTTCTATATATTTCTGCCAGGTCCCCAGGCAGCCAATCCTCTGTGAGGACTGAGACATTCAAATTTTCAAATCAGGGCCTGTACGGTTTCCCAGCCAATCATATATGTGGGCTGAGGCATTCAAATTTGCATATTGGGGCCTTCATGGCTTCTAAGCCAGCCAATCATATCTGAGGGCTGAGGAATTCAAATCCACAAATCAGGGCCTGCACGGCTTCCCAGCCAGCCAATCATATATGTGGGCTGAGGCATTCAAATTTGCATATTGGGGAATTCGTGGCTTCTAAGCCAACAAGTCATCCATGTCATATATCTCTAAAAATTCATATTTTAATGATAAATTGTCAACACTTGAAGATTCCCCCATCTCTTCTGTACAAAACGGTGTAAGAATGACCGTTCTAGCCCCTACGGTTAGGAAATTATGGTCATTTGTTTGAGGGGAGTCGTCATTATGAGAAATAGACTGCAAAAATCCTGTGTCTCTCTGTGCTGCGTGCACCTGTTTTGGCGGGAAAAAGTGCACAGCCTCTCTGATTGGTGGATTCAAATTCAGCAGCTCCCAGACTGAGCTAGAAACTTGCTTCTCTCTCCCTCTGTGTGTGTGTGTGTGTGTGTGTGTGTGTGTGTGTGTGTGTGTGTGACAGAGAGAGAGAGAGAGAGAGAGAGAGAGAGAGAGAGAAAGCCTTTTTATGGGATGATCTCATTGTAAGATTTAAAGTCAATATATTTAGACTGGTTGACTGAATTGGATCTTGTGTGTGTGTGTGTGTGTGTGTGACAGAGAGAGAGAGAGAGAGAGAGAGAGAAAGCCTTTTTATGGGATGATCTCATTGTAAGATTTAAATTCAATATATTTAGACTGGTTGACTGAATTGGATCTTGTGTTTGTGTGTGTGTGTGTGTGTGTGTGTGTGTGTGTGTGTGACAGAGAGAGAGAGAGAGAAAGCCTTTTTATGGGATGATCTCATTGTAAGATTCAAATTCAATATATTTAGACTGGTTGACTGAATTGGATCTTGTGTGTGTGTCTCTCTGTGCATGTGTGTTTCCTTATGTGTACATATTTGTGATTGTGTGGCTGTTATATATTTTTTTTGCTGATTTTTTTCATTTAACAAGTATATTTGAGGGACCCTCAGCATGTTCAGCATTTTTTCAGCTGTCCATTTTGCTTTTCCAATTTTTCTGTTTAAGTTATTACTATTGTGCTAAATTATACTATTTCTGCTATTTTATAAGATTTGTGCTAAATATAGTATTTCTGCCAAATATAGTATTTCTGATTAATTATAGTTTTTCTACCAAATCATAGTACAGTATTTTTGCTTTTTATAGGATTTTTATAGGATATTTATATTGCTTAATATAGTATTTCTGCTTTTTATAGGATTTGTGCCTAATATAGTATTTCTGCTTTTTATAGGATTTGTGCTTGATATAGTATTTCTGCTTTTTATAGGATTTGTGCTTAATATAGTATTTCTGCTAAATGTAGTATTTATGCTTAATCATACTATTTCTATATATTTCTGCCAGGCAGCCAATCCTCTGTGAGGACTGAGACATTCAAATGCACATATCAGGGCCTGCACAGCTTCCCAGCGAGCCAATCATATCTGAGGTCTGCCGTTTCTTCTCTCGTCATATCTCAGCGACGGATGTACAGAGAGCAATGAAAGTACACCAAAGTCCGCTGATTCAGCCAGTTGAAGAATTATGCTTCTAGTCCACCTAGTTTTTGAGTTACACAACGTTTTGTAACTACAAAAAACGCCGTTTTTCGCCTCTCACCGCGATCTAATTCTGACTGCTCATCACCCTGTTTTTCCAAATGCCCACTCTCTTTCCCAGTGGCGCAGTTGGTAATGACACGGGTCTGCAACAAAAAGGTCGTGGGTTCGATTTCACCTTCGTCAACATGTTTTTTTCCCTACAAATTAATATATTGTCACAGACCAGTAATTCATATTCATCATTTATTACAATTCTGCAAACTTTTATGATTTTACCAGCTTTTCTAATATGGACCTCAGATTCTTGTTAACACTCCATGGCACAAATACTCTTCCCTTTAGGCTCTGTGTATGTGTGTGTGTATCAATATTTCTCCCATTTTAAAGTATTACTCCTCCATAATTGTATTTCTGTTAAATCAAAGTACTTTTACTACATCTTAGTACTTCTGCTCAATCATAGTATTTCTGCTAAATCATAGTATTTTTGACAAATCATGATTTTTGTGCCAAATCATAACATTTGTGTTATGTTAAAGTATTACTACTAAGTGGAGGTATTTCTGTCATGTTACAGTATATGTGCTGATTACAGTATTTCTGGTAAATCATAGTATTTCTACTATATTATATTTTTCTTTCTAAATACAGCATTTCTGCTATATAATTGTATTTCTGCTATGTTATAATATTTGTGCTAAACCAGAGTATTTGTGCTGAAACATAGCATTTCTGCCAAATGATAGTATTTCTGTCAAATTATAGTATTTGTGCTAAAACATAGTATTAATTTAAAATGACAATATTCATAGTTCATCACAGTGTCTCTGGTAAATCACAGTATTTCTGCTATGTTGTACTATTTTTCTAAATCATAGTGTTTCTGTAATGTTCAAGTATTTTTGGCTAAATATATTCTTTCTGTTATCTTATACTATTTCTCCTAAATTCTTGTATTTTTGAGAAGTTATCATGTTTCTGGTAAGTTACAATATTTCTGCTAAGTATTATGTTTCCTCTAAGATATTGCAGTTCTGCTGAGTTATTACATTTTAGCAAAGTTTTTACAATTTCTGCAACTTTTCAGCCTTTTCAGCTAGTTTTTGCAGACAGCTTCAGCTTTAAAGCATCCACAGTGCATTTTCGCAGGAAATGCAAATTTTTCTAGTACTGATTTTGGATTTGAGCGTCCAAGTAGAAGGAACATTTTAATGCTGCAAAGTAAAGTTGCATGTTTTTATAAATATATTTAAATATGCCACAAGTAAGTAAGTCTTTCACAATACTGTGACTCAGTGAAATGCGTATAACATGGCATTTCTCCTGTTGGTGCCCTACGATGTTAAATCATTCAATTAGCATGTTTGTACTGATATCCAAAGACAGACAAGTGATGAAGTATCTACGTGTCATAATATTCTGGGTAATTGATGAAACTTACGCTTCTCTGCGACACCTGGCCCGGCAGGCTGGGTTTTCAACACACAACTTCAGTACAGCGTTTGTGAACTGACGCTGAGAAACCCTGTTAAGCTTTCTAATATCCTTGTATAATGTCCTTTTTATATTTACCTTTTCTAAATTTTTTATTGTTAAGTAATGTAGATAAGTGAGTTATATGAAAATGAAAAGAGATGAGACATCATCATCATTATTATCCAAACTCATAAAAACATGTACATAACAGCCAAATGTTAAAAAAAAAGGTTTGCTAAAAAAACTAATATCTTTAAAGCTGGTTATGATCCACATAAGGGCCTATGTAATTATTTAATTAACACCAGTCCTCTCGTTCTGCCACGAAAAAGGCTTCCAACTGATATTTTGTCACTAATGGCATGCCACATTTTTTTTAAACTATTCTATTAAATACTATTATTTGAATATTACTCCAGCATTGTGTAGTTCATAATGGCCGAGCACTCGTTATCCTCAGCTTCACTGAAATGAACCGCCGCCGCCTCTGATGTCCAACACGAGCCAGCCGCCGCCAGGCGTCCAACAAAGGCTTCGCTTCATGTGGGCTTTGTCTGACCTCAGTGAGCTCTGCCATGCAAACTAGACAATTAGTTTGCATGCTCGTGATTGCATGCAAATACAATAACTGCTTTTCACCTGACTCTGTTCTCAGAGCTGTTTCGCACTGTTGTCGAGCATAATATTGACGATGCGTATCTGTCGTGTTTGCACATGCCAGCGCGTTCAGATAGTTAGTCTTATCTCTGTTAAAAGTAAGTCTGATGGGGTGATCATTTCAACGAGGAGGGGTAATGAAAACATTTAAAAGAAATCTTTGTGGAAGCCAAATGCAAAATGGAATCATTCACTCTGAGCTCTATCTTTCCACCCATAATTCTTACTTCACTGCAACTGATTACATTGTGCTCCAAGCAGTGAGTATACTTTTTTCAGCGTGCATGAAGAAAGCATAAACAGCGCTTGCAGATCGAGCACGCTGATAAAAACCAAGCGATTTGAGCTATTTTAGTGTCTCACCCGTGCATCCACTCATCTCAAACTTCCAGGGGAAACTGCAAAAGGTAATCTCATTTGTAATGTGTGACAGCTTATTTGCAAGTGTGTACACTGGCAATTTTTTAATGGGCCCGCCAGTAATTCTTCTTCCCCTCTTAAAGCTGATTTCACAAAGACACCCTGGAACAGTTTAGATGACACATTGCCATCGCCTGTGAACTCAAGTTATCAATCAAACCCCAATTAACATGCTTGGTTAGAGGAAATCAGGGGTTCTTTGATGTTTGGCACTTAGGGACTGGGGCTACGCATGTCACAGACATGATGGGCTTCAATTTTATCCACAACATACGGGAAGAAACGCGCTCACAGGCAGAGTCCAGCACAGCAGACACATCAGACTGGAGTTTTTGATCCAACTTGGTCCTGTTTTACTCATTTTAACTAGAGACAAGAATTACAACAAACAGGGAAAACAATCTCGTGTCGAGTTTTAGCGTTTCAATTGTTCCAGCATCGGATATCCTGTTTTATCTGCTGGTTATAACACCGTCTTCTCCCCCACACCACTTCCTCTGAAGTAGGTGAAACTCAAACATTATACCGAAGGCAGCTGCTGCACGGGCCACGTGTACTTCCTCAAAAAAGTGTGAGTGAAAGGATCTATTTAGCGCCTGCGTGCTGAATAAGAAAACAAGAAACCAACTGTCATCTAAATGCTGCACCCCTAGTTTCATAAAGGCTCCGTTTTCAGGAATTAGAGGCTGACGATGAGGTCATGCAGGTTACATCCTGGCAAGTGAAACCAACACGAGTGGAGTGATGTTTTTGTACATAATGTCATTTGGTTCCCGACTGCAGTCATTATCAGAAGGCAGGGAGTGCATGTGCACAAAAACAGCACTGAGATCTTTGGAGAAAGGAAACAAAAACAACAAATGTGTCTGGGAACTATGCACGCTCTGTTAATTAGAGCTCAGATAGCAGAGATTAGTCCTCATACACAACCATATTACAGAGTCATGCCAAATAAGGAAAAACAAAAGTAGGAGACAGGCACACTCACTACAAAAACAATGTCCCAAAGCTACTAATCAAACAACTCCCGATCTAGATCCAGACCTCAGATTACACTAATGAATTCTAATTCTTATGTTTTAGCATGTAAATATGTATTAAAATTGCAGACAGAGAAATCTCTGCCTACAGCAAAGGTTTTAGCATAAATGATGCATACTTGTGAGCCTCACTCTGCACCTTTGAAATGCGTTTAAAGCAGCCGGATTTTGTCATCGTATCCCGAAATCATCTTTTTTGAGATTTTTACCATTTAACATGGCTTCTCCCCCCCACCACACCCCAGTGAAAACGATTAAGCGTCTCACCCACAGCAGAGCAGTTAAGCACAATGCCTGGCTGATATTATCAACCAAAAACCTATTTTTTTTTTACAGCATGGTGTCAGTAACAATGTGAAACACAATTGTAAAACTGATTTTTAAAAACCAAAGATATAAACAAACATACGCATGCACACAAAGGAGCAATCTTACTGTTGATATAAAAGATTTTCTATTGCAGCGACTCGTGCCAAACGGTAAAATATTTACAAGTGTAGGAAGTGGAGGTGGTGGTCGGGACTGTTTCTGGCAGAAAAATCAGATATATTTGCAGGGGTGTTTAATCTGTTTTTGCTCTGTACATAGAGGGCATTTGGCTTTAAAGCAAGTTTCTTGCTTGATCACAGAAGGACGACGGCCGGAGCAAGGTTGAACAGTATCGAAATTCTGCATCTGTGATGACAGTTAGCAAGTGTTTGCCACCACAAATAATCAGTTGTGCCACACAAAAAAAGTCTGTAGCAGCAAAATTATCATGCACTTGACTGAACAAGAGAAACTTTTTTTTTTCTTTTTGCCAATGAACAGCTTTTAATTTGCAAGAGGAAGAATGAGTCTTTTGTTTTTGCATAAAGTTACAACATCCAACATGCCAGCGTGTTTGGAGGCTGTCAGGTGCAGAGGTGTCATGTGTGTATAATGAACATCTAAATACACAGAGAAAAGAAAAGCAAACAGAGGAGAAAGTCGCACAGGCCAGACGAGTGAGACGACTGCTTGTTCCAAAAACAACTCCCAATACGCTCATCCTGTGCAGCTCTAAGTTTTTGAATTCAGCAGCTGGAGGTTTGTTTTGCTGCTCACTTTGCAAAGATCGGAATGCCTTATTGTCTCAGATGTAATAACGATGATCCAGCATGTTCGGCCCACAAACGATGCTGTTGTTTTTGTGCTGTGAAACTCCAAACATGTAAGAATGTAACTGGGAGATTCCTAAAATCTGAGGGCATTGTGTAAAAACAACAGAACATCCAAACTAAACAACAATAGGATAGGTGAAGTTAACATTCAGGCCTGCTTAAAGATCGTAATCACTTACCTCAAAAGCAGGACAAAGCTGGATTTAATACACCAAAGTATTCTTACAACACGTCACTGTTTGTTCATCGTGTTCACTCAGAAACCCTGCAAAGCTTCACATTTTCCTCACTGCAACAGTCTCATTAATCATTCATACGCTGTTTGTCTACAGTAAAAGAATAGAAAAGCTGATAGGATAGAAAATCATGGAGGATAAAAGACAAAAAAATGAAATTTGTGAGAAACAGAAACTGGCAGCGTGACATAATTTTCTAGAGGCAGTTTGAAAAACGTAAAAAAAAATTTAAGTACTTAAAATGTTAAGTTTAAAAAGATTAAGATGGCCAGAAAGAGCTGGTGTTGGCATCTGATTGGCTTGAATTTGATAAATAAATAAAATCAGGTAATGAATATGTAGATAATAAAGTGTTGGTGTTACCCGGTTAATTAGATTGTGAAATTTCTTTTATAATAAGTTAAATGTTAATCATTTTGGCCATTTGAGAGTCCTGGACAGTTAAAAGAGTGCAGTATGAGTAGGCTAAGCTGTGATGTCCATGGTAAGCAAGGTCAGGGGCAGCAGTTTGAATTAATCTGATGATGCTCTTTAGTATCACTGGTCTTATTCCACATTTATAGTATAGGGGTTGGACAGCAGCCATGATAGGTCATGTAACAGCTGTACATATATTGTAAAATGCAGCGGGTTAAATCCACAGAGAGCAGCAAACCGTTAGTGCAGCAGCATCAGCAACCCAGCTCTTCTGTGCACAAAGAAAATAGGTCCACTGCAGTTCACAGCAAAAAATACATTTTAGAAATTATTTTGTGGCAATTCAGTTTCCCCTGCTGCGCAGCAACAACAGATCCAAGGGTTCCCCCACTTGCCCAGTAATGCCTGGCTATCACACAAGGATGAACCAAGTATTCAAACTAATCAGCAGCACAGTATTTCAGTTAAAAAATAGCAATTAGCATAAAAGGCTTGACTTTATAAGGTCCGTTTTATGCTTTCTGATTCCAAACAAAAACAGCAATGAACCTGAAATTTGGCCTTCTGGTCTTTTAGCCTTGTGAAGCATTTTTATTCAGTTATGTGCTAAATTATATGGCTGCTGTGCGGCACAGACCCTGTAAGAGATTTGTGCTTCAGTTTTGGTGAGTGAAATTCTACTGTTTTATCAGTCTGTTAGTTTGTAGCATCAGTGTCTGTGCAATGCACCTGTAAAGTTCAGGAATGCAGCTTGCTAATGATGCTAGCTAGTTAGCGCTAGCTTATTTTTAAAAAAAAAAAATATGGTCACTTTGAGCTTAAAAAAAACTACTACACAAATTAGAATAATACTAATGTAACAAGGTAACATTACAGTTATGTCTTCTTCAAGTTTGTTTCTGGAATAACAGTTATGGCCATGCTACTTTTTACTATTGTGGTCACTTTTTAGTTTTAGCGATTTTGACAAATCAAAAAGGGATTTCCTTCAGAAAACACACATGCATGACCCCCTTCCCGCCCAAACAACAATAATGATCCACATCATAAATGTTCCACACTTTACCTATGGGCTGCAATTCAACTGCAGAGTAGCTGAGGTGGAAGGACATAAGGAGCTTTTCCTTGTTGGCTTTAAAACTATTATTATGATTTTCAGTTTGAACTGAAAATGCCCAAAATAAATACAGCAGCTATCCAGATGACTTTAATATGTTTCCTGAGGGATGAGGCTCGGTTTCTGCTAACAAATTATACCTCAGTCTTGGCTATTGAGGGGTAATCCCTCAAATTGTATCCCTGATACTGAAGATCACAGTGTGGTTACATCTGTTTTTAAGTGTGTTTACATGAAGAAAGACAATCCCAGACTGTCACTTCAGATCATCTGTCACACGTTGCGTGGGTCATTCACTGTATTTTCTCTTCACTCCATAAATGCCAGCTAATGCAAAGCACTATATTTGGCTCTTGTGACCTTTATTACAGCTGATAGCGACAGCCATGGATGTGATGGAAGCTCCATGTCGGCACAACAAAGGCTGCTTGCTAGTGGAGCTAGATTTCAGATGTGAAAAACGTGATAGCAGGTAAGAGAAAATGACAAGCAGGTATTTTCCTTCTCTTATGTGATAATTACCTGCAGTCGACTCCCTTTAGAAAGGTTATCTGAAACACAAACATCCTGAAACAGCTCCAGGAAACTGCACTGGTGCAATGCTGGGGACCGTTTATGGGAGATCAGACATTTCAGATCTTTAAGTGTTAAAAATGATTAATATGACAGTGACACACTTGATAGATAGGCTTGGTAATTATCTACAAATTCAAGCTGCTCTTCTTGGAGTACTAAGGGTTTTAATTAAATTGGGGTTTTTTTGGAAAATAAAGCAGGTGTAAATTTTTTCTCCAGACAGAGCAGGGTCAAAATATTTCATATAAAGTGTTGATAAGAATCACTGCGAGGCATGCTGTGGCGGGCGAGGATGATCTTATATTTCCAAGGGAAAGGCCAAGCTAGAAATATGTTATGTATAAGTTTGCCTGGATAAAAATAAACATGAAATGAATTCAAGTTTGCATCTAGAAGGTTGCAACAACAACATAAAAAGGCCTCTTTTAAAGAATTCGGTTGATCCCTCTTTTGTTAATTTGATGCAGGCCGAAATTACATCAGATGACAGCATAATCCGACATCATTATCAGCATCAAAATGTGTTTGATGCTGTTTGGCCCGGGGCGGCCGGCATGTGCAGCCTCTGTAACGGGATGATATGGATTACACTTTGCAAACCGACCTTGCCCCCCTCTCATTTTTTATGCCTGCCAGTCGAACGCAGTGATGACCGCGTGCATTACATCGCTGCCAAATAAAACCCAAATATCCCCTATGATTAAGGTCACTCATACACTGCTCAACAGAAGCCATCCTCTTATAAGCCTCAGAGTGGAAGAAGAGGGGGGGTGACCGCTTGGACCTTAGTTAGTCTTGATGTCGTTTTATTGTTTTGTTCCTTCGATGCTGCCCAGGTTCTCTCTGCCTCACTGGGGCTGCCGGTGACAGGAAGAGGACAGTACAGTAATCAAAGTTTTCCTCTGAGTCGGTGTGACCTGTTGTTGGCTTTCATTTGTGTATCACTTAAGAGGCTTAGGCTTTTTCATGGGAAGTTTATCCCTGGATCACAGGGATCTGCAGGGCTCACCGGTCATTTGCCATCAGTATCCCAAGAGCTCAGATTGTTAGGGCTGCTTTATTCTGAAATATGATGGAAATGTGTTGGACTAATTTGGCTTTAGCAGGATTGGCTGAATATTAGTCCACTCATCCAGTGGATTATCCAGTGGCTGCGATGAACGTACTGAACGTGGATAGATCTGTCAAACGCCCAATACAGTATATCTTTTGCTTTTTCTCTGATATTTAGTTTCTTCTGCTCATAGAAGTGCACATTCTGATGTAGCCACGTGACGCCTTTCCATAAAGATGATAGCATTTCTATCCAACACACTGCCTGCAGCTGACATAGTAAAGCTGTGCAGCATGTAATGCTGGTAATGGTAAGAGCTTTGGGAGTTCTTACCCGGTGAGGTGAGCTTATCTGCACAGACAGCATGTGTATTCATTTAATCTGAGTTCAACATCAGGTGTCAAGTACGATTAGAACTGATGCACATGCATTTGGCAAAATGCTTTTAACAGTATGGATTTCGTGCTCACAAGTACCTCATCAAGCACCAGTTGTGTTGTGCTTTTGCCATCAAATGATTACATTTTAATGAGATGCAGATACATTAGTTGCTAGTACCTTATGACAAAAAACAAACAAACAAACAAAAAAACAGTTTAGGATGAATATCAGGGTTTTTTTTACTCTTGTCAGGGCGTTGCTCCCTAATTTTGTCTCCTGCTGAAACATTGTTGACCTTCCTGTTGGGCGTGCCATGTTGGAGTGACAGCTGGTGTGATGTAATAACACCCCCTCCAGTAGACAAGTTATAAAGAGCAATATCTAGTTCCATGGATTGAGATAAGCTTAGGTAGATTAATGCTCGGGACACTGAAATGTTTGTTGTATAAAAGCTCTGTTTATAAAACAATGTGTCATTGCCCTATATGAAAAACTGATCTGGCAGATGGCCCGAGTTCCTCCATGTTAAAGGCATTGCTAGTCTATGGTTTGTGCTGCTATGGCTTAATGGGATTTAAGACTCTTCATTCAAATGAAATATATATAGAAAAACTGGGATTATTTTACAGGCTGTTAATCTCTCTCTCTCTCTTTTTTTTTTTTCAAAACTGAGCCTGCCCCACGGTTTTAGCATTCGTGGAAAAGTGGAGCGACTGTGAGTGCTACAATCAATGAACGCTAGAGTGCAGGCGGCCTATCAGCTCAGAGAGCCACAGAGATGCCCTGTGGACCATTTCACTAACGTGAAGCGTGCTCAGTCGATTTGACTCACTTCAGCCCCGCTGCCGTGCCTGCCTTTCCAGAAGCGTTCCCATCCTGCTCCACAACGACAGACACGAGGCTTCGCCAGAGCTTCTCCATCACCGACAACTCACCGCTTCGGTGCCCTTTTCCAGCTTCATCCCTTCAAGCTTTGGCTGCTTGCGACTCAGGAGCGAGGCTTTGGTACCGGTCTGCCTCAGCATCCCGGATCATCCAGCTACTTGCCAGACAAATAAAACTCTGGTGAAAACAATTCTTAAAGCTACATCAGAGGCGCTTCCGGTTCCTTAACTGAGCGTGCAGTTCAAAAATCAGCGCTGCCAACTGATTCCCACTACACATCCCATCATGCCTCACTCCTTCCAGCAGAAAAAAGGTGAGTAAAAAATAGAAAAAACTGAGTGCTGCTGCTGGTTAATGAATGATGATTGTAGCTTTGCTGAAAAGGGAAGAAATTATCAACAAACTTTTAATTAATTGAAATGTATTTGAAATTTCTGAATCTGTTGAATGCTAATTTACTTTTGTCCATCGTACAAGAGACAAAGATATTCCAACAGGTTAAGAAATAACATTACAAGCATATAAAATAGCATTTTAGCATTTTGCTAAGTTATCATTATAAACTAAATTCCTTTGTTGGATCTTCTAATTGTATTTAATTTGGCTTCTGAGGTAGGACGAGCTAACCTGATTTAAACTATTTCCCTTTTATTCATCATTCATAAGTCAAAGTAAGAACATCATACCTCAGCAGGATGGCAGACAGCCAAACACTTTGACAGGAAGGCCAGAAACTGTTTGCTAACACCTGTATTGATAAATTTCCATATATCTTTCATGTCAGTCAGTTAATCTCTGAGATCAAATCAATATACTGCTGAATTGTCTGCGCAGCCACAATATGAACAACCATGCAAAGTAACAAAAAAGGACATACAGTGAGTGCAGGTCATGATAAAACAACTGACATCTGATAAGCAAATGGAAGTACCGACTCCAATAAATAATGCCCTCACAGCTTTTATCTGCAATATGTAAAAACATGTAAAATAGACATTTAGCGCAAGCAAAGATGCGATATGAGCAATTTCAGGGACCTTTTTGATTCACTTTTGATTTTCATGCCAAGTGTAGACTCCAAAAATCTTCTCGTGAGTGCACAAAGGACACAGAACAAAACAAAGGTGAGTGGTTTAGATAAATCTATGTTCTGCAAAAGCTAAACTCTTGGGTGTAATGTTTTGTTTTACAGTTAAAAGAACGTTAGTGCTCGGTGCAATCCACACTTTGGTTGGAAAATTAAATTTTCTGTTATGTGGTGATGTGTACTAAGAACTGTTTGTGGTCCCGTGCATGCAGAGCACAGCATCTCTGAGAGTGCAGCAGATATCAAAGGTAGCTGTGTGTGTGATGTAGAGCAGATAACAATTATAAGAATGTGTCGAGCGCAGGATCTGTCACAATATGAACTTCCACCTGGCATTTCCTGGGCTGTGGAGATGCTTTTAATGAAGGCACAAAGGGATGCAGTATATGTTAGTGTTACTAACTTGGAATCAAAAATGCATTCACTGCCAAAAAAAGAGAGCCTTTATTTTGAACTCGATCAAATGGTTAATGAGGTGTGACGCTTATAGGAGCAGATTTTTTTTTCCAGCAAAAATAATCTGTGGGAGTTTTTCTTTTTTTTTCTTTTTTAATCATTCAGAACAAAGAGCTGTCTAGTTTTATATATTAACTGGGTGTGGGTGCTGATGAGGCAGTCAGTGTCGTGAGAAAATGAAACACATTTTGAGAAAACTTGCACATACCTTTTTAAGCTTTGCCTGGAAAAAAAGAAAGTCATGGCACTTTCTTTGTTTGAATATTAACATTTGAAATGTAAATGTGCATTAATAAATTATGCATGATATTTTCCTTGATATTTTATTTACAGTAAATGCTGGAATTATCTTCCACTTGAATCCACGTCAGCACCCAGAGTTTTCTGACTTCTGGGGCTTGGTGGGATTTCTTTCATCCCACGTTTCCACATTGGATTTAAATCCATTTACTGCTTTGACTGGAGGATAGCACATAAAAGCTGACGTAAAAATATAACTGTATACAAATAGAGGCTGGCAACAATGGATGCGGATGTGGACTCTTGACCAAAACATGAGGGCTAATGTCAAAGCTCCTGTGTTTGTAACGAAAGGCGTTTTATATTTGGAACTGCAGTGACTTCCCATATCTGGATTTGAGGTAGTTAAAAATGTATATTAGTCTAACAAGAATTTTACCCAGGACTGCATTCATATTTTAGGAGTTTTCTAGCATAGAAGCAGCAGAGACAGGGAGCTGAAGTGCTGGATGTGTTGAGTGCACTGTTGCTGCTTTGTACGTAGCTCTTGTTGAACTGTGGCCTAGAGCTAGGTGTGTGTAATTCCTGTTTAGCCAGCCCTGTAGACCAGTATCAGCAGTTGGCACTGGATACAGGCGGCTACTTTGACCTGGCAGTGGAAGCAGTGCAACATGTGAGAATTTGATATGGTGGAAATCAAAATTGGGCCGCAGCATGATGGAGTGTGAGGGCAAGAGAGAGGAAAAACCAGCAAAGGCAGAGCTGCAACAGTTAAATGGGGGAGGAGTGGGGGGCGACGTGAGAGCTCAGTCCCCGCTAACAAAACACACTGCTGCGACTGCATCTGTGTGGAGTGAATTTCTACAAACTCATGTTTGCAGCAGTGCTCCCACTGAGTGTTCCCCTTCAGTTTTACTTTTACTTGACAAACGCTTTAGCGTCGCTGTGCAGTGGGAGTGAACATTCAGAACATTCACAAGAATTCAAACTGGTTTAGCAGCTTTGAGCCCGGACCGTTTACATCCCCGCAAACCTGTTGACAGGGGAAGATTCCATCAGCACAGTGGAAATACACTCCAAATATTACCTCTGTTGCCTAAACAGTGAGAACAGCAAGGTTGGAATTAATTGTTCTGAACCTGTGCGCTCGGCATTTTCACAAAGGTCTGTTTACAGTGCATCGCTTTTAACACGAGACACTGAAATCACTGGTTGCCATTAGCTGAGACAGCGTGTTTGTGTTTTCTCACTGTGTCACCAAAGAGCTGAACAATGTCTCAATTATGTCCAATCACAGTGTGAAATTAATATGCTGAACTGCAGAAGCAGGTGTTTTCCAGAAACGCAGCACAGCAGTGCTTCCCTACCCACCGCATCCCAATCAGATAAACTTAAGTTACTTTTCATCCATGCAACATTAAATTTTAATGTGGAATTAACTAAATTGATGTAAAACAGTGGAATTCTGTGCATTTTGATGCCTTTGAGGGGAAAACATTAACCTATGTGCATGTGCAGATTTTTATGTTACAATTCAGCATTTCTTCTCTGGTGAGACTCGCATGAGCTCGACTAACTGTAAAACTTATATTCTATACAGCAGATTACCAAAAAGGTGTTCAAATAAAAACAGTTTATTAAGATCAGAACAGGAACAAAAGAAAAACAACCAAATAACTAACACCATTACACTGTAACGCTTCTGTTATATACACCAAATTACCATACCTTAAATAAGCATTAAAATAATTGTATAATGACAACCAAACAACTGATGTTATTATACTGTACATAATAAATAACCATGAATTTACAGTAAGAAATTACAGCGATTTTATTGGAACATTGAAATGAGTTTAACAGCAACTCAACAACTAGCAGCACTTTAAAGCTCGCATTTTTACACAGCAAATCACTGTCATTGTTTTATTGAAAGAAACCGTTTTTTAAGATAATAATAGAAATATAGAAATGACAGATTATGATACCACAGGATTCATATTCTAGGGAGCAAATAGCTGTAATTTTCTTACAGTAAGACTCAATTGAAAATATAACAGGCCCATTAAAATAATAGTATAATGTGATCAAAACCTGACAATATTGCATGGCACAGCAAATCCTTTTTTTTCTAGTAAGAAGCTGCTTATTGAGGTTATAGTGGGAACACTAAACTAAAATAAAGCCTAAAATGGAGTAGATAACATCTTAGAAGCAGCCAAATGTTGTCAGTATTTAACAGGAAGATCTTATGTTTATTTTGTCAGTGTTTAGGTCAGTTTGCATTCAAAAAGCTGATCTTTTTATCTATCTGTTTGGGAGTACAGTGGTTATAAATCCAGTGCACATGCCAGAACACACAGACAAAACAAAAATGCTGCGATACGAGAAAGGAGCCTTGAAAAATTTCCAGTGCACTTCCAGCATACCAAGATCTACAGCTTGATGCTAACTAATAGGTGTTGTGACAGTAGAGCAGGAAAGGGGGGTCGATTCAGAGAGATGGTTCTTATTGGATCATTACGGAGGGTGGTGCAAAGAAATAAGACCCACTTGTTTACCATTTGAATCCTTGCGCTAAAGCTGCCTGTCAGAATGCGGATACCTCTATTAAAATACAAAACTGAATCCACATGGAGATGCATAACAAGGCTTTGAAAAGTAATGTCTGCAAAAGTTGTTTCCAAATTTAACAACTCCTCATGTGCACATGGAACTCGAACGCTTTGCAGCCCTGGGCGTGTGAAAAAAATGCAAGCCCTCAGATTGTGAAGATATGTGAAGATGGTAGAGATTGCCGCATGCTTCCACTATTTATTCTCATGTTCCGTGGAAGAAACTGACCCATCAACCAGCAGATGGCACACTGGCAGGAGACTGTTTTCGGTATGTGTGGAAAATTCCAACAAGTTCGACTCTGCAGACTGCATTCCTGGCTCCTCTCAGCTGGCCTTGAGAAAGTCCTGAATCTACATGCTTTGATATGACTAAATTGGAATTCTAGCCTACCATCACGCCTCTGCTCTGACTATAACCTTAGCATGTAGCTTGCTTAGTGAACTCAAGGTTATCCACATAGGCGCACTGAAGAAACTTGCTCCAAAACTTACTTTTCTTGCAAGTGGGATGATATTTTTGTTTTGGAAATAACACGATAAAAAAAAATCTTTCTCAAAGCTTTTCGGGACCTCTATTGAACAGTGTAAAAAGTACACTGATGACTATTTAGGAAGCACCCTTTGAATAAAATGCATTTGCAAAAATGGTCATGATCGCTTTTTGTTATGAACATATAATAATTGTTCTCCTTTTAGATAAATGTGAACGTCTGCAAGCTCTTTATCTCTGTGATTCTGAGCTGCTGGTAATCTTCCTGTGTGTGTGTGTGTGTGTGTGTGTGCGCACACGTGCGTTTAACCTTGTCAAGGGGCACCAAAAAGCAACGTTCAAACTCAAGCGTGTGAGTGCAGACACACGTGGCAGTATTGTTGCAAACAGACATGATTTCACGTCACAATATGACTCGTCTGTTAATTAAAAAAGCAAAAGGCAAGATTCTGAGCAACGTGAGCTCATCGTTACCTGCACAGAAAGTCTTTTGAAGTGAATTTATTTATTACACCTCATGTTGCTGTAAATCATGCATGCAGTACGGTGTGTTTACGATCACCTCATCAAACGGAGAATCAAGGAAAACGTACAAATGCATACAATAAGATGTGGAAAACAAACCCTTTTTACTGCCACACTGCAGTCGTGCCACAATTCAGACCTGCAGTAGTGATTGTGTTTTACAAAGAGAAACTTAGTTGTGGACAAACGCAGAAAGAAAAAAAAATGCTTCTGGGATGCATGGAGTTAAAAAAGTGAAACTCAACAATATAAAAAGAAATTCTTTTAAAGAAAGGAACTAAAAAGACCTCTGTAGCTAACAGCATTATCTGTTTGGTGTTACAGTGCGGTTGCATCATGCCTCTCAGAACAAAACTCCACACTCACATCTTTGCTGACAATGAACACTGAAGTTGGCAGAAATTTGCTGTGAAACGAGACAAAAGTGTGCAGTTTATGAAAAAAAAAGTGAGGCAACCTCCGGGCCTCAGGCTTTTGTCAGTGGGCATTTCTATTCAATGACCTATCATGCTCCAAGTATAGGCAATGATACGGCTTAGAGACGTTTCACATTGTGTCAGAAGTGTACAAGATTCTTTTTTAAATGTGCAGCTGTTACCGGTCGGTCAGACTTGAATCACTGTCACAGCCTGTTTATATTGTCTCTGAACGGCGTGGTGCTCAGACAAAGGAGCCGAGACCCAGACGTCACGAACTCTTGTTTAATTGTACAGCCTGAAAGAAGATCAAGGATTAACCGATAAACTGTTCATAACGCGATAATACACTCTCTATCAGTTCAGACGGGGGCATATTGATCAGCCACTCAGCACTGTCTCTCTGTCCTCTGTAAGTGGGTCATTTATTTTTGCTAGGAACTGGTTGAGTAAAAGTTTGCCAAGGATTTGCAGTAATTATCTCTTCCTTCTATAGCCGGGCACAGCATGGGGCCTTGGTAAATTACACATCTCTCTCCGAACTCCTGGATGGTTTATGGCCGTGCATTATGCATAACTGTGCTGGAGCGCCTTAAACATCCCCCAAGTGGATTGAAATAAAGTTGACGCTGCTCTTTGTTTGGAGCTCAACATAGTCTTTATTTGGCAATGCTGAATCGGAGATTGCTGTAAAAGCGCGCATCTTAATTATTTTGGAGACTTTTCCCCCCCCCTTTCCCCAATGGTTTGTGAACACCTGGAGTGTTTTTAGTGGGATGCCGGATCCAGATGGGCGGATGCTCGGGCAATCCACGGGGAAATGATGGTTACAGAGTGTGTCGCCATGCAAAGGGTTAATAAAAAAACAAAGAAAGAAGGAAAAGAAAAGGAAACGCAGTTTGTTGTTCGCTGAATTCAGAGGTAAAGCGCTGTGAAAAAGCAATCTGTGGTGTCAGATATTTTAAAACTATTTTCTCTCAGAAAAATTTGACCTGTGGACAATTAGAAAAAACATGTAAAATAACTCTGAATTTTATACAAATGCATTAAATTACAAAAATGTAAAAGATAAACTACAAAGACTTTATCTAAAGCTAGAAATAAGGAGAAAGGTACTGACTGTGCGGATAGCTTTATAAATTAAATACAAATCCACATAACACAGCTGTATGTTCCACTAAAATGGATCTTCAGTCACTCTTTGCCCTTTAATATTTACAGTAAATGCAGATCAGATGCATTATTTGAATATTTAATCAGTGCTACCCACTACATATCTCATAAAACACAAGAGAAACCACAAATGTGAATTACTTGGAGAGTTGTGTCTCTTCTTTCAAGGAGACATAAGTCTGTTTTTCATTCGACCTAATATTTCCAATAATTACTGTTATTTTGTGTTATATTCTCCAGCTCAGCAAATGCTCCTTCTGTGCCAAGGAGTGAACGGGATGAGAAAAGACGGGGAATCCGTGGTTTGGAATCACCACAAGCAAAGTTTCCAGGGTGAGTCACTGACAGTAAATGCTAGCCCACAAACTCATGAAATGAATAGTACTTTTCAGTTATTGGCATCCCCTAAACGAGACACAGAAGCCAACTATTAGCGAGTAATAAGCGCATAAATTCACACCACTTCTACCCTCAATGTAGGGATGTAACAAATCTACACACTTGGTTCTAGTTTCACGCAGACGCCCAAGTGCTGCTGCTGGTTTCAGATGAGGAAAGCACCAAGTAAAACACACTTCCAGTAGGCTGAGGAGTTTATTCTTGCCCAACTCTGTGAAATGATGCAACAGGGAGTACACATGCCTTAAATTAAAAAAAAAAAAAAAAGTAGAGTGGGGGGAAGAAAATCACAGCAATGCATTTAATTAATTTTCCAGGAATCTTTCACTTTGCATTTAAAGTGTGCACATCACCTGACAGGCATCCTCCCCTTCCCAATTAATCCCAGTAATCCAATCAGAAAAACAGGACAAGTACATGCAGCATGAAACAGAATACAAGTTCCCCGTCTATAACATTATAATAGCGCCAAAAACACACCACCTATGAGCCTGACATCTCACCTCCTCGCATAATTTAAAAAACGTTATTAAAAATATAAATGCATTCACTCCTGTGCATTCTTCTTCCTCAACTCACCTCATGCTTTCTGCAAGTTTCCTACACAATCTCAAAGTTCATTTACCGAAGCTCTCAATTACTAGCAGCTGTTTTAGCGACAATCCGCTCAGATTCACCTGCTTTTAAAGCAAAAACCAAAAGGCAGAGGCAGTGCAAGAAACCGCTATGCGCGCATGAGAATATCACAAGAAAAACTCTCAACCTACCTAGTGAAAAATCTGATTAACTGACAGAAAAAAAACACCCCAAAAACAAAACAAGTGGCATCCACACTGCTCAACAGGCTGCCTACAGTACTTGTGAATAATAAATCTATCGAAGCTTTCCTTTTGCAACAAACCCCGGTGGTGACTCGATGTATTCTCCGTCTATGTGGTCACAGCAAACCTGCAGGAAACCACAAAGAAAAAAGAACCGTGGACATGGAGAGGAGCGAGCCTGTCCGCATGGGCCTAATTAAGAGGGCTGTCTGTGTGCTGTACATGTACGGTCTGTGTGTTAAATGCGACGACGGGCAGCCAAACGATGCGCTGCTTAAGTCATGGAATATAAATTAGTTCTGAGAATTTCGGGGGCCGGGTTTAAGGAACTGGTGACGTCGCCTGCTCGACGTCCTGTGACTGCGGATCGAACCAAAAGGCGGGGGATGTTGCTGCTAAATGTTCAATTTTTAAAAAAAATTATACACATTTTTGCGCTTATTTAAACGCTGCTTTTAAGTTTTCTCGCCGTTAGAGTCGCCTTGCGTGAAAATCGGAGGGATATCTGCTCTGGAAACGGGTTGTTTTAACTCGCAGTTCGGGAGGTCCCTCTCCCCTGCCCCGGGAGAGTGGTACGGTCCGGGGCTCAAATTCCGAGAATTGTGCTCGTCTGATTCTTAGAACTGGGGTTCTTAGAAGTGGTGATGCAAGAAGTTTCTAGGAAAGCGCTACCAGGTGATTTTTTAAATTCCATATTATTTTTTTCTGCTTTAATTTGGCGCGAAGTTGTTATGTGTTATTTGTTGCTGCTGTTTTCGACATGTATGCCGGTGCTTTGTGTGCTTGTTGGGCTGTTTGACGGGCTGTGACAGCGCGAGCGGCTGCTGCTCTCAGCCCGGTCGCGCGCTCGCAGTGAGGCGGCGGGGCTGAGAGCGGCGGCCGCAGCTGAGCTCCGGCTCGCGACGCTCGCGCTGACAGCCCGTCCTATCAGGAGGCTGTAGCTACGGCGGGGCTGGATGAGCGTGTGCCGCCCGGAGCTCGCGTGAAATCAGGTGTCCGGGCGGTTGCGATCGCTCTTGCCCTGTGATTCACTTTGAGTGGGCTCGCTGCGCTGTCACACGAACTTTGCTGGCAGCGTGGCAGCCGCAGGTTCTCAGCGTTTTTCTTTTTTCCTCCGTAATTTGCTCTAATGGAGCGCAAAGAGCTGCGCACAGCGAGCCCCGCTGTTACCGTAACACTGGAGCGGAAATATTAGAGTTGGAAGGTGTGTGTGTGTGAGAGAGAGAGAGAGATTGAGTGTGTGTGTGGTTTTTTTCCGCGGCAGAGGCTACAAGTTGTCTCTCATGTTTCCACTGTGACAGCTCGCTGCATGATAACCAAACTACGCCGAGTTGAGAGCTTTTCACCCAGACGTGCGCAGTTTCGGTTGTGCAGTAATTTACGCGCAGTCTGAGACGAGAGACCCGAGAAATGAAAATAAAACTATAGATATTTTTAGATTTAAAAATAAATACAAATGCGTCCTATCACTGAAATGAAGTTTAAAAGCTGTGATACTCCTCGGAGGTTTTCTGTTTCACAGGAGGAGGGGGGGGAAGTACTGAAGAAAGTACTTCATGATTGGCCATCAGTCACTTTAAGGTGCATTCTGTTCTGGTTCTATTTTCGGACGTGTCTAGTTACACTGAAGTAAATATCCGGTTATGAGTCCCCTGCCGTCTCGTGAAGCCGATTCTTCCTTCAGTTAATTAAATGTTAGTTTTTTGCTCTCGTGCAGTAATTGACCCAGAAATGCGCTTAAAGACATGCGCTGCGCAGCGCTGCGGGGCTTCACCGGTTTTACCACAGCAAACAAGTCAAACTCTCACTTGTGTTACCCTCCCAGCTGCACCGGTGTGAGTTTAAAAAAGTCCCAAGGTGAGGACATCTTGCGGATGAATTTAAAATTTGGAGGTTATTTGTGTGCCAACAAAAAGTTTAGAGTAATAACTTAGTCAATTCGTTTTTATTTGTACAGCTGCGAATGCGCTGAAGGAGAGCCCCAACTCTGAGGCCACAATGCCCATCTTACAGCTCATTAATGCGTAATGCGCAGGTGTTTGTCTTAAAAATGTACAAGTTTTAATGACCAACATGAACTTTTCTCTTTCTGTGGAGTGTATTTAAACCGTGCACATTTATATCGTCTGGAGGTCTGGATGCTCTTAAAATGCTCACGTGTGCAAAGGAGTTTGTTGCATTGAGCTGTTAACCAGAGGTTCAGAGAGAGAAAGTGAGGGGGAGAGAAATGACTCCAAAGAAGAAATTTAAATGTCTAGACAGTGTTTACTTAATAAATGGCGCCGCCTTCTGGTGATGTGCGTGCTGCCTTCGGAGGATCGTCAGTAACTTGAGCCCAAGTTCATCTACTTGAAGCACACATACTCTTTGTGGCACGGCAGCCAAATACAAGAATATTTTATTTAAACTTGCTTTATTTTTTTAAAATTAGAATAATCTTTATGCTTTTGCCCTTTTTTTTGCAGAACTTGACAAAATGGCTTGCGCAGCAGACAGCTGCATACAGTTCACGCGCCATGCAAGTGATGTTCTGCTCAACCTGAACCGGCTGCGCAGTAGAGATATCCTCACAGATGTCACTATCCTGGTCAACAGGCAGCAGTTTCGTGCACACAAGACCGTTCTCATGGCTTGCAGGTGTGTGAAACTAAAATCGGCGTTTGTGCTGTTCTATTTCTTTTGAACAAGCGACTGATCTTTGCATGTCTGCTCCTTTCGTTTGCTGCAGTGGGCTGTTTTACACTATCTTCACTGACTCCCACAAGTGCAACCTCAGTGCTATCAGTCTGGACCCAAAGGTGGACCCAGAGGGCTTTGCCATCCTGCTAGAGTTTATGTACACCTCCCGTCTCACACTAAAGGAGAGTCTGATCATGGCTATCATGAATACAGCTATCTACTTGCAGATGGACCACGTTGTAGACACCTGCCACAGATTCATCAAATCCAGGTGGGTGGAAGCCAGTTTTGTTTTGTTTGTGTTTTTTAAATTGCTGATAAGAATAAATCCATGGTTATGAATACCTCCATGTTTACGGCATCCTCGTTCTCTTCACAGTGATCCGACTGCCAAGCTACCTAGAGACGAGTTTCTGGTCAGTCCCTTGGTTTTACCTCAGGATGTCCATGCTTACAGAGCCCATGATGTTGTTGACAGTTTGCACAGCCGCGTAGCTCCGTTCAGGGACGGGAGACCCTACGGTTCAAACATGTTCAGCGGGGTCAGCACCCCCAGCAACTACCATCTCTATGGGCAGTTTCCCATGCCAGGATTCCCCTTCCCTCTCTGCAAGCTGGCCGATACCAAAAATGCTTTTGCTGACCTCTCAAAGAGCAGCATCCACCACAAGCACTGTCCTCCGCATGACAGCGGCATCAGGGCAGACTACAGCAGAGCCATTGGCACAAACTCCTCTGGCATCATTCACTCCACCACCTATGCTTCCAGGGAGGTAGTGAGAGACGATGAGATGAGGAAAGAGAGCCACGAGGGGGTCAGCCAGTCTGTCGGTTTCAGCACAAGGAAGCGTGCATTTCCCATGTTGTCCCTTGAGCACCAGAAAGACTTGGGCAAAGAGCACGCTCCTCAGGCCGAGGAAGATCTCATCCATCAGCACTATCCCCTGGGAATCTCCGCTGGACGCAAGAGCCTCATGAGCAGCCCGCAGAGCCCCCTCAAATCAGACTGCCAGCCCAACTCCCCGACAGAGTCCAGCAGCAGCAAGAACGCCAGCCTCTCCCAAGCTGCTGGAGCGCAAACGCCACAAGGCACGCAGGACCCCAAAGCTCGCAACTGGAAGAAGTACAAGTTCATTGTGCTGAATCAGAGCGCCAAGGAGGACAAGGTGGGGTTAAGGGATCCTGGGCTTCACTCACCTCAACGTCTCGCCCTGCAACCCTACCTCCACCCCAACGACTCGGAGAACCTCGACCCACAAACGACGAGCAAGAGCAACAGCGAGGATCTACCAGTACCCCAGGCTAGTCGTCTCAACAACATCATTAACAGGTGGGTTTTTGTTTGACACGTACACATCTGCATGCTTTAAACAAAACAAGGAAATGTATAGTTGAGGTGATTTAAATGACACACTGGGCAGATTTTAAGATTCTTTATAAGCACATAAAATTTCTTTTTCTTATAAGAAAAAACAGGCATGAAGTGAAATTCAGTGTTTGTAAATATCAGGCAGGATAGTTGTAGGATTTTTATTTTTGTAATGAAATTTATGTTGGAAGAATCTGATTTGAGATGTCTGACTGGATTAGTTTTCGATTTTGTGTCTGCAGTGCGCTTGAGGGGTCTCTGAGGAATGGCGATGGCCACCCTCCACACTACCTGAACCGCCTCACGTGCTCGTCCTGCGGCTCCCAGTCCCCGCAGCACTCGGAAGTCTGTCCCAACCACTCCAGGTCCCGTCTATCAGAGGAAATGTCAGAGCTTCATTCAGAATATTCAGACTCCAGCTGTGGTGAGTTTGGGATTTCTTTGCACCTCCAAAATGAATCTGAGCACTTTCGGAGCACAAGTCAACATCAGATTTTTCTCTTAAACAGAAAACGGCACGTTCTTCTGTAACGAATGCGACTCCAAATTTGCTGAAGACGAAGCTTTGAAACAACACATGCTTCAAGTACACAGCGACAAGCCATACAAGTGCGACCGCTGCCAGGCTGCTTTCCGCTACAAGGGCAACCTGGCCAGCCACAAGACTGTCCACACAGGTAAAAGCAATTCACTCTCATTTATCTAACTCATCGGCTTTAGAAGTTGCTGAAATCTAAAGTGCTGCTTCTTGTTTTCAGGAGAGAAACCGTATCGCTGTAATATCTGTGGTGCTCAGTTCAACAGACCAGCTAACCTCAAGACTCACACTCGCATCCACTCAGGAGAGAAGCCATACAAATGTGAGACGTGTGGAGCTCGTTTTGTACAGGTAATTATACCCTTAAATTATTTTTTTATTTTTTTTAAACTCAAGAGTGTCTTCTATTGTGTTATCAGCTAATAGTGCTAATGCTCGAATCTGAGCTGTAATTATGGGCAGCTGTAATCACATTTGGCTTGACGGGAGTGCCCATAGACGTGCTGATATAAAACATGTGATGTCTGAAAAGTTTAATTTAAGTTTCACTCCCACTTTTTTTTTTTTTTTTTTTTTTTTTTTTTTTTTTCCTCAAGGTTGCTCATCTGCGCGCTCATGTGCTGATCCACACGGGCGAGAAGCCATACCCATGCGAGATCTGTGGAACCCGCTTCCGTCACCTGCAGACGCTGAAGAGCCACCTCCGCATACACACAGGCGAAAAGCCCTACCATGTAAGAATGATACTTCAAAGTTAGGAACCTCCTGAGTCGAGTCCAACCAAAGCGAGTGAAAATAACGCCGCTGCGCTTTCTTTTTCAGTGTGAAAAATGCAACTTGCACTTCCGCCACAAGAGCCAGCTACGGCTGCATCTTCGACAGAAGCACGGCGCCATCACTAACACAAAGATCCAGTACCGTATGTCCACAGTAGACATGCCCACTGACTTGACGAAAGCATGCTGAGCCAGATGAAGGAAGCAGCTTAAAGGAGGCAATCTTGACCTTGGCATTTATGAACCCCAACTTGTACAATCATCCAAAATTGTAGTGCCACACTGTGTTTATTAGACATGTAAATTGGCTGCGTATGCCATTCTAAACGGGTTTCCACTACATGTGAACGTAGAGCCACATGGCATCTTAGTCACTTTATTGTTTCTATATAGATATAAATATATATATGTATGTGGGGAGTGTTTTTAAGCTTCGAAGGTACGTATATAAAGCTTTATTTTGTTGAGAAGGATGGAATGTAAACAATCAGTTTTTTTTGAAAAAAAACAGTATTTTATATCAGAGAACTTACTTTTCTGAAAGTATTGAAAATTTTGACGGGTGGTACATATATTTTAAGATAATGGGATTTGCGGCTGTATAGAGTTGTCTATACATGATTTTTATGTAGATGTACGTACATGTTGTCAAGTTGCCATATTCACGTGAGCGGGGAATTAAAAAATAAATAATTGGATTTGGTGTAAAACATATCAGATGTCTGCTGCTGTCTGAGGATGTGCATGAGGTACTCTCTAACCGGTGTCGGGTTCTGGCGTGCACGAAGTGGGCAACTGCATAAATATTGTGACATATTGTGTAATTATATCCGTGGGATTGCTCTCTGCGGGCAGAGCCAATCTAAGTGTTGAAATGCATTTCAAGGTACTGCTTTGTAACGACCAAGAAAATTTTTTGCTTCAAATGTATTCGTATAGGTGTGACTTCTGTTGGTTGATTTGTTTTTCATAAGTGAAGGTTTACAGTTTTGCTCATTGTTCTAGATCCTACGGTAAAAGTCGTGTAAATGTCGAGGTTTTTTGTTTTTGTAGATACACTGTGTATTCAATGTGCCTTTCTCTATGGTGACTGAATTCCTCTCCATTCAGCCCAGCTCTGTTAAGGTACAACTCAAGGACGCCACTTGTCCTAGATCCCTGTTTGTGTGTGAGCGTGTGAGTGTATATTTTTAAATGCTCGTCACCAACCTTTGAACGTGCAGACTCATCATTGTAAATCTTCAGGACTTGTTTTCGGATTGGATTTTTTCTTTTTTTTTTTTTTTAAAACTGCATTAAAATTATTGTACAACGTTATAGATGTATGAATGTAAAATAAAGGTATTGGATTTCTATGTATTAACTCAAGAGTGAGCTCTTTATTATTTTCTTTCACTTTGTGTTCATGAGGAATGTCCCTCGATCTACGGGCACACAGATTTGACTGGTGTTCCTGAAACACCGGGCTGAAATTGGTTGGCGATGGCGGCAGTAAACTTAATCGAAAGTATTCACCGTGGCGTTTTCACTCAGTTTTCATGTAACATTTCAAACGATTGTACCTTCCACTCTGGTTACAGCCACATACTCGAACAAAGATAAGAGAATGAAGAGATGATTTTAACCTTGTTTTTGGCTTTTGAACTCTTCTAAATATCCGCGTATTATCAGGGTCGGCTCAGCCAGATTTTTCCATCTAAAACCAAGGAAAAAATAAAAGCTGTCAATAACTGAAACACTCATTTACCCCTGACACTTTCACTGTTTAACCCTGAAAGTGAATGAGTCGCTGGATGTTTCTGTGCTATAGTCATTTTTTTAAAGTTAATTTCTGCCATGAATTCATTAGTACTGTATACCTCTCCTGCAAGCTTTTACTGGAATTGGTGCAAGGATCAGAGGAAGCTGTGTGGGAATATGCTTTAATTTTATTGTAATTTCCCAGTTGTAATCACTACAGTTTGATACTCCTGTGAAAAACAGCAGACGGACAGAAACAGACGTACTGCTGCAGGAAGCTTGATGCCCAAAATGCTCAAGAAGACAGCAACAGCATGAAGGAGATCAGACGGGCCAACTCCTTTTTGCATAATTGGTTGTTTTTTTTAAATGACCATTAATGACATTTAAACATCTCACAGCATGAAAGCCATTGAAGTATTCTTCTGTAAAATGTAACAGGCTCATTTCAGTCAGCTCGGTAGCTGGAAGGACAGATCACAGCCTGCAGCAGTTTAATGTCTGCGACATGGAGTAACAGAAACAAGCACCGGTACCCTGGATGTTTGACCACTTTGATTATTCACTGGAAAAAACTTCAAAATTTTTGGCTTTAAATTGTGCTGCTTTGAGTGGGTCTAAATTTTTTTGGCTGCGGTTTTTAAAGCAGAGCTTAAATGTGATCGTCAGCCCTGAAAATCTGACGTGGACACTCCAGTACTCAAAAATACTGGAATAGAAAAACAGTTCTTCAGCAGCAAAAACTCAAATCCTCCAACATGTCACCAAGATCATCCTAAAAAAAAAAAAAAAAATCACAAACGTCATGAAAATATAAATAAAATAATGTTTATTTCCAAGAGGCATAAAAAAGCCACAACTTGATAAGCAAAGCGTGCCTGTTATCATCAACATGAACATCACAGCAGGTTTCCTCTCTGGACTCTCTGATTAGTTTATTTCTATATAAAACCAAAAAAAGGGATCAAACGACGACATCTAAACCGTCTGTGAGGTTAAAAAACAACAACAAGAAAACAAAAACTGCAAATGATTGATCCCCAGTGTCAAAGACACATTTTCAGAGACAAAGAGAGGCTGCACAAACTTAACCCAAAACCAGAACTACCCATTCATTATTCCCCTTACCCCCCACCCCCCGTCCCGCATCCCCGTCACTGCTTCTGCTGCATGGCTTCTTTCCGTGCAGCGTCCTGCAGCAGCTGAGTGTCCACTTCGTCTGCCGGCAGCTGAACGTAACGGACCACCGATCCACGGATGAAGCAGTTTTTCACAGACAGCTGCAGCAAATGAAAACAGTCAGTGTGAAGACAGACAGACAGCCGTCACTCGGTGCTGGAGCTGCTGGTGAGCTTTAAGGAGTGCACATTCAAGGACTTTCCTAATGTCCGAACTCTGATTTCATGCAACTTTTAAATAAGGAGCTAAAGTTTATACTTATGTTCTTGATGCTGTATTATAATAACAACAACACGGGGAAAAATATCTAACTTTTCTTTTTCCTCTTGACCTCATTAAAAACTGAGCAGCAGCAAATGGAGCTCACATACATGATGAAAACAAAGACTGAAATCTTGAAAGCTTTGTGTATAATAGATGAAAAACATAATCAATGTAAAAGATATTTGTGTAAACATATTTGTATAACTCGGGAGGAGCTGTTGTCTGTGTGTCTTTTTTGGGGGGATAATTGAGCCCCTAATTATTTATCATGCATCATTCTGTGTGGAAAACAGAAGTCCGGTGCAAATTTTCACCGCTGGAATATTCATCTAATCAAAAGATTCATCAGGTAGAAGGGCAGCATCTCTACATTCTCACATACAGCAGCAGAGAATGTAGTTTCTTTTACTGGTTGTACAGACCTCTGTAGCAGAACCTTAAAAACCTTGTAAGTACACTGCAACAGCCTTTTTTTCTGTACATTGTAAAACTGTAAACACCTGTTTAGCAGCGACAGCCTCATCTGTTTCTGTAGTCTTTTTTTTCCCCTGTATGAAATGTGGAAAGTTTCCAGAAGCAAAACTTACCATGTGTGGATATTTCTCCGGATCTGTGACGCTGATGTCTGTGAGCTTAATGTTCAGGTACTGAAACACGCAAGCAGAGGACAGCGATGTGAAAACGGCATTTTAGTGAGCAATCATGCAGAAATGTAAAAACTGAACAGCTTCCGTTTGAAAACAAATTAATTATTTCCAACCTGGTCAACAGAATGAAGCGTTCCACAGATGCTGAGGAGGGAAACACACACATTCATGAACATGACTCTGTTCACAAATACAAACCAAAATTGCTCAATTAATCTTTAGATTATGAGGCTTGGGAACAGCTCATCGGTATTTGGGTGGAATTTACAGTCAGGTGTGCCCAGGTGAAGCAAACACGACTTCTGAGGTTTTCTTTCTGACCTCAGGATTTCCATGGCAGTTATTGATTTATTTATGGGTATTTAAACATTTATTTTCACAGGTCTGGGTGGTGAAACAATAAGAATTATCACCAAAATATAATATTTTTAATACATCTATGTTTTGTCCACATCTTCAGTAATTTGCACATATTTTAGAAGCTGTACTGGAAACAACAGGCAGCAGCACAAACCTGTTGTTTCATTTTAAAACCGTCACTACTGACAGGCATCAGGACCCTGCTCCAGAGTTTAACCCCGAGAAGGGAACAGTTTGTGTTCAAGAAAGTCTCATTGTAGTTTGTTCGATCTACTCCGTCTATGAAAGAAAGCTCTGATACCACCACTGCAACACGGAAACAAGTTTGTGACTGTGATCTCACAAAAGATTTTATTCCACTTCAATTTTATCCGACATACAGAAGTTGAAGTAATGTTAAAACAAATGTAATTATGCGGCTGTGACCTGACAGGCTGCAACCTGGATTCAAAATCTTGCTTTAAGCTACATTTAGTCCAGTTTCAATCCTGTTTGAAGTCACTTCAGATTTTATTCAGAAAAAAACACATCATCTCCAACAAGAAGTCAACCACGACAATCATTTCATCAGTGGTCATCAGTGTGACCAGTTACAAGAAATAAAACGTTCTGTGTTTTATGTCGACAGTTTCATGCAGATTAGTTCCATTTAAGCAGTGACAGCTACGGTAATACGTAATAAATATTTCAATGCTGAGCTCATAATGAAGACTCAGAGCCCACTGATCGCTGTCTAAGGCCTTTCACTGATGACTGATTGCAGAAGTGCATAACATAACGAACTAACCTGGAACTCTAACCTCACAAACTGAACAACCACAGCGTAAAACACACAGGAAATGTTGTTAGCTTGACTTTCTGAGAATGTGTATGACTCAGAGTGAGCTGTTTGTGTTGGATTATTCTTGCAGAATTCAATAAAATGGAACTAAAGCTGAAATGAAAACTAATTAAAAAAAATCAATATTCAAATTGTGACTGTAGGAGCGCTGCTGCGACTATCAACGAAGCTCCAAACAGCAATCGCCGACCAAAAAAAACAGGCCGGAAAACAGCAGGTTATGTGAGCGAATTGAACACGAATACTAACCTCAGGTCATTTTTGAGCTCCACCACGACGTCCTTCCCCACCAGCGACTTGAAAAACGAGTAAAAAAGCTGCGGAGCAGAAACACATGCTAACGTTAGCTGCACGGTTAGCGTGGCGGCGGGTTGTTTTTTTTTTAAGCTGACAGAATAAAGGTTACAGAGAAACACCGAGGTGTGCTCGGGTCAGAGGCTCTCTTCTGTCGCACCTATCTGCTATAAACTCTACAGAAAAGTCATAATTTCATCGTGATTCCTTACCATTCTTACTGCTGCCCTCTCCTAGCGGCGCGTCGCCTGTCGATGACGTAACAAACCCTTAATATTCCTGAGAGACACCAGGGTGTAATTACTAAAGTTCGCCACACAGAGGCGACAGAGCTAAGCTCAACGTTCATGCATGGGAATCGTCGCTTGCACAGTTTATCTAATTGACTTAATTTTATTGCGATTTCCCCAAAAAATACATTAATAAATAAATAAAAACTTCATATGAAAATATATTTCAGTTAAATAAAATAAAATATAATTTAAAGAGACAATAATTAAAGCTTAACACTGTCAGCTGACATTAAACAAAATGCTTATGGAAAATACAAACTCTTTTTTTGTGGTGCAACCAAAGAATAAATAAATATATGTTGGAAGTTTATAATTAATGCATCCAAAGTTTCAAGTGACATCTTCTAAGAGAGGGTGTGGGTCCTTAATTTAAAAAAAACAAAACAAAACATGAACTTAATAAAAATGACTTTTAAATTATATTTATTTATTTTATTTAGCAGAAAAAAATGCACAATGCAAAGACAGCTGGTACCACAGTCGCTGTAATTATATTTCTGTAATTATGAATTTGTTTGTCTGTAATTTGTTTTTTAAGAATTTATTTGTATTTTTCTTTGAACTTTGTCATTTTGGGATTTTTGTTTTCAACTACAGACAGTTACTGTATAACATGAAAGGTAAGGAAAACCATGATAGGGCCTTCTAATTCTCAAATACTCAGGGTGGAAAACACAGGAACCGCTGGTGTTATTTCAGTCATATTTTAAAGTCAACATATGTGTAAAATATTTGCAGTGGAGTACATTCACACACTTGGACTTCATCAGAGACTTTGCTCTTCTCTCCTCAGCCAGTTCCAAAAGAGTTACCAACTAAACCAACAGAACTGGCTAGGCTGTTAGCCTCAACATCTACACCAAGAAAACACAGCCAATGTACACCAACGCATGTCTTCAACCATGTCTATAACTATTGGTGACTATTCCCCAAATATGCAGCATCTTCCAGCCAAACAAATACTCAAACATGGAGCTGCACAGAAGAACTGGGGTGTGTAAATGTGTCATGAAATAAAGATGAGGAGTTTTAAGGTGGGTAGAACATGTAGTAAGCATGACCCTTTGATGGAAAGAGGAAGAAAGGCTGACCAGAGATGAGTGTGCTGGCTGAGCTACAATAGCTGGGTCTCTCATGGGAACAGGAGCAAAGGCAGAGGCACAAAAGCGAGATGGGTGGAGGTTACAGGCTGCAGCCTTACGACAATAAAGAGGCGTAGTAGTAGAAGCAGTTTGTACTGAAAGTGCACATCAGGAACTGTGCCACCTCACCTTTTTAGTCACAGCTGATTAAAGAGAAAATGTAGATGTATTTCCAATAACACCAAGCCAGAAAGTCCCCTTGAATAAATTGCAAGTCTCAGACTGCCTGCAGTTTCTTTAGGGACCAGCAGATGGAGGCAAATCACTGCAGTGTGACCGGTCTGGTCCTCGCAGCAGATTGTAGCGGCCTACACTCCAAGTTTTAAAAGCAGTCATTTGTGACGTGACATAAAACACACACACACAACATGTAATTCAAGCTTTAATAATGGAATTCATTGGAGCATCATTTGCACATATTAAAGGCAAACATGTCTGTGCAAGATAATACTGTGCGGTAAACATTCATCAGCTACTGTATAGTGTAAAAACTCCAAATGAAATGTAACAGTTAATTTAGAAGCAGGTTTCAGGTTCAAACTTACGTTCCAATGCGAGCTTTGCAGAAATCCAAGAAACTAAAAAATGAGTTTACATACATTTGAAGGCTGAGTTAGACACTGGTACACCCATTTAATGTCTCACTAGCACTTAGATAAGTAGATAACTAAGCTAACTACAAGCCAGTTAGCTTAGCTTAGCATAAAGACTGGAAATAAAGGGGAACTGCTAGCCCGGCTCAGTCTAACTTACAAAGTGAGTTTTTGAGGATGACAGGCAGATGAATTTTTTAGACCTTTGGACAGGTGCAAAGCTAAGCCAACTGAGTTCTCTATAATGACAGCACAGATATGTGATTGTCCTCTAAAATGAGAGACAAGGGTTTTTAAAAATATTTCCAGAAATGCAGCCAGGAAGGTGTACCTCTCAGTCTCACTTCACAGGGCGACCCATCTTGGAAACGTCTGGATGCACAAAAAAAGACAAAGAGATTTCATTTAGTGTATTATAGCTGTCTGGAAACCTGAGTAGGTTCCTTGCTGTCTTTGCGAGACTCACCAGGTCTTCCTGGTGGTCTGTGTTTGCTGGTGAGCTCTGAGGTGTCTCTGTAGTCTCTTGGTTTGGGGGTCTGGGGCTCCGGCACACCTGGTCGGGACTTAGCAGGCAAAGGAGGGCGGCTTAGGCCCATCCCGCCTTCTGAGCGTGAAGGCACCACTGGTTTCTTTTGTGATGGGGGATGCAGGCTGACTGGTGTTGGAGGCTGAGGTTTGTTCTCAGAGCAGGTGAAGGAGCGGTTGCGTGGGGTGGGCACCGGAGGGCGATCGGTATCTCCGTCTGCTGTTTTGGAGGATCCAAATAGCACATCTGGGGGTATGAGAAGGTCCTTCTGTTGTTGGTCTTGGTCTTTAGACCGACCATGTGATTTGGTCACTGAACCATACAACGGGTTGTCAAACATCTCTGACGTCTTTCCGTTCTCACCCCTGTCAGAGAAATCATAAGTTAATGACATCGGTTTCCCTTTCTATAGAATCAGATCAGATAAAGGTTTAGAGGTATTTTTAGAAATGAAACTGAAGTCTCTTCAAACCAGAAAGAGGCTAACACTTACACAGAAGCAGGCTTTCCTGTGGGGCTGCGTGTGCTCACATCGTAACCCTTCTTTGGCTCTTTTCCGGCTTGTCCACCACAGGGAACATTTCGCGGTGGCATGCTGTAACTCCAGCCTTTATCTATCACATTCCCACCTCTGAATGACACTCCCATGTAATTGGGGTTCGAAATATCATGTGGTTGGTTGCTACAAGACCTGTTAATCAGAAAAAAGAAGAAGAAAAAAAAAAGAAAAATCACGCCCTGAGTAGTTTTGATGGTCCAAACCAGCAATCAAAATTAATCAGGCAACAAAAAAACTTGAATCGCAGTCTCATAGCTGCGATTTATGCCACCAGCATGACAGTGGATTGTCTTGCTTCTCTTAACTTTGATTCACCTTCTCTCCAGAGCACACTCCATCTCTCCAGCATCTCTTCCACCTGCTCCCAGCTCTCACTAAAGATCACAGTCTTATCTGCAAATATCACGTACACAACGACCGCCTGACCTCATCTGTCAGCCTCTCCATCAGCACTGCAAACAAGAAGGGGCTCAGAGCTGATCTCTGATGTAATCCCACCCCCACCATCAGCCCATCAGTACCACAGTTCCTGTCTTGGCACCCTATCATCAGCCTATCATATTCTCTGATCCGCAAAGGCACAGTGCAGCTCGCCCTGACCTTCCTATCCACACTTCTCCATCAACATCTTAAAACAAACATCCCATCTGTAGAGCTCTTTCTCAGCATGAAGCCGCTGTTGCTCACTGATCATCGCCTCTTTTCTTAACTAGCTTCAACAACTTTCTCCCTCATCTTCATGGTATGGCACATCATCTTTATCCCCCTGTAGTTAGAGCTCTGCACGTCACCCTTGTTCTTGAAAACAGGTGCTGGTTAACCTCTTCTCCCTTCCTCGGTCATTCTCTCACTTTGCAGGATGATGTGAAACAATCTGGCGAGAAAGTTCCCTGCCCTCCATCTTCATCCCTCCACAGCTATGTCATCAGGACCAAATGGATTTCTTTCTGCTTCATAGCTGCTCTCACTAATGCTCTGCACTTCTTTTATTAACCAACTTTGATCCATCTGCCCTCCTCTCTCTCATTTTTTACAACAATCAGCTCCTTCCATCTTCTCAACACACTCTTTTCATCTGTTAGTATATTTCCATCTCTATCCTTAATCTCCTAATCTGCCTCACATCCTTTCCTGCTCATTTTCTCTGCCTAGCCAATTTATACAAGTCCTTTTGTCCTTTCTTCATGTCCAGACTCATACACACTCACTATAAGCCTTTGCCACCCCTCTCTCCCTTCTTATACTCCTGTCGACTTTCTTCATCTCCCTGACTTCACAACATTTTTTCTTTGCTAACCTCTTCATTAGAATACTTTCCTGTACATCCTCATTCCACCACCATGTCTCCTAGTCCACTTTCTTCTATCCAAAGGATACGTCCAACACCTTCCTGGAAGTTTCCCTCACTACTTCTTCATTACTCTACTTTTCCAGTCATTTGTAACTCTTCCCTACCACCCAGAGCCTGTCTCAACTCCAGCCTGAACTCTTTACATCATTCTTCCACCATTTAATCCCTAACCCTGTCTTCACTTACTTCCTCTTCTTGATTTCCAAAGTCATCCTACAGCCACCCATCAGATGCTTGTGAGAAAACAGCAATATATGATGTCCCGTATATCGCAAAGATTCAAAAGTATTAAAAATGGATCAACTTCCGTGCAACAGGCTCATCTGTGTCACAAAACTTTCTCCCACAGTCATATTTTAACACTTATAAGTGTGGTTTATGGCTGTAAATTAAATTTAAACTCCGATGTGCACATGTTCCAAATGATAGTCTTTACAGATGGACATTGATCAAACATTTTCAGGTTCTGAAGAGGTTTTTCAAACTCTTTGAATGACTTTAATCACAGAGGGCGATCATAAGCTACACAAAAATGTTGACCATATTAGAAAATTATTTTGACCTAGAAAGAATCACAGCTTGAAGAGGTTTTCATATGTTTGTGTAGCCACCTATCCCACAGGGTGATTAGAGAAATTAACCATATGACACTTTTTGAAGCTTTCTCCAGAGTTCCTCTATGTCAAAGAAAGACATCAAACTGGTGATGCTCCAAGTCAGGTACAGAAAAAAAAATCTGTGCTGAATAAAACTTTAACTTTTTGACAGTGTATGTAAAACTCATTTGTTTGCAGAGGTTAAATATGTTTTTCAACCATAGCATATCTCCTGTTCTTAAGAAGTTATGATGGGTTAAAAATGCTGGAAAAATCTTCACAGCAAAAAGGTACATTTCTGCGTGACTTCATTCAATAAATTGAAGTTATTTTCCTGAAATAAAACAACCGATTTTGAGGGTGAGAATGTTTTTCGGATGTGGTTGATTTTATACGTAACGAGCCATGGCAGAACATGAGGGAATGCATAACAGGTCCACAAAAAACCCCCAAATCTTACTTATTGAGGTCTCCAGATTTGCCTTTTGAGGCGATGGGGTCATCCCTTTCAATTTTGATGAAATCTGAAAAAAGAACCAAAATGAGAATAAAGCTTCAAGAACCGAAGAAGAAAAAAAATCGAACAAATACATCCTGCGTCGAAGCTCAGCCTCACCGTATAGCTTCTCGGTGGGCTTGCCCTCAGAGGTGCGTAGCTGGATGCCACCTGTCAGTGTTCCCGTCTTCTCCCCGTGGTGAGTCAGTGTGATCTGAAATTCGGTGTAGCTGATCTCAGCGGCTCGCAGCGCCACACAGCCCTCTCCTTTAGGGATAACACACCAGCAAACTGTAAGCGCTGCTGAGTCCACCGTATCCAAATTACAAGCTGTAATGTGAGCTCATTACCGTACGACTCGTCGCTGTCCGTCGACTTCACGCATATCAGGATGTGCTGGTCCAGAAGGTACTCGGGGTCAGAGATGATAGGGGTCAGCTTTAAAAGACAGAAACAATGACTATGAATAACGACTGACTGATGCCATAACTAAGTAGTGTGTGCTGTGAGCTGTGTCTGTGGTTTACCTCTACTTGGTTCCCAAACCAAACTTTTATAGACCCATCGGAGTGCTCGCTGTTCTCTCCCTCTGTAGTCTTTACAGTTTCTGTTGGAAATGCTTGCTTTTAGTCATTGTAGCCCATTTGATGAGACACTTCACCCAATATTCATGCATACATACATGCATGCTCTGGCCTGCAGTGCTGTTTATTCATATTGATAGTTTTTGGTGTAACCTTTTTCCCTTTTTTTTGAGAAGTCTACTGCAAAGATCTTGGCTGTGCATGACGTCAGTAAGAGTAGATAACACATAATCTCAGGCACAGCGAGGGTGGACTTCAAGGTTAAAACAGTTCATTTCAAGCATGAATAAAATATAAATAAATAAATAAAATTTTTAAAAATTAAAAGATTATTTTGCATTGTGAACAATGCAAAGCTCCTCTAGTAGAGTCCCAGAATAAGAGCATGGAACTGGAAAGGAGAGGAATAGGTCTACTTTAAATAGAGTAAGCAGTTTAATGTAGGAAGTATTTTCTCTCTAGTGTCTACACACATCGACCAGAAGAAGTGTGCAGCTAGCTGACACGGCAGTATTAATGTTTACATCCTGTCACACTGTGAGCAGCGGCTTCTCGTCACGGGTAGGTGCACACCGATTTCTGCACAGTGGTACTATGAGTGGGTGTAGCTCACCAAAGAGAAAACAACTCCCAGGAGAATTTTCTCACAGCCAGGCTTGTGGGGGATTTTTGAGTAATAAAGTTGTGGTTTCAGGAAAGTGTATTTGTCACCTGGTGGCAGGATTCTTTGTATTTTTACAGATTTGAGTGTTTAGTGTTTTCTTTTTCAATTTGTTTCCCTTTGAGTGCCATCAGTGTCCATTGCATTCTGACTGTGACTCATAGACAGCACTTACAGTCCAGAGGAAGCATGATTTTTATGTGATTTTGAGGCGAACTGTTCCTTTAAAGCAGAATCTAGTGAGATGCGGTCAATCAGAAAGAGGAAACCTACTCTCCAAGCAACTGGAATGGAATTCGATGAAGAACTTGGTCTTCGATTTTGTCGACAAGATGGCCACACAGTTCATGATCTGAATTCCACCAGGAGGCGCACTGCTGGGATCTGAAAAATAAAAGCGGCATCAGACTGCGGCTATTGAGTGGACTCATCTGTGGCGTAGGTTGGGTGGGGGGGTCATACCTTGTTTGGAAACGTACTGCGAGGCAACTCCAACTTCAAATGAGGCGAACACCGGGGAGTGGTCACTTGTCATGATGTTATTAGTGCACCCTGCAAGTTCACACAAACACTTATAAACACTTCTGTGCATATTTTACACATATTTAGCCTGAAAGGACGTCTCAGCTGCAGTTTCACTTCAATCTTTGGACACTTTTGCGTTCAAGGGTTTTTTTCTTATTTTCTAAGTGCGAAACAAAACGTGAAAACAAAAGAAGAAGAGCGCGCGAGGGCCACAGAGAATGAACATTAGACCAGTGGAAATCTGACTCTGATCAGTCAAAAATCAGAGGTTCTGAGAGATGCAGAGGAAGTAAATAGATGTTAATCTGCATTGTTCTACCTCAAAATATGGAGGAAAGGGTGTAGTTTGATGGTGGGATCATCATTTGTTTTTCAGTTGGACACAGAGTCCACCTTCTGTAAGGAGTGCTGCATCAAATGTTCTGTGCTGGTTTGAGCTTAGAGTGAAACAAAAACAGCTAACAAAAGGTCAGTGTGTGTGTGGTCCTGGTGATGAGCTCATGAAGTTGGCTGAATTAGTGACGAGCGTATAAACTGCAGTCAAAGCCAAATGGCCTATTTTGCCGTCAGATTTCAGATATGCAGATTTTGTTTACATTTCATTTCATACACTTGATAGTAGCAAACTCTCGAATGAGCGGGTGTGTCAAACTTTAGTCTAGTACTGTACATTTTTATACATTATTGATCTATATATAAAATTAGTGAACGATTATTCTCTATATATTATAAAAGGTCTAACTTTAGGAAATGTTCATGGTTTCGCTACAGCTCAATGAAGACTGCAGTCAGCAGCAGCAGTTGAAAGATTAATACGATAAAATGGCTCATTATTTATTTTATGTAGGCACCAATAAGTTCATATTGGCTGCTTGGTCCAGTTAAAGACAGTTATTTGGAATTAATTAAGTGAGCTAAACTCTCTTTTGCCATATATATTAGGGGTGCAACGATACACAAAATTCATGGTTCGGTTCGATACTTTGGTGTCAAGGTTCGATATTTTTTCGATACAAAAAAATGTTCATGCCTTTTTAATTTGTCATTTATAAATATATATTTTAACTCAAAAGACAGAAACAATCACTCATCTTTGGAAAAGAGAGTTTATTACAGAGAAATGGCTCTTTCCAAAATAAAAGCTATATTATACACTTCTTCTGGGGTATACTCTCAGCAGCATATTAAACATATCAGGTCCCCGTGAGGAGAATCATGTGTTAACGGCTGTCTAATGACTCGGGTAAAGTTTGTAGCATGCGTGCTTGTTGTTTTTGTCTGCTTCCACTTGTCTTTGCACTAGGATGATGTCGGCATAAATGTGCAGTCATATTCGTTGCGTTCCCACTAGTGCTGTCAGCGTTAATCTCGTTAAAATGACATTAATGCCATAACGTGGCAAATCTCCGTTAACGAGCTACCGCGGATCGCCCCGTGCGTGGGGCTGGACGGCGTCAACACGTTAACAAGCTAACTGCACTAACGCACTAGTTCCCACCAATTGAGCATTGCGGGGCACATTCGACATACTGTTTTACTTTTGTCCATGACGCGCTTACCATCAGGGTCATGCTTCACATGAAAACCAAGATAGTTCCATCCGAATGAGGGTGGGGGAGGTTTAATTTCGGGTAGCGTTCAGGCAGTTGCCATGTTGCAACGAGCTTAGCTTCTGTCTTGCTAGCTTGCGCTGCGCTCAGTGGATCTGCACTCGACAGTGCAGCCTAGGCGGAGTAGTCGAACGCAGATCCACTGAGCGCTCAACACAGACAGCATAGTCAGAAGAAAAGTTGATAAAATAAATAAAATAAAAAAATTGTATTGTTTGATACATATGCGTACTGAACCTAAAGCACTGTATTGAACGGTTCAATATCGATACATGTATTGTCGCACCCCTGATATATATATACATTCCTGTATGTATAATATAGCCGCAGAAAAAAAAGGTTTAACAGAAGATTACTCACCGTACGCTTGGCAGACAACATGAACCAGAGGATATGACTTTCGCAGGACGCGATCACACCAGGATGGCAAATTGTATTTTGTCTGTAGAGTTAAAATCATCTTAATATTAATATCAATATAAAATACTTGAATTTTCAAATTGAAGACTGTAAAACAATTCAAGTATAACTCTACATAAATAGCCCAACATATAAGAAGCATGATGGGCAGTCATTTGTGGAAGAAACATGAGCAAATAGCCCTGCTAACGTGGATCGGTTCAAGAGATCACGCTGCATGTTCAACCGTTTGCTATCAGTAAATGTGATTTTTGACTTTTCCTAAACTGTCGATGAAAGAATAATAAGCCAACAAAAATCCAAACCAAGAATATTCAACGATAGGTAACTTAAATTAAAATGAAAAAATTCAAAAGATGAAACCTCATTAAAATGAAATAGGCTGTAAGTACACTAAAAGTATGTAGTTAAAATTAAGAGCACGTTAAAACAAATAAAATTAAATTTTATGCATAATAAGAAACTAATAACATTAGAACATGATGAAGTGAATAAAATAATTTAGGATTAAATTAAAAAAAATTACAGCAATGAAGCAGATAAAATTAAAAGTCTCAGTGAAGTGACCGTGATGCATAGGGAACAGAGATGTGATAAAACATGAGCTTACCCCTGTCGCTTTGGCCTTTGTGTAGGCGTACCTCTCTCGTGTGTCTCTTTCAAATCGATACGTGGGCGCGAATGTGATTTCTTCTTCAGCTACAATCAAAATAGAATAAAACCCGTATGTATGCAAACACAATTATAAGAAAAAGGACAGTGTTTTGCAGAAAATCCCAAGCATGGCAACAACAGTGAAGACACTTCTTTCTGCCGTATGCCTACATGTACTGATCAGTATTCATCAAAGCTCACCAAAATGCAAGAAGACCTTGCTCTCATTCCTCTCCATGCTGAGCTGGTCTTTGGTGAGCAGTTCCTGGTACTGCTGCTGTTTGATCTTTGACACAATGTTTTCAGCTTCCTGTGAAGGGAACAGGGGAAAGTAGTGACTGGAAGTGTTAGCAGCTGAGAGCTCAGACACCTGACAACCAGCAGGGTTTAAAAAAAAAAACAAAAGCACAACCATGCTTCTGAGAGGAAAAACCACAACAAAGCAAAGTCCGTGAATCTGTATGTAAAGTAGATATAAAACAAGGTTTATGACTTACAGAAGATGCCATTTCAACGCGATAGTTCAGATCTCCAAGCCAGAAGAGGTGCGTGAAGCGATGTGTGATGTCAAACGGATTAAGCTTCTTGTCTCCTAGATTCAGAAATCTCAGGATGCTGGCATAGTTTTGATTCCGTCTGCAAATACAGCAAAAAATATTGGAGTAACATCAAAAATGTGACGAATCAGTGGAGGAAGCAATAAAGTTTTCTGTTTCTACTGCCATTTAGCAAAACGTTGACTTTTAAAGCAAGGCTTCAGAAAGAGGAGGATACATATTCATCATTTATGTTGTCCAGGTTAAATATAGGTAAATAAATTAATAAAAAACATGAAGAAAATAAATAATTTTAAAAAATCCGACATGAAAAATGACAAAAATGGTTGCCATCGTGGCCGTGTGACTAGTATAAGGGGACGATGATGACAGTAAAAAAGATGGAAAATAAATATTTTTTTTAAAAGTATAAAGTATAAAGATGGATGTAGCTTGCTGGGTTGAAAAGTGAAGCTAACGCAGAATTGTCTTAAACGTGGATGTTTTTCTAAAAACCAGCAGGGGGCGACTTCTGTGGTTGCAAAAAAAGACTTGTGATTGTGTTTAAGACAGCCGCCCACGACTCCCACTGTAACCTCAGTGAACACGCGCCTGAAGACTTCACAGGCTCAGTCTCTAGTTTCAGATAATATTGAATAAAACATCTGTTTTATTTTTTAAATTAGTCAGAAAGTTTCACAACTCTCACTGAATCGCCCTGCAGACGATTATTTATTGGTGCTTTGCTTTAGCTGAGTGCTTAGAACTACTAGTGAGTATTTGCCGTTTCCTATTGGTAGGAGTATTTTTAGTTGAAACATTTGTTTTCAGCGCTTTTGGTTTGCTGACATCTTTATTTTGTTGTGTATTTTAAATCCTTTCATAACAAATGGTAAATGGACACCTCGGGCTCTATCTGAGCACTCAAAGCGCTTTGTACAACTTGCCTCATTCACCCATATTCAAGGGCTTTTTTCCCCATGGTTTTTCTACTTACTCTCCAACATTCACACACACATTCAAACACATTCTCAGGGTTCGTATCTTTCCCAGGGATATTTGGTATACAGACTGGTTCAGGCAGGGATTGAACCACCAGCCTACCAATTAGTAGATGACCTGGATGGACTTTTCATTTTTACTCCCATCCTCCCCTAGTTCATTTTTGGAAAGTTAGCAATATTTTAGCAGTTCTGGATCCAGATCTGGACAAGACCCCAAATTGTTGGTCTGAGGCAAAAAAAATAACAAATGTTTCCAAAAATGCAGTAGCAGGGCAGTAATCAAGCATTGCGATCAAATGTTGCAACGTTAATTTCTGATAATCGTGCAATTTGTTGTGTTTGATTTGAATAACTGTGGTCTGTCCAAATAAATACATACTGTACACAGTGCACAACATGAAAATGTACTAGAGTGAGTAGACCTACCAAGCTGCAGCTCATTTTAACATGCAGAATGCTTGTTAAGTTGACCATACAAGCACTCAAACCTCAAGGTTCTTTTTATAGGTTAAGGTAAAGGTCCTACAATGTTTAGCAGCTAGTACAATTTAACTGCTAAGCTAATATTTAACAGATAATGTTAACTGTTTTTGTAAAGACGATTAAAAAAAGTGTTTCTGGCTACATTTTGTCAATGTCAGCAGCAGGCTAAAACCAAATTGTGCTGATTGTTAGGCACATTTACATTTCCTGCTTTCCATTTACTGAACTGCTAAGTTTCTGTTAGGAAGTAGTGAATAAGTGAACAGGGGGGTATTTTGCACATGTCACTAGACAATTAGGATTTTTACCTCCCCATCCATCATTGAAATGATTACTTTGTTGATATCTGCATCGGGTTTTCCCTGAAGAGGCTATAAAAATGCTAGCACATTTCAAAGAGATTTGCGACTTCTATCAAAGGAAAGCCGCAAAGAGTTGAGTTTAATTTGTTTAAGCCTAGATACGTTTTTTGTTGATAAAATGTCCGGGGTATTGCCTTAACTAAAGGCAAACCAATCATGGTTATTTGCATAGTTACCCTCAAAGGTTAATTTTGAGCCCAGAAAAACCCTGTGTATATGTATGTTGTATATGTATATGTGTATAAGATGCTACTAATCAATTCAAACTTTTTAAAGATACTTTGAAAAGTGTAACCTTCTCCTCACCTGAGCTTCTTCTCACTTCCAGAGGTCAGATGACTGTTGACAAAGCCAAAAGATGTCCCATTGAACATGAAGGACACTCCCACTGCTCCCTTGTTTCCTGCAATTCAAACCAGTAAACACTGATGGGTAATTTTTCTGTGAACTTTTATGAGCAATCATTACAGGCCTCAAGGAGAAGTGGAACTGCTTACCCAAGGTGTTGGCGATCCCTGTCTTCACGCTGTCTGAAAAAACATGAGAGATCCTGTTTTCATGCTCAGGCTTGGCCAGGACCACGATCCGAATATTCCACAGTGTGTGAATTGCCACCTGGATGTTTGGAGATGTTTAGGATATTTGATTCATTAGTGCTTTGTGTTTGCATTCAGCTACAAATTCAAAACTTTGCCACAGTTACTCACTTGTTTAAAGCTAATGTTTGTGATGTTCCTCAGGACACCTTTCACTGTATCTGCCCATTCTCGCTCACCCAAAGGATCCTCCTGAGTCCCAATGACATAAAAATCATGTGGAATATGATCTGCTGTGTCATCTTGTGTCTTCCCTTGGCCCTTACACTGAAACCAGGAGTTGATGTTCGGGGGAGGGCCGGCATTTCCTGTAGGTTTGCAGATCCGTTTTTATATTATATACAGTTAAGTTAACTGAAGCACTGAATTCTGTATGACATCACTGTTACCCATGTTCCAGGTGCCAACAAACACTGTGATCATGTCTGGTTCAGGCTTTTCTGAGTGTTTGTTTTTCATTTGCTGAAGCAGCTGACAGAAGCCCTCTCTTTTCTGGATTCACAAGACAACAAAACACATCACATTTAACAAAGTGCACATGACTGAGGTCAGAATAGGGAGCATCACTTTTAAAAAGACGCTTACCTTTGTGTCATCAAACACAAACTCTTTCCGCAGAACTTTTTCTTTCTCCGTCTCCACCACAATGACCAACTTAGCGTGCATTTTCTGGGATTTCACCAACTGCAGGACTGACGGATAAGAGCAGTATTCTTATTAAGTTAAGTGCTTTTGATGGTTGAAAGTACTTCTTGACATTTGTTTTCACACATGCTATTTTGCACTTGCTGCAGAGAAGGTGCAACTTCCAGGCTGAAGAATCAAGCACAAAGTCTGCAGCTCCTTTAATGAGGCTGTCTCAAAAATCAAGGGACTCTTCATAGACACTGTTGTTAAAACATCTAGTTTTACAGCAGTAATAAACATTTTTTTCCGCTTCCAATAAACAAAAATACCTCCCATCTGTTCTCTTTTACTTATCCTTATCAGGGTTGTGGGAGGACTTGAAGCTTATCCCAGCTATCATAGGGCGAGAGGTGAGGTCACCCTGGACAGATCGCCAGTCTGTCCCCCCTTCACAACAACTCCGGTGAATTGATTTTTTTTTCAAACTCATCTATCTGCTTCTTTGATTGTGCATTCACTATCTGTCAGGCTTCACCTTTACTAACTGTAGTCACTTAACTGGATCTCTTAGCACTAATAAAAATCTTTGCTACATCGCTTCAGTTTATGTATATGAATACAGCAAAATGAACAAACTTGCAACAGAGTCATTCTCTTCTCCAAAACTGGCCACTTCTGGCCAAAAAGCTCAACTTGAGGATTAAAAACAAAGAGTCCAATACGAATATGTAACATTAGGGTGGCTACATTCATCTTTTATACTGTCTGTAGTAGCACGCACCAGTGGTCCATGTATGACGTTTTCTATATAATGATTTTTAAGACTTACTGACTGATTAAAACTCTTATGACTACAAATCCCACTTTATCTGTCTATTAGCATGGAAAAATAGCTTTTGTGGCCCTACTTAAAGTTCCTAATTTCTTAAGATACTGACCCGAGTCAAATGTACCACCTGAATACATTTTTCTGAACTTTACAAACCCAAAGATGTTCTTATATATAATTAGTAATTTAGAAAACAATAACTGTAACTGCTTCCTCCAATGAACCAGGCTAATGTACCTTCTCTGTGGTCTCACATGTGTAAGAGCAACCTTCTAATGATTAGCGTGTTCTTGAAATATGTCAGAATGTTTGATTCTAATAACAAATATTTCATTCTGGTAGCTAATTACTCCAACATAAAGACCAAGTGAAAAACATTGCTTATTTTCTTTGCAAAACAGCAGGACAGAGCACAGGGTTAAATACAAAAGCTCCGGTGGACACTATAGGCACTGTAGCCATTTAGTCAAGTCTAGAAAATATAGCAAGATACTGTAAAATACTCCGCCAACACAGAACGTTGAGTTTAACACCTTTGTTTGTCTATTGTAACGTCAATAGAGACAAGGGATCACCAAATTTTATTAAAATCCTTCCAACAAAATTAAAAAAAGAAATCACCAAAGTGATTGTGGGATTAATCAGATTAAGTTAATCATATCTTGATGTTTGCATTTTGTGACAATCAATTGTTTGAGATAGAAATGAACTCCTCAAGTCCTTACTTTTATTGTGCACAAAGTATTTGTCTTCAGGCCCATCTTTTGACTTCTTAAAGTAGAGCTTCCCACTTTCAATGTCCACTTTCAGGAACATCTTTGTGGAAATACCGAGAGATTCTTGTTTGACCTACCAGTGAAAGAAGAAATCGATCAAATAAACCATACACACGTATGACAAATGTTATGTAGACATAAGTACTAAAGAAAGCACCTCAAACGTAACGACTGGTATGAGAGATTTCCGTGGGCCCGCATCAAATCCAACATACTCAAAAACAGAACCTTTAACCTGAAAAAAGGAAGCAGAGTCGTCCTTTGTAATATCGCATGACATTTTCTATTATCATATAAAAAGCTGTTGTTAAAACATACTACAGTAATTTACCTTATCTTCTATCGAGTAGAGCAGTTTTGTTAGTTGCTCAAGTCTACAGGACACAGGACCCGAATCACAGAAATTCTGAAAATAAGGAGGAAATACATGAAGAGAGCAGCTTTTTAAGCGCTGATAATACTGCAAAGGATCATGGGTGCCACCAACTTGTTTTGGTCCAATCCCTGGAGAGAGCTGTTGGTCCAGCGTTCTGTGAAACACCTCCAGAGTTGGCATGACGCGGGAAATTTCACTGCCTCGCAAAAAAGATCAGCGCGTGGTTCAATCAACCCAATCCATTCAAGTGTATGTAATATTACACATTCCATTAAATGGACACTATACCTGTTTAGGTTCTTGCAGACTGCCATTATAAGCTTCTTGAGGCCAGGCAGGTTAGGGTTACCGTTTTGAACTTGTTCAGCATCTAAGCAGACTGAAGTCCTGAAGTATTCTTGGATGGCCATTTCATGCTCTTCTGGTAAGCTGGAGACATAAGAGAAATGTAAATTAAAACACTTCTTGCCTCAGTTAGCTTCAGGAATATTCATATTAGTAATTGTTTTGGAAAGTTTGGTGCCGAATGCCTAAATTCTACTTTTATAGTGCTGTAGGTACAAGAGACATTGCAACTGTCTGTAACTGTGACCATACATGGACAAGTCCATATGCTGCAGTTTCGCCAGGTATATGTCTGATAAGGATTTGGAGGCTTGCTCTGAAGTCTTGGAGTCACTGTCCTTTACATCAAGTGGGATGTTTCTGGGTGGGAGCTGTGGAGGATGACTGTTTTGTTCTGCAGAATAGATATAAAGTTTGTTTAGGACAAACAATACTTTCTCTTCCATATCAAAACCAATATACAGAAAAAGTGAAGTTTTTGACCTGGCTCCTCTTCTACCTCCTCCTCCCTCTGGACAGAGTACTGCAGGTGGGTGACTAAACCCATGTTGGGGCTATAATACGCCTCCACCAGCTCAGGTAGCATTGTGAAGAACCTAATAGGCACTCCTTCAGATGCCTGCAGAGCAGATAACAGCAAACATATTTTTTTAATCACTCTTTGTAAACAAAAGGATGATTTTTGTTGTTGTTACCAAAGCAGGTGACATAACCTGTAAGTGTTACTTCCCATATGATGTCAGACCTGTCTACTGTCTGCGTCTGTGGTATTTTCCAGTTGCATAATAAAACATTCCTTTGTAATTTTGCAATTTATTTCATTTAAAAGAACATATTATTACCCATAAATCATCAGCTATTTTAAGGAAGTAAACATATCCCTGCTCTGTCATAAGAATTAAATCGTACACTTAAACCATTAACAGAAATAGGTTTTAAAAACTATAGTCCCTTAAATGGGTTTGGTTTCTCTATATAGCTACATTGCATTTAGTCTCTTGTGCGGCTCGTAAAACTCAATTGTGAAACTTGCAGTCATTGGGCGGTTACATTATTTTAAAGCATTTTCTTTAAACTAAACTGCACAGGTGTACATTATCGCCTCATCTAACAAGTTTTTAAAAGCACGAAATGGTCACATTTTACCTGGCATGTTAGAAGGTAACAGTGCTGACTTATCGTTTCCTAGAAACCTGACACGTTGCTACTTCATACCAGTAAACTTATTTCAGGACTCAGCACATTTTGCTGTTACAGAATTTCTATCTAAGGCCACAGGTTTGCATAGCAATTATACATAGCTGTTATGTCAGTGCATAAATCAGTCATTTAGAAGCTCTCTAGCATTTTCACCTATTTTTTTTATAATTACAGTATTTAAAAAAAACATACAGATGATACTCTGTTCAATCTTTCTGTCAAGCCCAAGGCATTTATATCCTCTCTGTGGGGCCTGTTAGTTTTCTAATCTCTTCAGACTTACACTGCAAAGCTGACACTGAACAAATACCAAGATAATGAAGCATCTGCTGATCTGCTTCTGATCAGATTGAGTCTTGCTTTTATCATTGCCAACTAATTTACTGCAAAACTCTTAGTTCCTGCTTCAGTTTCTGTACTGGCTCATTGTAAGGTAGTTCGCCAATGGCAGATTAAATACAAATGAGAAGCAGGCATTTGTTATTTGCTGAACCATAAAGTCTCTTTTCTATAGATTTAAAAATCATAGTAAATAACAGAGGTATTTGTGGCTTTTTTAGGGTGATGTTGTTGTGCTCCCAGTCTGTAATCCCAAGTCTGTAAATTTTACATTTTAAGGCTTTTAAATTACTATCAGTGTAGCTTTGTGAGGCAATGATATTTAGTGTATAATAAGAGAATATGTTTTAAACTGCAGCCTTGTAAGCAGCTCTGAGTTACTGAGCTAACAGACAGTTTTGTGCTGAAATCTGTATGCCTGCATGCTAACATTCAACAGAGACTACCTGCTGATGTTTAGCATGTCATCTTTATTCTTTTAGTTAATGCTCATACCTCCAAGCTGAAGCTATTAATACTTATTAATACTGGGGGTATTCGATCATCAGATTGAAATTCAACTATAATGATGCATTATTGTGTTTATTAAATTTTATGCTAATCAATCTGATAACTGGAAACGTCACACGCGCGCGCTCATACACCAAAAATACATGCGGCTTCAGATTCTAGTGATCTTGAAAGTCATTTACGCATTCATCTCGCCTGTTGTTAGGATACTTCAGCCTGGGTCAAAGTGGTGGACAGTAAATACATGTGTGGGCTTACATCTTTAATTAGGTTACAACTGAGCATTGCACTAGCAATATGTGACTAATACTTTTGAAAATATCATTTCATCTTCACAGTAACTATAATAACTCATCTGGGTTCGGACCAGAACGATGGAAACTGTGAACCCACCTGGACAGAGAGCTTCTTGTCTTCATTTGGCAGGATTCTGTATGTGTACACACAGTTCTGATATCTGTGGATCAAATAAATGCAAATGTCTGTGGTTGGAACATGGAATGAATGTAAGGTGAAGAAACAAGCGGATTCAATGTGTTGAGTGAGCAGTTGGAATCATTTTTAAATGAAGGTTACCCAATGGAAGATGATGTGCAGAGGGGAAAGGGTGGTGCTTTGTGGCTGCACTGTATGCAAATAAAAGGGAACTAGTCTTGTGTTGCAGTGTGTATGTGCAAAAAAAGAAAAAAAAATGTAATGTGATATGGTGAGACAGTTTTAGGAACTTTAACTAATAACTGTGTTATAGCTACAGTGCACAAACGATCATGTTTGGAATTGTGTTTCTTGAACAAAATATACAGTTTGACAACCAGATCGTGTTGATTCGATACGATTCATAGCTGGTACTGCACGTCACGAAGGTTTAATGAAGTAGAAACATGAAGTATATGCAGGCATATTAGAATCAACCGCGAGCCATAATAAAAAGAAACAATAACTTACAAAACACAGAGGGCATAGGCTCCCTGTATGGATTCACTGTCCCGGATGAGGAAGCTTCCATCTCTTGCTGCTTTGGAAAGTAGATCCTCAGCTTTGGATCGAGTTATATTGCCATGGTACCAAGGTTGATAACTTGGCATCCTGTTTTTCACCCAAGAGCTCGATCTCAAGAGCTTTGCATGTGATCTCAAAAAAAATGATCCCAGCAAAACAAAGTAGACTCAATTTTTCTTTCTGGCTATTTTCATCTTCTCATGGTGCATACTTTTTAGTTCTTTCTTTCACTTGTTCATCCACTGCCTCCGCAAATTGTAAAAGGAAGCTGCTACTAGCTCAGCCCTGAACTTCCTCATTTGTCAAGTTAAAGAGAGGAGGGCCCTAGTGCCTTCACTCGGCCTCTTCTTTAACATAGCCGCACAGCTGTAAAATGGAAATACACACTTTTGTTTGCACAGTAGAAATCTTTATCACCTTACACGAATGATTAACCAGCATACCTAACCTCTTTGGTTTACTTGTTCATGTGAACTTTCAGAAAATAATGAAGTTATACGTAAAAAATTGAGCTACAAGAAGTGAAAAGAGGAAGTAAGAAAGAAAACATGACCATGATGATTTTTAGTAGTTACAGGAAGGGAATTTACTGGATATATTTACTTTAAAACCCACACAGTAAAAAAAGAAAAAAGAAGATAAGGACCTTGATTTGTTTTTCAAACATGATCATTTTGTTCTTTGATAAAAATAAACCAAGGTGCATCATATTCAGCCTGCATACTGCTGTTCTTTAAACCACAGATGAACCAAAGGGAGCTCGGGGGTTTTCTACAATATATACATTCAGGAAATACAAGTTAAAGTAGTTGCCATGTTCATGTGATGGACAGGAAGTCTTGCAGAAATAAGGGGAGGAAAATGAGCTGCTCACAAACCACAACATGTCACATGATATGAAAAGAGAACTACATGGTGACAAGTCACTGCTGCCTTCTGTCCCCGCACTTGAAATAGTTTTACCACTTTCACGGAGAACACGTCAACGCCACAGACGCGAAGGACGTGAAATCATACTTTTGCTTTCGGGAGACAGCAGCAGACATGTTGAGTTTATGCAGTTTTTATGTGACAAGCAAAAAAAGAAAGAAAGAGAGGGACTGGACATGTCACACAAATCGTGCATTTTTGCTGCAGTGAATTACACAATCATTCGCACGTTAAAGTCAGAGCATATTTTTAACATATTACATTTTATCAAACTGTAGATAGAACACTAGTTATTAGTTTGTCAAGTAACAGTGCAACAGAAATGCGTAGCATTATAGGAGAGTTAAGAAACTGAAAACCAAAAAATATTTTCACAATGGAGCTTTGTCGAGCACATTTAACATATACAGTGACTCATGTCAGGAATTTATAAAAAGCTGTGACTGTGTCCACGTCATTCCTAGCTGAGCTGGAGAAACACAATACAGGAATTTTTGCATCTATGAAAATGTGATAGCAGGGAAATATCCAACAGTAGTATAATAATGGGCACATTTACACAGTCCACTCTCAATAAAATGGTCACTCCATCGTAGAGTAAATGTGGACTTAATCCAAAGGGCTACAGCCTTAATAGTATCTCTGTGAGGAACAGCGTTGCCTTGAGCTAAATATTAATACTGGCATGCTAACACACAGCTGGAATATGAAGCAAGCAAAGTTTCAAAGATTGCAGTTCCGCTAGTGACCACATGAGGCTCTAAAAGTGTCATTCCCCCATAAAGAGCTGCCTTAAAATGTTACTTTACAGTAACTTTAAGTGAACTTACTTACAGCATACTACTCCATGCTATTCCTTCTTAATAATAAGTCAGGGGGGACTTTCTTATAACTTCTACTTCTGGTTTTTGGAATCAGAGGTGATTTTCTTAGGTCAGTCATACCAGAGTAAAAGTAGGTTGGAATAATCAGCAGCTCATGACTGACCCAGCAGCAACTGATTGAAAGTACCTGCATCAACAACTTTGGATTGCAAGGCAATCGCAGTTTGTTTTTCTGAGACAATTTCTCTGTGACACATCTTTTTTTTGTACAATACAAGACTCAACTGAACTGCTTCTACTTTGGTTCTATTCTTATATAAATTGCGGTTGCCGAGCAGCTGCAGCATGTTACAGTTAAATCACCATCCTGTAGAAACTACATCACTGTTTGTGGTGGGTTTTCTGAATTCTGAATGCAAGTAGGTAATGTGAATTTCTGTTTGTGCAGTCAAACACACGTGCCATTTTGCAACAAACAGATTAAATTCAATTGCTGACTCGACCCCATTCACTTGCAAACTGTTAGCAAACTGATGTCATCTTAATGCACTAAAATCGCCTTGAAAATGGCAACTGACTGCAACCAACAGCACTGCAATTTTATTTTACTCTGTAAGTCGTCATAATGCGAATGACTTTGTCCATTAGGTTGACTGTAGCATAATACTGGTGATAGGAGTCACTCATCTGAACTTCTGGACCGTGTTCTTTCTTGTTGTTCTTGCTTTTTTTTTAGTCTGTTACTTAATTAACACCAATAAGCACCTTTCTGTGCTTGTGGATTTCACCCATACAATTTATGGATGCAGCAAACCAACTTAGCACTTCAACTTCACCTCACACAACAGCAGCCACGGTGCTAATGGTGAGTCTTCAAAATGTGGAGTCTAGAAGCTGGTGAGTGCCATAGTGGGTATGTCCACCAGCATGCTACCATACAGTGCTAATATTTGAAAGGTATAATGCTTACCTTACCTGTAATGCTTACCCTGTTTAACTTCCCGGTTTGGTGCATTAGCATGCTAGCAATGCTAATTAGCATAAGCATTTTCCAAATATTTGGCCTGAAACTAAAAATTCAAACAAATGAACATTTAACTGGATGTTGGTACTTTAGGAGACGACACATGATCACACGAGTTTTTAAAATTCTCACATGGATCGCATCACATTTCACTTATAGTGTTAAAGTATGTGCACGCACATTTGATTAGCCACAAAGCAAGGACAACCTATGTCACCTTAGATGAAAAAACAACAACAATATTATCAACTGTGACTGATGCATATTCATCACATTTGGCTTACAGTATAAAAAAAAACAATAGAAAATATACACTGAAAGTTGACTATGTATATACTGAATTGCTGTTTTGGATTTCCAACAAGCAGAAGGCGGAACAATTAGTACTCAAGTTTAACCCCCATTAAGTATTATATATGACAGCAGAAGCAATTAAAAACTTTGCATCATTAGTTTTTTGCTTCATCTCTGGAACAAGTGAGTTGTTATGTTGAGACAAACCTTTTCTAAAGATTATTATTAAAACCGTCAGTTGTCAAAAATTATAACCAAACAAATTCAAATAGCTTAGCCGATACCACATACCAAATGGGATATTTTTTGTACAGAGAGTCCCACATTAGCAGGTATTGGGCACAGTTCTGACTGGTTTGAGAGTTGGTTTCTAACATGGACCCAAAAAACTTTTAATGGAAATGACAAGAAGCTTAAACAGAACATCAAATGTGTCACTAACCAGTACAAATTGTCTGTCTTATGAAACCAGATCTACTACAGTAAAAAAACAGGGGATCTGCTGAGCTGAAAGCAAGCCAACAGTACACTTTGAAAACTCATCAAATATCATATTTACTACTAATTGCAGTAATTTTGCTTTTAAACATTCTCCATTGCGTTAAATTGTTAAAGAAGAATGAGATTTACTCGAGTCTTGTGTGTGTGGGAGTTATTTTGAAGCATTATCTTCATCAACTTTAATTCCAGTGGTCACCAAGATAAACAGTGTGTGCAGAATCAGAAGTTATAACGGATTTAAAAATGCTTTAAAAAAGTTTGCTGACTTTGCCCCAAATTTAGGTTTTAAAGATCTTTGTTCCTCTCCTGGAAGTTAAACTTCTACCACCGTCTTTGCTGCTGAATTCAGGATTCTTTGAGTGTCAAAGTGATGTCAGTTTAATTCTCTAAGGATTTGGTGGGAATGGTGTGGGGATGACACTAGAATTGGTTCTCAAACAGCCTTTGGAAACAGCATCAATCAAAGTATCATCAACCTGAAGCTGCTTGTGATGGAAAAGTTTGCACAGGTGTCTGAGTCTAGCTGCTTTTCCTCAGAACTCAGATTTGGCACTCACAGAGCTCTCATGTGTTCCCTTTAACTCTCCGCTGGTGGCCCCCGACATCCCGCCATTATCTTTACAAAACAATCGCCGCAGTGTGCCGCGGAATTTCTCCGCCCCAAACAGGTAGACCAGCGGGTCCATAGCACCATTCAGGCAGGTGAGGGAGGAGGTGAGGCGGTTGGCCAGGCTCAGGCCTCTGCGTGTCTGGCATGAGACGTCTGGGTGGCTGTAGCCCAGGATGAAGGTGGCCCTACTCATATGATAAGGCAGAAAACAGACCACGTAGATGAGCATAACCAGGCCAATGGTGCGCAGGGCCCTTAGCTTGAGCGCCGGCTCCAACCTGGAGCCGCGATGCAGGCTGTGAATGATGAGGAGGTAACAGGAAAGAGTGGCGAGGAAAGGCGGCATGAAGGCAACAGCCAGCGAGATCAGAGCGTTGCGTGAGGCCTTCTCCCTGTATAGCTGCAAACACACCGTCATGTTGTCCACCTGTGCAGTCTGATGGGTGACAAGCAGCGGTGCCATGGAGACAGTAACTAGGACCCATAGAGAGAAGCTGATGATCTGAGCATAGCGAGCACGACGAATCTTCAGTGACCTCACAGCGTGAACCACAGCCAAGTATCGATCCCCTGCTACACAGGCCAGGAAGTACAGGCTGGCATACATGTTGACATAAAACAAAAAACCCACCACCCGGCAGGGCACCTCGCCCAGGGGCCAGTGGCCTCCTGTAAAGTGGTAGGTGGCCCTGAGCGGGAGGATGATGACGTACGATAAGTCTGCCACAGCCAGATGAATCAGGAAGACGTTAGCCGGAGAAGAAACGCCACGCTGGTGAGAGAAAATCCAGAGAGCCAAACTGTTACCGCTCAGCGCCAGAACAAAAACCACGAGGTAGAACCATCCAAACAGCTGGTTCTCGATCGTGGTCTCCAACACTACACAGCTCTCTAATGACTGATTGGATGGCAGATGCATTGTAGCAGACTCCATTTTGGTGACTGTGGAGACAGAAAATATTATAACAACAATATTATTACCATTACCTTTAAACCATTTCTGTAGTATAAGCAGAAGTGCATATATTCAGGACAGTTACGACGGGTCTAATTTTGCACTGCAGGCTGCAGGAGTGGTCAGATTTCTGACCTGAATTTAGTTTATACACACACACACACACACACACACACACACACACACACACACACACACACACACACACACACAAGACAGCAAAGACAGTCCCAGTAGATTGCATATTCTTTAGATCTTACAATCACTTTTTCCTTAGAAAACCCACCCACTGCTCCATCCAACCCCGCCAAGCTCCAACTGTTCACTCTTTGTATTTTTTGCTCTCTTTTCCCTGTTGCTTTAGCTCACTCTCTACACAGAAACATCACCGGGGCGTGAACAGCAAAGTCTGACTTTAATTAATTTAAGGCAAGGCTTCCTTCACTTTGGTATTTCTGTTGGATCCAAAACCAACATTTCTACCGTGTTTAGCTGGGGCTGAACTGTCAACCCACACAAAAGATGTTTCTGTAGCTGATGGAAGGTTCCCAAATGCAAAAAAACCTCCTTAAATTCAACAAACCTGTTTGTGAGAGAGTTCACATTAGAAGCTAAATACATGAAAGGAAGATTTGGAAAGTGAAACAGACTCTGTTTGGTACACCTGTTCAACTGCTCATTAATGCAGTTAGCAAATCAGCAAATCACATGGCAGGAGCTCAGTGCATTTAGACATGTAGACGTGGTGAAGACGGCCTGTTGAAGTTCAAACTCAGCATCAGAATGGAGGAAGAAAGGTCATTTAAGTGACTTTGATTGGTTGTTGGAGCCTGATGGGATAGACTGAGTATCTCAACTGGTGATCTACTGGGATTTTCCTTCACAAAGGATTTACAGAGGATGGTCCGAAACACGGAAAATATCCAGTGAGGAGCATGTTGATGTCAGAGGTCGACATCAACATACAGTTCATACAGACTCACTAAAATCAGACATTAGAAAATTGGAAAACTTTGCTTGGTCTTCCACGTATCAACAGTTCAGGCTGCTGCTGGTGCTGTAACATTGTGGGGAATACTTCCTTGACACACTTTGGGCCTCTTAGTCCCAACTGAGCATCATTTAACCACCACAGCCTGTCTGAGTATTGTTGCTGACCATGCCATACCTTTATGACCACAGTGTGCCATCTTCAGATGGGATAACACAATGTCACAAAGCTCACATCATCTCAAACTGGTTTCTTGAACATGACAGTGATCTCAGTCCAACAGTACAACTTTGGGATGTGATGGAATGGGAGATTCACATCATAGATTCAACTGACAAATCTACAGCAACTGTTTGATGTTGTCATGTCAATATGAACTAAAATCTTTGAGGAGTTTCCAGCACCTTGTTGAATCTATGCCATGAAAAATGAAGGCACTTCTGGAAGCAAAGGGTAGACCTACCTGGTCCCATCATGGTGTATCTAATAAAATGATTTCTGCGTATTATGCACAGGATAGCAAAGAATAAGATATACATTTAAAGATATATGTTTCCTATTACTTCAAAATAAGAACTTTCTAGACTTGTATATTGAAAAGATCCATATCCAAAAACTATTAATAACATTTCCTGATTGTTTCTGTGTTCTCTTTATGTTTTAGTGCTGATACAGTTATTTTTAGCTCAAAGATATTTTTCAAAAATAGCTTATGTGATTAAACAATGCAGAACAACCACAATGACTCACACACACAAAAAAAACCTGACTGGGCTAAATTTCACTCCCTGACTTTTGGCCCTTTAAGAAGCAGCGTGGCTCTTTTCAGTGGGTGTTGTGGGACCCACATGCCAGGGCATTTCTCAGCCAGGGCTCAGAGTCAGAGCTTTCAGTCCCCCCGAAGAAAGAGAACTGCAGTCCCAGCAGGGATAACAAACCAGAAACGGAGCAGCTGAATGGAAAACCTTCCATAAATGCAGATAATCCTGGAGAGAGACAAAGCTGAAATACGCCTTCATCGCGGCGATCTGGATAAGCAGATCTGTGCAGTGAAGAGGAGACTGAGCATCCTGGTATTGGTCCTTTACACACAGCGCTTATGGAAAAGCTGCAGCAGCTGTAATGTGTGAAATCTTCCATTGTCTAATGTGAAACAGGATTAAATGAGCCCACTTCATAGTAAGCAAGTATAGAAATTTGTTGAAACAGTGCAATCAGTAAAAGATTGGGTTTGGGTTTGCATGAGCAAAGTGAGAAATTTGCAGAAAGGTTTATTTAGTAAATCAACGGCAGAGTCAGGTATTTAGTTTAAGTTATAAAGGAACAAATAATAAAGAGGACTTACTGGACGGGCACTCCTAAAAAGAAAAGTTTTGCTGCTGGAAGACAAAGATGATCAGTGCAGGAGCAGGGAGCTGTACGTGAAGACAGGGAGTTCGTCTGCCGCTGTGTGGAAAAACTGCCGCTCTGACATGAGGAATGCTGTCCTATAACCCCCCTATCTCTCTCTCAAGATGTTCTCGGGAATGAGACTGTAGCTCTTTTTGTGTCTCAACAAATTTGATAACAGAAAGGGAGTCCCAATGGGAGCCTTTCGTTTGAACCCTGACCCCACCCTTTCTTTCTCCATCCCCTTCTTTTCAGAGAGCCACTTGTGCGCTTCACAATAGGCTGAGTCAGAATGAGCGGCGCATTTCAGCAGCGGAAAGAAGAATGGCATGCCTCAGTCGCAATGAGTTTTGGGGGTATGGCTCCATGGTAACCAAGGCTAGTTGTGCATTAAGTGCCTTTACCATGAACTCCCAGCCTCCCACTGACAGATAGAAGATGGACTGTGTTGTTAATTGTGTTGTTAAAAGTTTATGACTGAAGTCTCCGAGATGATCTTTTGTACATGGCCTGCTCTGTTTTGGAGGGGGCCCCAAGCCCTCACTATAGGCGAGCCAGAGAAAAACAAGCCTTGAGAGGGGGGTGCTTGGAGGAAACAGAGGCCCTTGTTGCTGTCTTGCCTCCTGGGGGCATCTTGAATTGGAATGCCCAAAATAATCAGTCGCATAGCCATCGGACAGATGTGGAGAGGGGACCCACTGACCAAGGGGAGATAATATTTCTTTCATACATGAACTTCACAGCTGTGTTTCAGACACATTGGCCCTTCTTCTCCTCTATATCATCGATATGCAAATGGTATTCTGTAGACTTGAATGAAACCACTATCTGCAGACTGTGGAGAAGCTTTGACATCACTACTCTGTTAATCTACTGCCAATTGCTAATTGGGACAGCCCCCCGCTTTTGTTCGGCTTCTCCACTTTGTCTGTTATTCGTCTTGTTACCCCGAAGCAAAAACATCCCCTTGTGCAAGAGCACAGCATCATAAATTTATCATTCTTCTTACTGCTGGGAGGGTTTAGTCAATAAAACGTGCTTTTTTCTTGCTGATGAAAGAGTTTAATAAAAACAGAGATGCTTTCATTTTAAAGGATAATTCCGCCATTGTTTGTAGCTGTGGACAGCCTCCCACAAGTAAACAAACATCTAAGTTTATCAGTTAGAGATGACAAATGAAAACAGAAATACATTCAGGCCGATTTAAAACATTTTAAAAGCATCAGTACCAACTTTTTTCATTTGAAGTTAATCAACTCAAGAACAAAAGTAACCTCAAATAATCGAATGTGTATTTGAACTAACTTTAAACCTATATTGAATTCAATTCAATTCAGTTTTATTTATACAACGCCAAATCACAACAACCGTCACCTCAATGCACTTTATATTGTAAGGTAAAGACGCTGCAATAATACAGTGAACTTATTAGCTTTGCTATTCATCCATTCAAACATTTAGCTGCTCCTTTTTTTTACAGCTATCCAAAGTTCACCATTTGATCATTTTCACCTTGCAATGGTTAGTTCCAAAATTTTGTTTGTAATGTTGGATAACAGCTGAGCCTGTTGGTGATGTGTGTAGGAACTGCTGACAACAGACGGTATAAAAGATGGATGCAATTTCCACATCTGAAAAAGTGAAACCAATGTTGAAAGGTCTTAAACCTGGATTATCTTTAATGGCCACCAGGGGGCCAGATCTGTGGTTGCAAAACGCTTTGCAGTCCTATAGAAGTCTATGAAAAAATAGCTCTCTGTTCTGATCTCTTTAAATACCTCCCTGCTGGGTCTATGGTTTTGCTAACTCATTTTTGGTTAAGTTGGATAAAAACAAAAAGTTTATTGTGTAAATTTTGGTTATACTATAATAGAAAGGAAGATTATGTCTGGCTTCACAATTGTTCATCTCAAGGCTTCAGTATGGGCTCAAATTGTATGGCGTTATTTTTGTGCCACTATTCTGAGCGCACGTAAAAACAAATTTGCAGTTGCAAGTGTTGCATTTTGAGGAGAAATTTATTTTGAGCGAAGAAAAGCTAAATTTGAGTGAACAAAACTCATTGCTGCGTGCAAAAAATGTATTTCAGTGTTTGCTATTATCCATACACACACACAATAGCAGCCCCTCTCGCTCAGTTTTTGCATTTGCGCTCGCTCGCAATGTGTTGCTTGCGCTCTCAACATTTCTGCCCGTGCGCGTTCAACTCTTTCTATACACCGTTATATTTGTGCCACAAAACCAGCCAATCACAGACTTGGATGCAAAAAAATCTGATTGGCTGTTTTGGTCTCCAATCAGCTCGAAATGACGAAATGCAGTATCCCAGAATCCATTTCGTCCAAAACTCAAACGAGGCAGTGGCGGAGGAACACAGAGTGGCGGAGTTTGAAATATTACTCTTTCTGGGTCACAAAATAAACTTTTAAGATATTTTCATGCGAGAATGGTGCTGTGTAAACTTCAAATATCTGCTCGATTTATCAAGACATCACATATTTGCACAAGTGCTCTAAACGTTTTCGGAGATGCCTGTTACCCACCAGCTGACCAGCTAGAATGGAAAAAGACACAAACCTGGAGTTATTCTGTCTTTACGCTGTCAACGTGCTGCTGTTGTTTAGCGCAGTTCAAAAAAGCACCCCTCTGACAGCCAAACCCATCTGTTCTCTGATTGGATATTTAAATTTGTGATTGACATGACATTGGCCAATCAGATGAAAGGAAGAAAAATAGGGTCAAAATTCGTACTTGTAACTTGAAACTTGAGTGCAGACTTTCTCACGTATTTTTTGGCTAAGTCCACACACAAATCTTTTTTACACTGATTTACAAGTACAAAATATTTATGACCACAATTTGAGCCCATACTTCAGAGCATGACTTCAGAAACCAGTGAGTGATGTCATGTAGTTGTGCATCTTTTAAAAGAAGTGGAAAATTCAGATTCATCAGGGACAATGCGGGGATTCAACCTCTTGCCCAAGGATGCCTCGACATGGTGATTGGAGTATTTAGGAAATCGATCCACCAATCTTCTGATCGGTAGAACTCCTCAATCTCCTAACCCACAGTTTTCCCAAAGAAAGCTCATATTAGTTGTTTCACGATGAGCTTTATTGTACGACAGTGGACAGTTAGAAATGATCACAGGGTAATAGTTAAAACAAATCAATCATCATAATCACCTTTTAGGTAGTTCACCTCGCCAAGACACATTAACTGGGGGGATGTTTTATTTCACAATTTTAACACAGAGTAAAAAATTTGCATCTGTAAAATTGACATAAAGGGAAAATCATTGTGGAGATTAACTTTCGATATACTTTTTGAAGATGGGCTAATTTAAAGGTTGCGTGTGCAACCTAAACACACAAATTGTGAAGTCGGTTTGACACTTGTCCAGCTTTCACTGTGATTTGAAGATTTTCCAGTGTGAGGAAAATTCAACTTTGTAACATTTTTTTGTTTTTTGAGAAACAAAACACTGAATAGAACTTTGCTTCCAAGAAAATCTTTAATGTTTTTACATCAGGTAAATTAATGTCTAATAATTGTCTGGAATTCAACTTTTTTTTAATCTACAAAATTGAGTACACGTGCAAAACGATGCGTCCTGTGCACATAAATGACATCTGTGACATTTTGGTGAGCAGAAACAGGTCAAATATTTTGAGCTAAAAAAAAAAAAAAAAAATCCACAAATGTAATGAAACTGACATTTACACGAAGTTCAAGAACAAATCTTATTAGACCTAGGTCTTTAACTTTGACTCAGACTCATTCAAATTGGATTTATTTATTCATAATAACACGCTAGAATTATTTAACTTGAGACAGTTTTGGTTTTGTGTCCATCATTAAAAACACCAAAGAGACCAATAACTTCTGATTTTGTTACTCATACACAGACCAGAGCATACATGACTTTAAATAAAAACTGAGAAATCTGCAACTACTTCGTTTCATGTAATAATTCAATGTTTTTTTTAAGGAAAGCACAAAAAAGTTGATTGCTAATCCAAAAACAGAGAACTAGTGTGAGTACAAGTTTCAGTCTGCAGCTACAGACACACAGCATGCTTTCAGCGAGCTGTCATGCCACAGAGTTTAGATGTCAAAGCGGCGGTTCCTGGTTTGCACAGTCTTCCTGTCACTGAGGTACATGTTGACGTAGGAGCTTATAAGATCATCCATCTTGTAGCCCTTTTAACAGAAGAGAGTGATGTAAAGAAAATCAAATGTAGACGAAATATAAAACAAATCTTACAGAGTGTCTCACGTCTTACCAGTGACGTTTCACACAGGAACTTGCTGCCGTTGACTAAATTACCAATAGTCATGTGAAAGTAGGTGCTTCCACTGGACCAGTTAGCAATGCGGTTGAATGGGTGAGTTGCCAGAGTTTCCTTCAAAGAAAAAAAAACATGAATAAAAACATGAATAAAATATTGATATGAGAGAAGGGCACTGAAATTTCTATTGCTCCATAGAGTTTTAGACTTTCTTTAACCTTGGTTTTTGGATGAATGATTGTGAGTCCTTGCTTGCTGATGGCAATTCGCACAATATCTGGAAATTTTTGCTCTGATGTTTGCTGAAAAGAAAGAAAGATAAGCAAATGAGGAAACTGTCAAGCTAGAGTCATGTTGCACTATTTGCGGAAAGAGTGCTAAAGACCAGAGGCTGAACAAATAGTGACAGATATCAATAGCGATCACATAAACACGCTGCCCACGCAGCCAATCTGATAGCTGATACCAAGATAACCATCGTGTGAGCTGCACTCGCTGGAGGCCTCACCTTCACATCAAAGAAAGCACAGCCAAACGTCGGCCAACGGTGAACCGCCTTCAGGAACGCCACCTTAGCTTCATCAGCTGTCATTCCAGTTTGTTTGTTAAATGAGGCGGTAATGTTCTGAAAATGAAAGTACAGATGTATCACAGAGTGAAACAACACCTTCAAGTGACCACTGCCTCTAATGAGGTTAATGATTTTCTAGCATTAACACTGATGATTAAGAGGGGAAAAATCCAAACCTACATGACCCTGTTTGTAAAAGCGAACCCTAAACCTAATAAGTGGTCGAGCCACCCTTAGCAGCAACAACTGCAACGAAGAGTTTGCGATAACTGGCAGTGAGTCTTTTGGTTCACTCATCTTTGCAGAATTGTTGTAATTCAGCCACATTGGAGGGTTTGCAAGCATGAACCACCTTTGTTTTTTCTTAAGACACTCAGAGTGGACTTGCTGGTGTGTTTTGGATCATTGTCCTGCTGCAGAACACAAGTGTGCTTCAGTTTGAGTCACGAACAGATGGCCGGACATTCTTCTTCAGGATTTTTCGGTAGACGGCAGAATTCATGGATCTGTTTATCACGGCAAGTCTTCCAGGTCCCAGCCCCAGACCGTCACACTACCACGCTACACCACAGAGTATTTTCCCAAAACTCTCAGGGATCATCAAGATGTTTTCTGGCAAAACTCAGACGAGCCTTTGTGTTCCTTTTGCTCAGCAGTGGTTTTGGTCTTGGAACTCAGTCTCTTTCATATGGTGTAGTCATGAACTCTGACGTTAACCGAGGCAAATGAGGCCTGCAGTTCTTTGGATGTTGCTCTGGGGTCTTTTGTGGCCTGTTGAATGAGTTGTCAATGCACTCTTGGAGTACTTTTGGTAGACTGGTCATTCCTGTTTCAGGTTTTCTCCATGTGCGGATAACGGCTGTCATCGTGTTTCACTGGAGCCCCAAAGCCTCAGCTTTGTAACCCTTTCCAGACTGATAGATGTCAGCGACTTTGTTTCTCAGCTGTTTCGTTGGATTGTGACAGAATTTATGGATCCACGTTGTGCTGCTTTTTGAGATCTTATGTCTTATGTTTGAGATGTTATGTTGCTTTTTTTCCCCCTGTGTGTCTTGCTTCCAAATTTTATTGTGCAAGCAACTGTACATTGACAATAAAAGTTGTAAGTTCTAAGATCTTTTAGCCTGCTTCAGTTTGTTGCACAGGATCTATTTAAGTGACTAGTTGATTCAGCAGGTATGGCATAAATAAGACCTGGGTGTGTTCAGTTTCACTGAACACAGCTTTGTAAAAAAAAAATGGTTTGGACATATGCAAAAAAGGAATAGTGGATATACTGGACAAAGATAACATGTCTTTTGTCCTGTTTTCCTTCTCTCACCGCAACCAGCCATGGCAGATGGCCCCGCCCCTCCCTGAGCCTGGTTCTGCTGGAGGTTTCTTCCAGTTAAAAGGGAGTTTTTCCTTCCCACTGTCACCAGAGTACTTGCTCACAGGGGGTCATATGATTGTTGGGTTTTTCTCTGTATGTATTATTGTGGCCTACCTTACAATATAAAGCGCCTTGAGGCTACTTTTGTTGCGATTTGGCGCTGTAAAAATAAAATTTCATTGAACTGAAGAGAACGTTTAAGATGACGCTGGCTGGCAGGAGTTAAAAAGGAAGACAACAGAGATTTATTGTGGATGTAGTAAAAGAGGAAATGCAGAGGGTTAGTAAGACAGAGAAGGATGCCCTGTGATAGGGTGAGATAGAAGCAAGCCGTCCTACCTTCTTCCACTCATTTTCAGACATGGCCTTCAGCTGGTCAGTGGGCACCAGCTCCTTCAGCAACTTGGGAATCATGACTAACTGGTTCTTATCATTGTTGACCTTTATGCAGAAGAGCAGAGCCGCAATTTTGAGCATTTCCTCTTTGGTGCACACATGATAGCCTCTTAGGTATTTGGGTAACTCCTGGAAATTAGAAAGACATTTCGTTAACTTATTTTTTAACAGGTCTTGGCCAAAGTTTCACTTTTTAACCGAGTATTCAAAACGTTTTTCAGTTGCAGGCAACTGTTACTAGATTTTAATCGCCAACTCCATCTTTGTGTGAGGAGGAATTGTGTTAATGGAAACATCTCGCTTCATATCAGCTGGAAAATTGGAAAATGAGACATCATTCAAATGTACCTGAGGGAAATGGAAGATAAGATCTGCTTTTGTGTCTCTGCCAGGGATCACGTTGAACCACAACTTCCTCATGAAGAACACAGTATAGTTGACCAGCCCACCTGCGGAACACACATGAGCACAGGGGTTTGTACAGGTATACAGCAGACCATTTAAAGTCCCGCCGTCATTCTAATCAGAAGATGATTTATTACCATCAATCCTTTTCACACTCTTTGACCAGTCAGTGATTTGCCTCAGACTGTCAAAGAAGTAGTCCGTCTCATTCAAACTGAGAAACTGAAACAGAATTAAAAAAACACAACAACAGGCTGGTTTTAGTTCATCAAAGATGCCAGACCGTCTATTGTATAAATGTATAAAAATACTGAATGAACCTTGTCATTTGTTTTGACAAAAATGCTGAAGCCATCTGCTGAAGACAGTTCGAGCTTCCTGGAAATATTCAGAATGAGATCCTTGATCCTGGTGTTGGTGGCCACTTCAAATATCTGGAGAAGGATGAGATTAATCTCAGATAACAGCAAAATGCAATCTCCACCCAGAAATGGCCTTTTCTGGTTTCATTAAAAGAGTTGGTGTTTTTACCTCATCTGTGTCATTAGGGAAGTGGATTTTGTGGCGGATCTGGGTGCTGTTTTGTTGGATGGCATCTAACTCCACATGGTGAGGTGGGAGCTTCCTGGGCTCCATCCTAGAGCAGAACAACAATTATTAGGTACCTGCCTTTTTGTTCTTTTTCCTAACAGATAAGTCCAAAGGTTCAGTGTTTCTAAAGCCGCTGACTTTTCTTCTTAGTACCACCTCAATTTAGGTTAAATGCTAAATATACCACCTGCCTAATAGTCTGTTGGTCCCCATTTTGCTGCCAAAACAGCCCTGATGCATTGAGGCATGGACTCCACTAAACCCCTGAAGGCCTGCTGTGGTATCTGCACCAAGACGTTAGCAATAGATCCTTCAAGTCCTGTGAGCTCTGAGGTGTGGTCTCTATTGCCCATTGCTCTGTGGTTAAGTTCAGATGCTCATGTGCCCATTTTTGTTGCTTTCGGCGGTGGAGAGGAGTCACCATGGCTACCCTGACTGGTCTGTGGCGGCCCCATATGCAACAAACTGTGATGTACTGTGTATTCTTACGTTTTTCTATCAGAACCAAATTGCCAACTTTTTTTGGCAATTTGAGCTACAGTGGCTACAAGCTGGGATAGGCCAAGTGGAAGAGGCTGGAAGGATGGATGGATGAGCCAGCCTTCAGTCTCATGCATCAGTGAGCCTCGGCCAGCCATGACCTTGTCGCTGGTTCACCACTGCTCCTTCCTTGGACTTGGACACTTTTACAGATACTGACCACTGCAGACTGGGAACACCCCCAAAATGTTCTGATCCTCATGCCTGCCCATTTTTCCTGCTTCTACATCTACTTTGAGGACAAAATGTTTACTTCCTCCGTGATATATCCCACACAGTAACAGGTGCCACGATGAGGAGATAATCTGTGGTATTCGTTTATGCCTGATTGGTGTATATAATTAATGAGCCAAAAATGTAATGCATGAGTTACTCCAGTACCAAAAACCATGTGGTCTTGGACTTCTTGGAATATGAGTGTGAGTATATGAGAATATGAGTAATTTAGAGATATGAACATATATTTTAAGGAGGCCACAGACTCAAGTGTACCCCATAATTCCAGTCAGTTGATCTCTTTACCACCTCACATTAGCTGTTCAGCTAATGCATTCAGGACATGCTATTTAAACTCCTTTAGCCTGTCTACAGTTACTTCTCCTTTTGCAATCCTTTTTGTAACCCACCTCCAGAGCAGCTCCTCCTTTTAATGCTTTTTCTGACCTAACCATTTATACATATAGACGTTCACTTAGACCACACCTAACCTAATAAAGTTTGACACATGCTTGTTGGGAAGGTCACAGAACAAGGAGACAAACACTTCATCGAGCTTGTTGATATTCATCAGCATTGCCTCGAAGTCACATTGACCACACTTAACAGACCTACGTCTAACATTCAAATGATGTAAACAAAGTACTGGCTGCAACACTTTGCATTTCTCCACATTTCTGATCTAGTATCTCTGCTTTGTTGGAATAGGTGACTAAAGGGAGCCCAGTATGGGCATGATTATTCAAATTCACAACTCCATATTTTCATTTTTGGATTCTACTAGAGTAGCTTTACATGACTTTTATTTCCTTTACGCCACAGTTCTTCCGATTCACTGTGTGGGCAGGTTTTCCAAATGCCTGAGATTTCAGTAACATCGTAGAAAAAAACTATGTGAAACTGAGCATTTAGCAGTCCCCTTGCTTCCTTGTACATACCACATTATGTGAAAAAGTTTAACATGAATGTCCACCACAGCAAAATGAGACATAAGACAGGAAATCATGTAAACCATCATGGTTGTCTTTTAACTTCACTTTTTTCTTTTGTCCTAAGAAAAAGTGGAATTATTCCCCCCTTTGTTGTGACCAGTATGCTTGTGTTTGAATGATAAATGTTTTCTTTCTGTATTTTCTGATTACTAATAAAAGCTTTAATAACAAATGAGTCTCTGCAAGCCTGTTAGCATTATGGAGGAAAGCCTGGATGCAAATCAGATATATTTATAACTGAGGTCATGCAAATTCTGAATGTGGTCCTTTCACTGCGAAAATGATGCAACACATTTGTACAAAAAGGACTGTGTTCATCACCGCAAGCAGGTTCTGCACAACTTGATCTCAGTGAATCTATAAAAAGAAGTTAAATTATTTGACATTTCCTTTTCACACCTGAGGGAGGGTGATGCAACTTTCAGTCCTTTTTTACTCTTTAAACCAACTTTAAACGAGAAGCAGACTCTATCGACGCATTCTTCCTGTTGCACACTCAAAAGTGTCTCTATGTTTATGTGTGATACATAATACAGGCCAGCGTGCGGTACAAACCTCAGAGAGCTCTGCATGCGCTGCAAACAGTCAGAGGCAAGTGGCTCTCTGCGTCGCGACTCCAGAAATCGCTGAGCATGTTTCAGAAGAGGCTGACTGGGAGGAAACAGGCCGCAGCAGAGCCACATCAGCTGCCAGCCATGCTCCATGCTGAACCTGGGTGAAGAATAGAAAAAAATAATAAAGAAAATAGAATCAATTTGTATCCTGGTCACTCCTGCACTGAAACAAAGAAGGGCTACCTTCAAAACCTCCAATATTTTACCCTTTAAGTGTCTGAGAAGGCACATGTATATTACATTTATTTATACAGGGAGTGCAGAATTATTAGGCAAATGAGTATTTTGTCCACATCATCCTCTTCATGCATGTTGTCTTACTCCAAGCTGTATAGGCTCGAAAGCCTACTACCAATTAAGCATATTAGGTGATGTGCATCTCTGTAATGAGAAGGGGTGTGGTCTAATGACATCAACACCCTATATCAGGTGTGCATAATTATTAGGCAACTTCCTTTCCTTTGGCAAAATGGGTCAAAAGAAGGACTTGACAGGCTCAGAAAAGTCAAAAATAGTGAGATATCTTGCAGAGGGATGCAGCAGTCTCAAAATTGCAAAGCTTCTGAAGCGTGATCATCGAACAATCAAGCGTTTCATTCAAAATAGTCAACAGGGTCGCAAGAAGCGTGTGGAAAAACCAAGGTGCAAAATAACTGCCCATGAACTGAGAAAAGTCAAGCGTGCAGCTGCCAAGATGCCACTTGCCACCAGTTTGGCCATATTTCAGAGCTGCAACATCACTGGAGTGCCCAAAAGCACAAGGTGTGCAATACTCAGAGACATGGCCAAGGTAAGACAGGCTGAAAGACGACCACCACTGAACAAGACACACAAGCTGAAACGTCAAGACTGGGCCAAGAAATATCTCAAGACTGATTTTTCTAAGGTTTTATGGACTGATGAAATGAGAGTGAGTCTTGATGGGCCAGATGGATGGGCCCGTGGCTGGATTGGTAAAGGGCAGAGAGCTCCAGTCCGACTCAGACGGCAGCAAGGTGGAGGTGGAGTACTGGTTTGGGCTGGTATCATCAAAGATGAGCTTGTGGGGCCTTTTGGGGTTGAGGATGGAGTCAAGCTCAACTCCCAGTCCTACTGCCAGTTTCTGGAAGACACCTTCTTCAAGCAGTGGTACAGGAAGAAGTCTGCATCCTTCAAGAAAAACATGATTTTCATGCAGGACAATGCTCCATCACACGCGTCCAAGTACTCCACAGCGTGGCTGGCAAGAAAGGGTATAAAAGAAGAAAAACTAATGACATGGCCACCTTGTTCACCTGATCTGAACCCCATTGAGAACCTGTGGTCCATCATCAAATGTGAGATTTACAAGGAGGGAAAACAGTACACCTCTCTGAACAGTGTCTGGGAGGCTGTGGTTGCTGCTGCACGCAATGTTGATGGTGAACAGATCAAAACACTGACAGAATCCATGGATGGCAGGCTTTTGAGTGTCCTTGCAAAGAAAGGTGGCTATATTGGTCGCTGATTTGTTTTTGTTTTGTTTTTGAATGTCAGAAATGTATATTTGTGAATGTGGAGATGTTATATTGGTTTCACTGGTAAAAATAAATAATTGAAATGGGTATATATTTGTTTTTTGTTAAGTTGCCTAATAATTATGCACAGTAATAGTCACCTGCACACACAGATATCCCCCTAAAATAGCTAAAACTAAAAACAAACTACAAACTACTTCCAAAAACATTCAGCTTTGATATTAATGAGTTTTTTGGGTTCATTGAGAACATGGTTGTTGTTCAATAATAAAATTATTCCTAAAAAACACAACTTGCCTAATAATTCTGCACTCCCTGTATGTGCTCTTGTGATATTTTGAACAGTTTGTCCTGCCATGAGCATCTTATGCAACATCATGGAAAGTTGTGTGGAAATGTGTACATGTACTTTTTAACATTATAGGCTTATATACTGTTTAAATTTTCCACTTCTCACTGTTTTGCAATGATCCATGACTAACAGACCAAGAAGACTGAGAGAGAACTTAATAACCGGAGCGTGCAGAGCAGACAGGCAGGCTGTGGACAGAAACTACTCTCAGTTTATTCTTGCAACTGTGACTGTGTGATTATATGTCAGGTGAGTTTCTGCATGCATTGCGTCTTACAAATTTTTGGATGCATGTACACAGGAAATAACACGTTTACCCGTTGTTATTGTTGGTCATCTGCTTCATGATCTGGCAGTAAATCTCATCCCTCAGAGCATCGTGTTTAGTGGCGGGGCCGAAGATTTGGTCAGTGAGTTCGAGGGGATTCTGCTGCTGCTTGGTGGGGTAATCACCCATGTACTTCAGGATTGGTACACAGCAGTCAAGGATGGCTAACAATGGTGGATTTTGAACAGCTGAGGTTACAGAAATACCTATCTGTAACATCCCATTAGTCAGTATCTGTTTTCCCCCCTCTTATATTTCAAGACCTTGCAGCTGTCTCGTGGTTTCAGTTCTTCTTCTGTGTACTACTTATTACTACTCTGGTTTCCAACTTTCCTTGCTTACTAGGTTCTGGGCTTAAAATAAACAAAAAGAGTTAGAAGAAATATGAATATGTCCAGAGAAAGAAGCAGGTAAATTTTATGACTTCATTTTGTTTCATGTTGAGGTGTTTAGCTAATATCTGTCCACTAAGGTTCACTGCAGGCTTTATGTGACTGAATGCAGGGCCAGATGCCACTGTGAAAATAGCAGCTGAACAGCAGAAGATGATTGCAATTGGTCTATTAGGTTAGCACCACCTTGTGTGTCTGCCTTTTAGTAGCATCGTCGTCATCAAGCGGCAACCTGTGAAACGGAAAAATGAAGCCAAAGAGGAAGTGCCAAAAAAACTGCCGTTTCGTGAGGCTGGCGAGTCGCAGTCCCCACAGACCGCTGTGTTAAAATGTCCACTTTACAGCAGAAATGAACATGTTACAGCCTGCTGCTGTTTCAGACTCTATGGATAGTTTCACCCTTCATAACAAAACTTTATAACTCCACCTGGACACTAGAGTTAGGGGTGTGCCCACTTTGATTGACTGGTGTGTTGATGCTGATCGCTGTGTGCTAGGCCTCGCCTGTGACTGAGAAACCTTATGCTGTTAATGACTTGACATGCCCTAAAACACAACACACTTTAAACTAATTTAAATTAGAATCATGTTCTATAAAATAAGACTTAAATCTACTGATAGAGACCATAAACTCATAAGGAAAGTGTTTGCTGGGGTCATAAGTCACGTATAAAGTAAGGTCATGTGCTCATAGAGCTCTGCACAATTAGACTTGTTGCCCCCTGCTGGATTGCAAAGAATGCAGCCACTTTTTAGACCCAGAGGCTTTGCCCAGCTTCTTTGTTAATGGTTTACCATGTAAAAAAAAATTGGTGAAAAAAATTTGTATTATTTCATCTTCTAGTATCCAAAGGATATCAGTAAAAGCTAGACAGGCTTTGTGGGTGAACTCTGGGTGGCCTCCAAGCTTCTTGAGTAGTGGCTGTCTTATTGGCTCTCTGGAGTGGACCCACAACCTTTCGGGTGCAGCATTCCTAGAGATTACCTGACGGTTCACATCCTTAATGGGCTGCCTGGAAAGAGGACAAGGAGTGGTGCTGTCAGTACTGTTTCACTGATCTGCTGGTGAAAAAAACCAGCAGAAGAATGGACGAAATTTACAGATACCTGAAATACTCGACAGAGAAATCTTTCAGTGAGTAAGGAGCAATTCTCCCCACTGTGCCTGTTTCTTTCATGGTGGCCTGTATGATGTCCTTCCTCTGGTTTGGTGAGAGGTTGATGAGGTTCTGAAAAAAAAGGAAACACCCACTGCATTTAGCCTTCAAGCTAGCGAAAAGGTCTATAACTGAAAAAAATGGAGGCAGGTGCTGAACTGACAGCAAGACAGTAATGAAAGTGAAAAAAATGAAAAGTTATATATATATATATATAGATAGATATGTCTTCATGTGTGTTGTGATATCATAAAAATGTTTCATATTACTAATTTCTCAGGCTTTTTTTTCTTTTCCAAAATTTGGTCAATTGTACGTTGATTCACGTTTATTCTGATTTGATTGGCTGCTCCGTACCATGACCTCGTTGGTGGGTTTGCTGAGCGTTGGCAGGATTGTGATGGCATCGATGGGGACGGCCCCGGTTTGTTTCGTGCGATCGTTTTGGCCCTTAACCCAGCCGTGGTCCTGAGAGAAATCATTGTCTTTAATGAGCATGATGAGCTCTCCTTTCTTGAAGCTGAGGAACGTGGCGTCTTCTGGAGAGGATTGAAAAACAACTGAGAAGTCAGTCAGTTAATAATCAGGAGAAATGACTTCAAAGGAAGAGGAAGTGGGGCACTGACCTTGCTTCTCGACTTCTTTCAGGGCCACGGCGTACTGCGAACGCTCCGTCAGCCCACTGACAAACATGGTAATCAGCTCGGCCATGTCCGCTGCTGAGGAGCCGCTCAGGGTGAAGTCTCCTTTCAGCGTCATCAGAGACACGGTCTGGCCAGATTTTTTAACATTCCTGAGAACCACCACCGAGCCAAAAACACGATTAAAGCATTCCTCTTTTAGCAAATTCAACAAGTTATTAAAAAAAACAAATAGTTTATGGAACAATTTTCTGAAAATATCCAATATTTCCTTCACGATTACAGTTGCAAAAAGACAAAATTTTCTTGCCTTATAATAAATATTCAAGACTGTGATTTAAAGCTAAAAAGACTTTAAAATAGGTCAAATGTTTTTATTAAAGATTTGTCCTTTAAGGAGGACAGAAGAACAAAAACAAGTCTTGTTTATCTTTTATCTTGTTCATAGTTTTTGGGAGCCAGAATTTCACAGATAGCACATCCGTGTTAACAAGAGTATACCTTCAGGTAATCTTGTTTCCCTCTTGGATTCTCCTGAACAAAGCCTAAACAGGTTTACCTCACGGCGTTGACAGCCATTACTTCTGGGAAGGAGAGTTCTGCCAGCCTCTTCTCTCGCTCATCCAGGAATGTGATTCCAGTCCAGTTTATGGCCACGATAAACTTGCTCTTTGGCAGTGGAGGGCCTGGGAACATCATGGAGAAACTGATCATTTCCTGTTCCTGAGAGTTTAATCTAAGCTGTTTAAGATATTAAAATAATGCAGAAAGTATGAAATATATCAGTGAAAAGCAGCAGTAGTGGCCAAGTTTAATGACAATAAGAGAACTGCAACAATGAGTCAGTTTGGTGCCATTTTAAAGCAGAAAAGCTGATTGTTGCTCGCTCACAAATTTGACAATTTGCTGCTGACAATCTGAACACTTGTGAGGGTTGAGCCTCAAACAGAGCATAAAAAAACTACCCCCCCAGCCTCAAGCAACAGTTCTTTTTTACGGTTTGATTTTAACTTAAAGGTTTACACTTTTATGTACAAGGAACAAAGACGCCTACCTGAAAGTTTGGCAACCTCAAAGAACCTGGAGAAGAAGATGGGCCACTTCTGTCGAGCGTAATCGACTATCTCCGCCTTCAGCGAATCCGTCTTTTGTTTGGAACTCACATACGAGCCCTGTGACCGGATTACAAAGACAAAAAGAAATGATTCTACCCACAACATTTTTTTAACCCTCTATATGTTACAGCATGTGATCCAGGACGTGACTGACCTGAGCATGGGCAGTGCTGACCATCTGCACCCAGTTACTCTCTGTCTTGGTCTCCAGCAGAGAGTTACTGATGCAGTCCTGCACAACATCCTTCACGTTTTCTGGGCGGCTGTCTGATCCGTGTTGGATGTACAAATGTTTTGCAGCGAGGTCAACATAGTCGTCCTCCTGGGGAAGGGAAATGTGGGAAAAACTCATGTTAGAGGTGTACGGCAGGAATGCTTAGTTGAATCCTTGGTTACAATACAAGCAATAGGAGCGCACCTTTTGACACGGGTACTCTCCAGACTTCAAGCCATGGATGATCTGCTTGTAGATGAGGTCTGTGCTGAGCTTGTCGTCACTGCAGTTATGCCAGGGGGTGAAGATCTCTTTACGGAAGATGAGACGCCAGGGGGCGTGCTGCTCCTGGCCTCCCCTCCTCTTTGTGTCCTGCTCACACCGGGAGATGGCGTCCATCACGTGCTCCCGGCCGCTGCCCAGAGCCCACACCTTCAACACAGCTTACGTGATTAATATCTATCCATTTATTGACATACTTGTATTCATATTCAACTCGTACAATTATCAGGGAGGCATGTAACCAGTATGACCATCGCTTGAAAATAACTACACTGCAAGCATCCCATCATGATTTTTTGTTTTTACTGTGTATTCTGGGTCACCTCTGTGCTTCTTTCCCTTAGAGCCTCTTTTTTTTTGCACGTGCTTGTATTTTTGTGACTTCCTGCTCGCATTAGTGTTTGCACAATACGGAAATAATCAGAGCTTGGTTGAATTCTCCAAATCTAAAGAAAGATGCTTCTTTTATTACCTCCTTTACCAGAGCATGCTCTGGAGCATTGTTTATGAAAGGAAGGTAGATAAGACTGTTCCCCAATTCAGAGTATTTACAAACAGGAATAATATAAATCAATAAAAAGCTGTTTAAGTCACACCGTAACTCAAGTTTGACTGAGTGGAAAACGAGGAAGGTTTCAGATATTCCTTTCGTGTAAAAAAAACCAAAACAACAAATTTTAACTGGCTTTATTTACATTTTTCTGCTTTTCTTTTGCTTCTTCTCGTTCCTTTCTGCCACGGAAATCAAAGGCTTAGGTCTGAGCGTTCGGCTCTGTCAACAAGTTATTTCTGGTAATGAGCGTTTTTGCACTGCAAAGTGAAAAAAATCCTCACTCACTAACACTTTTGGGCCCTGCATCTTCACAGCTCATAGGGTGTATATTTATGAGCTGTTTATAACAAATTGAGATGAGCGGCTGATAGATGTCTATTCTGGACGCTCTGATTGCCACAGGATGCTTTCCGCATATCAGCTTCCCATTTCAGATGAAAGAATTTGGATCCGTCTGTAAACACGTACCTTTGCATACAAGGCGACGTAGATGGAAAAGCCGAAGCTGTCTTTGAGGTTGATTTTGTTGGAGATAAGCTGGCAGATCTCTTTAGACGTAGATGCTGAGTCGACGGGGAGGTTAATGGAGCGGTTGTCCATAAGCATCACAGTCACAACTATGGGCTTTTTTGTCTTGGTGGCCTGTCACGGTGCAGGAAATAAACATGTTAGTTAAGTGGAAATCACAGTTTGTGCATATTTTCTGCACTTTAAGGTAGTAGCTTACTCAACTTACACAAAAACATTTTTTCAACTCTAAAGGAATATATCTAGAAACATGTGCGGTTTAATTTTTCAATGAGATTTCAGATGCCGCATAATTCCAACTGAGACCAAACCAACACTTTGTAAATGTGGACTGTGACGTCTCCTGGCAGCATTTTTTGAAATTCTTTTAAAAAGATGTGAGCATGTTACAGGATGTTTGTATAGCTAGTGTCAGCTGCTAATGTAGCATTTCACCATCTCATCAAATTTCAGCACAGAATTTCTTTTCTTTTATAATGATAATGACAGAGTTTTCAGTTTTAAAGTTTTCACAGAAGTCTGCAGTCATATGCAGTTCTCTGAAAAAGTGCAGCCCTCTAACATGATGTTTTCTGTGTGTCTTCCACGTGGTTGTGGAGTAATTTTAGCCCGTTAGCTGTTAGACAGATGGCCTCACATTTGACTTTAGAGTACTTTGGCCTAAAGAGGAGTTCACAATCAACTGAGTGACTGCAAAATGAGCCCAAACCATCAGCCATCCTCCACCGTGCTGGCAGCTAGTGTGACGTGGTGGTGCTGATGTGTTGTGATTGGTTTTCTCCAGACATGGTGCTGTGCATTTTGATGCATTCTCAATCATCCAGGTAAGTAAATCTCCAAAAGTTAACTCTGTTCATCTGGACGTAGCGTTTTGTGGGAGAAACGTTTCATCACTCATCCGAGTGACTTCTTCAGTCTCAGCTGCCTGCAGGTTTCCACAATCTTATAAACAGTACATTTGCATAATGAATGAAACCAGCCCACTGAAGGAACAATGGGCTGTCAGGTCAGTTCCTTAATCTTAATTATGCAAATTCTCATAACCATTGATCAACAACCACTGACCAAAACCCACTGATCAAAGACCACTGATCAATGGCCATGAGTACCATTCACAGAGAGTTGGGGAATGGCTGCAATCACAGCATTGTAAGATGGTGAAAGATGTACCCTTAGGCCCCCTCCTCGATTCAGAGATGGTCTTTCCCTTTTCATGTAAATGGCCTCCTTGACTCCGCGCTCAAACCAGCGTTCCTCCCTGTCCAGGATGTGCACATCCTCATCATTGAAAGAGTGTCCACTGGCCTGTAGGTGTAAATAGACTGCAGAGTCCTGGCCTGACGAGGTGGCTCTTCTGTGTTGCGCCATCCGCTTCGCCAGAGGTTGTTTGGTTTCCCCGATGTATAAATCCTGGCAATCCTCCTGGCACTTAACAGCGTACACTATGTTACTCTGTTTGTGTCGGGGGACCCGATCCTTGGGGTGGACCATCTCTGAATCAAGGAGGGGCCCTAAGGGTACATCTGTCACCATCTTACAATGCTGTGATTGCAGCCATTCCCCAACTCTCTGTGAATGGTACTCATGGCCATTGATCAGTGGGTTTTGGTCAGTGGTTGTTGATCAATGGTCATGAGAATTTGCATAATTAAGATTAAGGAACTGACCTGACAGCCCATTGTTCCTTCAGTGGGCTGGTTTCAGTCATTATGCAAATGTGCTGTTTATAAGATTGGGGAAACCTGCAGTCAGCTGAGACTGAAGAAGTCACTTGGATGAGTGACGAAACGTTTCTCCCACAAAACGCTACGTCCAGATGAACAGAATCAACCTTTGGAGAGGTGCTGTGCATTATTTTTCTGGGAAGGCACCCATCAGGCTAAGGCGTAGATTTATTTATTTAGAGTTACTGAGCATAGATTGAAGGAATTTTGAAAATGTTGCATTTTTCATATGAAGCTGTATAAATCTCAGCACCTGCAGCTCCAGATAGGAGGGAGGCTCCTCTCGTGTGCCGTTCATCACGGTGCGCCGCAGCCTGTCAGCACAGTAGGACGAGTAGCCGCTCGGAGCCAAGCGGATGAAACTTTGGAGGTACTGCGAAGACAAGAGTAAAAGGTAAAACATCACAGCATTGAAATGCGCACAGCTGTTACGGCTGCTGTACTCACCTTTATAAATCGCTCACTGGGAGGAAAAACGCCCAAACAAAGCGACAGCAGGATCCAGCCACGGAAGAAGCCCGTACGATTGTTGTTGTCATGAAGCTGTTTGCAGATCTGACAGTAAATCTCATCTCTGTGGCAGAAAACTGTGTATTAGCAGAAGCTCAGAAAGAGATATCAACAGCGGAGCTATGCGATTTCAAACTTCTGTAACCTGAGGTCAGGCCTGACGATGGCGTATCCAACGATGTAGTGGAGCTTTTCCAGAGAAGTCAGGGGTCTGTCCAGTGTGTCCGACTCTCCAGTCAAGACTTCGGGATCCTCCTGCACAGTCTGCAGAGTGGCAGGCTTGGAAACTTCCGTCTGATCATCTGACTGTTGGAGAAAAATGTAAAATGTCCATTAGCTTGGTTAAAAAGTGAACGGCAACAAAATATTCTGGCTTCTGCCTCACCTCCTCCATGATGATTGAGGTTTTTCTGAAGTTTAAACCAGATTTAGGGATTCCATTTTCTTGAACATTTGATACTTTTCTGTTTTTGGACAGTAGGTCAGTGAATGTGGAGCCCTTTCGTCCTCGAGTGCTTGCATCCGGTACAGTGTACACCTTCTGGTTTTGAGGTGTCTGGTTGGGCACAGCAGAAGCTTTCCTGGTTCTTGTCAGGATGTCTATAAAGATGGAGCCCCTTTTGTTTTGTCCTGGTGGCTCAGGGACCGTAGAAGCTTGTGTTTCTTTTCTATTCCTCAGCACCCTCTAAAAAAATGAAAAAGTAAATGGTCAAACATCTCTGGAAACTGGCCCATGATTATCAAAATGAACACTGATTAAATTTGTCAAGTCTCTCCTGCAAGATCATCCTCTAGTGCCATTTTGGACTGCGTCTTGTGCAACAGTTTCTTAGTCCAGTTGGTTTGATGGTCTTACCTTGCAGTGATCAGAGAGGCCGGCTGCAGTTATAAGGTATCAGTAGCAGTTTTTATGTGAAAGTTTATGTAAAGAGAAAGTTACAAGAATTGAGATGGGAGAAAAGTGCTGTCTAGTCATTCTGTACTATTATGTGTCAACGAAGGTTTTACTTTTTTGTTTTTTTAATAAAAGAGAAAAGACTGAATGAGCTTTTAGATGTAAGACTCTGAATTCAGTTCTCAGTCAAAATAACAGCAAGACTCTTAGCAGATAATTTGATGTTGCTGGGAATGACTGACCGCAGACTGAAAACGAGAACCTCCGTTTTGCCAGGATTAAGATGGAGAAAACTTAAAGACATTCAGTTTTTTAAGGTTTTGATTCCTACCTGATCCAGGCCCACCATGTTGCTGAGACGTCTGTCCTTTCTGGACATCAGCTCCTGTGGCATAAAGCGATCCTGTGAGGAGGGTACCCTAACCTGGGCCCGTTTCTTTGGCTCAGGGAGGTCTCCCATAAACCTCAGGATGATCCACCACACTGTGAGCGAAGCCTGGTGAAAGCACAAAAGAGACATGATTAAACTTTATTAAAAACAGACAGAAACATGTGGAATTATGATGTGTGGTGAACTGAGAGAAGCACCAGAACATCATCTTCATCCTCATGGTAGAGCAGGGGCTGATGAAGCCTCTGTCGGATATGGGTGTGGGTGGCTGCACCCTGGAAGTACATGGAGGCAAACTTGGCGAAGGAGTACTCATCCAGGTCATCATAGTCTTCGTTGGGAAGATCCTCCTCCATCTGGATTTCGTCAATGTCTATCTCTTCAATTATCCGTTTCCCACCAAAATTCTGCAAACACATACAAGCACGTGTGACTCATCGGCTTATATCTAAAAATCATTCAACACCTGCCAAAACATCTGGTTCCAAACCTCATATCCCATGGGTGCCTGCCCCTCCTGCCCTCCTACAGTGTTGGGCATTAAAGTAAGGAAGTCAAACATGTCATCCACCATCTCCTGGTCGGACTGCCGCTTGGCCTCCATCTCTCTCTTCTGTCTCAACACCTCCTCCAAGCGCCTCTGTTTCTCCAGAATGAGCCGCTGTTCCTCTTCTTTCTCTTTAGCAGAGAGGTACATCTGAAAGAGCAAAAGCAGTGCTCTAAGCAGGGGGCAACTAACCTTGTTGCAAAAATAAGTCAGACTACATAGAAGCCTATCAGGAAATGAATCAACTGCTCATCCGTAAACACTGAGGTCACAGATCAACTCAAATTTTGGTCTCAGTCATCAGTTTAAATTGTTCTCTACTACAGCTTGATGTGCATTGTGTAAATTCCACCCTCACATTGAGTAAACAGATGATAAAGCAGGGTATGTGGCCACTCCTCGCTGGTGACAACAACAGACAAATTACCAAACTTCACAAAGCCATAAAGATAAATGCTCTTATGGATGGAGTAAACTAAAGCAAGGAATAAATACTTGAAATGATGCTCTAACATTATAAAATAAATGTGAAATAAAACTAAAATAACTGACAGATAGCAGTACAGTGGAAATAAGATGAAACTGGTGGATTAGGATCAAACATCGGTGGTGGTACTTACGTCTCTCTTCATCTTTTCGAGAGCTTTTCTCGCCAGTATGCCCCTGGTGTGTGCCTGCAGCAGGATTACAGCCTTCCTCTTGCGCTTCCATTCCTTCCTGGCCAGGTGTCCTCGAACATGGGTCTGTAGCACGAGGGTCGCCTGCCTTCTCTTTTTATATTGGAAGTGGAGCTGGCGAGAGCGAACCTGTGCCTGCAGCCTTGCAAAGCCCAGCTGCACCTGGAATCGGAAAATGAGTGAAGGTTTAAAGCAAGCGACGCCTCCATTTTCACTCTAGTCAATGCTGAGTTTTGAAAAAGCGACTTACCACTTTGTACAGCTTCCTGCCTTTGTGTCCTCGCCAGTATTTCTGAATCACGATCGCGGCTGACCTTTTCCTCAGGAATTCTTTCCTTTAGATGGAAAGAATTCCAAATTTGAAGCAGTAATTCACATGTAAGAATACTAAATAAATAAATAAATAAAGCGTAATGCAGATCTAATCCTCCTACCTGTATTTGTAGCCTCTCAGGACTTTCTGGATCAAAAGGGCTTTCACATTTAGTTGTTTTATTCGCTCTACTTCAAGCATTGTGTCATGATGGTCCTGAAAGAAAACAGCAGAAATTACCATTTTATTTCCTTTCCTTTTCATTTCTTTTGCTGGTTCTTGACTGCTGACGTTCAGACAGTAGTGAGATTATTTTATGTACTTATGTATTTCTATGTTGGCAATTGCTTCTGCGGATTTCCAGCCTTTGATTGCTCCCCTTCCTAACCAACCTAACTAACTGCAAAGCAGAGTGCTCCAGTAGATTCTGGTTCTCCTCATCTGTACTGAATTTCTGCGGCACAGTTGATAAGAACAGGCCCTTCTCTGTAAAGGCCGCTTCCTATCAGCAGTGCATGTTTTCAGATTGCCGTATGTTTAAGAAAAATGTGTAGGCAACTGTGTATGTAGGGATAAATACAGACCAACAGGAGTGACGCAGAGGTGCACTATGAGATGACCTTGAAGGGCATGTTAGGTTTTTGGAAGTCTATGACTGCTTAGTGCACACATATTTCAGTATTTCAAACCATATACATTCAGCTAAGATTGTTCTTATAAGCTTCCAAACCTTTAGGAATATCTTTGTCTTTCCAGTCTTCCAGTCACCTTCTCCGGTAAGCACGTTTTCACAAATACTTTCACAGCATTTCTCTTCGCTTTCCTGTTAAACCAGCAGTTTTTGTTTTTTTTTAAAAAAAAAGACAACAACGTTAATAACATTATATGGAAGACTTTCATTTGGATTTATGCTTACATATGAGTTGGTCATAGAAAGAATTTTGCTGATCAAAACACAGATTTTGTCAAAAACAACTCACGGTTTTTGGATCACAGATGGAAGTCCTCAGGAGGACACGATATCGAGTTAGAAACTCATCAAATGTGTAGCGTACAGGATACCCAGCTTTCCGGATCCTGATGGTCTCCATCATACCGGAGTAACGGAGCTGCCGCATGCACAGCTCTCTGTCAAACAGCTGAGACAAAGAGGTACTAAATGAGATTTATTTGAAGCAATTTCTTCTTCTTTTTTTCAGTTTTCAAGCATGTTTTATTCTGTTTGAGAGGACCAAGACTGTCTCCTCACCATGGGCTTCTTGAAGTCATTGGGTTTGATGCAGCGGATGAAATATGGCTGGCATGCAGTCAACGTTTTCATCAGGGAATCCAGGGACTGGCGGAACTGACCGCACAGTGTTGGCACACGCTTCTTGCCATCTGGTACTTGTTGCTAATACAAATAAAGTGCAAATATGTGTAAATAATTCTATACAGTGATGGTGATGTGAATGGTCAAATGATAAAAGGCTGCACTAACCCTGGTGTTTCCCTTGGCTGATGTTATGGTCATTTTGGCGTTGGCAATCTTGATGCTACCGGAGGTGGATTTGAGGTCATTACGAAACACCTGTTTCAGGAGTTTGTTGGTGGACTTTTCCAACATCTTAATGAGGTCTGAGCTCAGAGTGTCACGGTTTTTTTCAAGAAAACCTTAAACAAAAACAAAACATTGAGAACATCAGAGGAAAATTACCAAAAGACCAACAGGTTGGCTTTAAATGACTTAAGTGTACCTTGTGAGTCATAGAAGACCTTTCCAGCAAAATGCTCGATTCCAAACTGTGTTTCATAGTTGTTCTTTGGGGGAAGATAGATGCCACCTTTCTCGTGATACTGGTTCATCTTTTGGAGCAGGGTGGCATCTGTGGCCTGAAAATTAAATTACACTTTTAAAACCCTTCCTTGCTTTGGTCCGTTAGAGAATTTAAAGTACGACGAGGACAAAGACCTTGGGGAAATTGCTCTCCTCGTCAATAAGCGACAGCAAGTTCATGGATTTGCTGGCCAGTACGTCCAGGGTTCGCTGGTTATCTTGATAGTCAATGTGCTTCCAAACAATGTTTTCACGGGCGTACTCTTCCTGCTCAAGCTTGAAGACGTGCTTGACGAAGAACTGCTGCAGCTGCTCATTGGCGAAGTTGATGCACAGCTGCTCAAAGCTGCAGAAAAAGAAGAAACAAAGACAGAGGCTTAGTAAGAGCTTAGTAAGCGTACCCACACAGGCCTGGCCTGAGAACGGAGGACACCAACCTGTTTTTACTAAAGTTCTCAAAACCAAAGATGTCCAGAAGGCCGATGGATTGTTTGGCCTCGTTCTCCTCATCAGGCGGCTTGTAAATGGCACTGTTGATTTTCTCCACAATCCAAATGAAAAGTCTTCCGTATATACCCTGGAGCAAATACACAGACACCAGCAATAAAGCTTTTTTTAACGTGGAAACTGATCTGTGACCAGTTGCTACTGATGATGACTAAATTAACCTATCAGTATGCTGATGGCTAATCTGTAATAAGTGTACCTGTCTGAATTTACTCTTCTTTTAACTGACAAATTCTCCATTTTGTAGCTTAAAATAGTTGTGGTTTGCATTAAAATTACACTTTAGAGAAACTCCCAAATCTAATTGAGGTGGAGGGGTTTGTGTGTCCCAGGGATCCCAATGGCAAATTTATCCTTTGTGAGGGACCAGACAAAGAGTGGTTCAAAAGATCCCTGTCAGTGAAAAATCTAGAGACCAGTTCAACCTCCCCAGCATAGGGTTACTGAGTCTCCGCCCAGGAGCCAGGCCTGGGGAGGGTGCCGCAGGGTCAGCGCCTGGTGGACAGGCCTTCGCCCATGGTGCCTAGCCAAGCACAGCCCAGAAAAGGGACATGGCCTCACCCTCCTGTAGGCCCACCACCCGCAGGTGGCACCATAGGGGTTGGTGCAATGTGTGCTGGGCGGTGGCCAAGGGCAGAGACCCTGGCCGATCAATCTTGGCTACAGAGATTAGTGACTGGGACATGGAACATCACCTCTCTGGCGGGAAAGGAGCCTGAGCTAGTGCGTGAAGTTGAGAGGCACCAACTAGATATGGTCAGTCTCCTGGACAGGGGCTGGACTCTGTCTCAGAATGGAATTTCTGTGGTGAGAGGTGTCGGGCTGGGGTGGGTATTTTAGTATCCCCTCAGCTTGCTGCCTGTACTTTAGAGTTTTCCTGGTGGACAAGATGGTTTATTCCCTGCACCTTTAGCTCATCGTCTGGGCTTATTCGCCAAATGACAGTTCAGAGTCCCTGGCCTTCTTGGAGTTGCTGGGTGGTGTGCTTGAGAGTGCTCTACCTGGGGACTCTGTGGACTTACTAGGAAACTTCAGTGCTTATGTGGGCAATGGTGGTGAGACCTGGATGAGTGTAACTGGGAGGAACGGCCTGCCAGATCTGAATGAAAGCAGTGTTATTTTACTGGATTTCTTATGTATAACAACACAATGTTCAAACATAAGGGCGTCCATAAGTGCATGTGGCACCAGGACACCTTAGGCCACAGGTCGATGATCGATTTTGTAATTGTATCATCAGCTCTGCGACCATATTTTCTGAACAGTTGGGTGAAGAGAGGGGCTGAGCTGTCAACTGATCACTACCTGGTGGTGAGTTGGGTCAGGTGGTGGGGGATAATGCTGGACAGACCTGGCTCACCTAAATGTATAGTGAGGGTGTGCTTGGAATGCCTGGCAGAGGTCCTGGTCTGCAAAATCTTCAACTCCCTCCTCTGGCAGAGCTTCAACAGCATTTCAAGGGAAACTGGGGACAGAATAGAGTATATTCAGCACCTTCATTGCTGAAGCTGCTGGCACTGAGCTCTGGCCACAAGGTGGTTGGAGCTTGTGGTGGTGGTAACCCCCGAACCAGATTTTGGACACTGGAGGTGAAGGGAACCATCAGGCTGAAGAAGAAGGAGTTCCATCAGGCTTTGTTAGCCTGTGGGACTTTGGAGGCAGCGATACGTACTGACAGGCCAAGCGGAAAGCTGACGCTTCAGCAGTATGGGGTGCCTGGCCAGTTGCAACAAGCTATTCTATCCTTATACAACCATTACAAGAGCTTGGTCCACATCATCGGCAATAAGTCGGACTCAGTCCCGGTGGGTGCCCTTTGTCACTGATTCTGTTGGCTTTTCAGGTGGTGGCCTCCAGCTCATGCTGGAGCAGTTCACAGCCGAGTGTGAAGCAGAGGGAATGAGAATCTCTGAGTCTGAGGCCATGGTCCTCACCTTGGAAAAGGGTAGAGTACCAACTCTGGGTCAGGGACGAGTTACTGTCCCAATTGGAGGAGTTTAAGTATCTTAAGCTCTTGTTCACGAGTGATGGGAAAGAGGAGTGGGAAATCGCTGGACTGATTGGTGCTGCAGCTGCAGTGATGCTGCCACTGTACTGGTCTGTCTTGGTGAAGAAAGAGCTGAGTGTAAAAGTGAAGCTCTCGATTTACCGGTCGATCTACGTCCCTACCCTCACCTATGGTCACAAGCTTTGGTTAGTGACTGAAAGAATGAGATCACAGATTAAAAAGTGGTTGCTCCTTCACATCAAAATGAGCCAATTGAGGTGGTTCAGGCATCTCACAAGGATGCCTCGTAGGCACCTCCTAGGTGAGGTGTTTCAGGCATGTCCCATCGGGAGGAGGCCCCAGGTCAGATCCCGGACATGCTGGAGAGATTATATCTCTCAGTGGATAGGGAGAGCGAGGTCTGGGATTCTCAGCTTAAGGTGCCCCCGCGACCTGGCCCAGATAAGCAGAAGAAAATGGACTGGTGGATGGATAAAATTACAATCTACACAGGAAAGTAGTATCTGATTAACTACTTTAAACCATCTAGGCCTATCTTCCTGACTGCTAAAATGAGCTGCAGTGTCACACATTCATTTTACTTTGACAAATGCGTCCCTGCCGTCCATGGCTTGAGCAGAGGTCAGAGATTTGGTCACGTGTTCTCTGGCAGTCTGGAAGGAGCGCTGAGTCAGACCTTTCCCCAGTGCTTTGGGATCCACCTGAGGCAACAAGGTAGCACAATCAGACAAGATGATCTCTTAACTCTAGCTGTATCTTCAGACAAAACTGCACATGCCTCCAAGAGCTCGCTCGCCATTTTGAAATTGGTCGACGTGTGGACGTTGCAGGCTTCCAGATTATCTACGATGGTGGCTGGAATTCCACAGGAAATGAATGTCAGTTACTTGAATGATTGCACCTGTTTCAAAATAATCTTCATTTTTAATCGCTGCTTTACCCTCAAAGTCCACATTGCCCAGGTGAAGAATGGCTGCGAGCAGTTTGGAAATTTCCCACAAGTCATTTTCTGTGAATGTGAGAATCTTCAGAGCTGACTGGAAGTGAGCGTACTCCTTCACGTCGTCACGGCCCTCACAGCTGGTGCAGTTACCCTGGTGTGGTCACATGAGTTAAAACTGAATAAGCAGTGAGTTATCAGATCAAACATCCAGGGCACCAGTAATTGTTTCTGTTCAGTTTTGCTATTGAAACTATGACAAATCCCATGAAACTGATATACTGATATTATGGTTACAGAAACCATGACTATAAAGATTTTTAATTTGGTAAAATTCTAAATTAATTTGGTTGATTTTTCCCACCTGCTCCATATATTTTCAGAAAACATAAATAAATCCAATCTTTAATCTAAACATCACAGTACCATGGTCAGATACTTGTACTCAGCGGCGTTTCCAAGGGAAAGAATCTTCTTCTTTTCTGCCGACATGCCCATCAGCATGTAGTAAAAGATGTGGTAGTTTCTTTCGTCTGGTGCCTGCACATTGATGCATGTGTTCTTTACTACAGGAAAGTTTGGCTTTAACACAATGCTGTTTCCGAAAAGTTCAGCAGACTGATATTCCCACCTGACGACACACCCTGGACTTCTCCAGCAGGTACTGCTCAATGCGGGCACCTTCAATAGCCCCACCCTTGGTGAAGTTGATGTCGATGTACTTCCCAAATCGACTGGAGTTGTCATTTCGAATGGTTTTGGCGTTACCGAAGGCTGAGAGGATAAGCTACAGTTAATAAAAGGCAAGTCAAATGACAAAAAGGTGCTGGATAAGACAGTGTACCCTCTAAGATGGGATTTGCTTCTAGGACCTGCTGCTCAATCCAGGAGCGCTGACCGCTCACTGCAGCCAGAAACTGCAGCATCAGCTTGGTGCTCTCGGTTTTCCCAGCTCCCGACTCTCCGCTGATAAAAGACACGAGGGGGGTGTAGATGTGATGGATTTCCTGAATATTTTCATAAAAATCTCAAAAGGATTTGGCTCAAAATTAAACTTCAATACATTGATAAAGCAGTTCTGCTTGGATCAGTTCAGATCTTCTCTATTACCCAAGCAGCAAACTCAGGAATAAAATAACAAGGCATTCTAATAAGGAAGCGCATTTCATCTCCAGAAAGACCAGGACACTTAATGAGTCCTGGTCTTTCCTGTTAGAGCGTACTTAAAGGATCTTTTTCATTTAGTCACCCAGACTGAATAACAAAGATTTCTGAACTGAAACTTTAGAGAAACTCCAAAACCGAATGCTGGTTTTGGTTATTTCCATTATAATAATAGAAACTGGGCCCTTTTTTGCTGTTTTAGTCTTATGTATATGATGTATTAACGCACCAGTGTCTTTTTTCTTTACATATAGTGCTTCATTTTTTTGAATTCCTAAAGCTTCCAACATCAGGAAATATTTTCTTGTTAGATGAATTAGACAAGGATCATGAACAGTCGGCTGAGTATAAAGGTAACAAAAGGCACCCAGTATGTTCACTAATTAATATTCAATTAGGTGACAAATGTAAAGTCTGGAGAGACTGAGGACAAATTTTTAACTGTTTCTGCATTGTAGTTTCTATTAACTGTAACAAGGTAACTGCCTGAAAGAACGCAAATTATAGGTTATGTCCAAATATTAGTGAATATTTTTACCTTACCTTTAACCTTAGTGGTGATAATGGTGTTACCTTGTTAATACTTCACATTTATTACTTATTGGGCACTTAGGCGCTCCTGTAAAGATAGCTCTCTCTTTTTCCCATAAACAAAAGCTCCAATTAATCATTTTACGCAGTCCAGCAATCATTTGTTATCTTTTAAAACAGACTTGACAGTAAAAAAAAAAAGAAAAAAGAATGATGTGCAATAAGATGTAATAAATGTATATAATATTTGGAGTACTTAAAATTTCAGCACTAACATGATTTTTAAAGGATTTTATACCATCTCAAACAGATTCTCACTAAAGAAATTGTCAGAATTTAGCCCAGCTAGCTCATGGATGCACCACCTCCATAAAGATTGCAGTCTTAAATAATCTGAATATGTGACACAAACCTTTTCACCTTTAGCGCCTTTATCAAATACTTAGAGGTATTAATGTCAACAACACACAGATAAACACAGAAATATGTGCTGGGGCAACATTTCATAACTCCAATAAATGGGCGGAATTTAAATGCTGAGATGTTTCAATGATCAAAGGAGAAAATGTGGTGGACCTACTGGTGACCACATCCATATATTTGGTCATCTTCTGAAATTAGAGGAATTTGGGGGGGAAGGGTTTAAGGTACTTAAACAGGTATTCTACCAAACTTTCATAGAAGAATATCAGAGGGCATTGATGGAAAAACTAAAGAACTAAATTTAAACCATTCTCCTGACATATAAACACCCCATCATATCTTATAGACCCCAGAGTACCATCACCCCAACAGAGAACGGTGCTCTCAGACTGCAGGCTTACTGAGACATTTAAAAGTGTAGTCTCTGTTTTTTCCCTGTTTCCCTATAATTTTATATTCCTTGTTCCTATTAAGAAATTTCTACAGTGTATTTGGGATGATTTCACTTAAGCCAAATAGTCTTAAATAACATACATCAAAACGTAATATAATTTAAATCTAGATGTACACATAGTATAAACCAGTTTTATATGTTTAAACAATCTTTTTATGTGAAGTGTATGTATCTATGTATGATCACAATCTAATAATAAAATTCCAATCAAATGCTTTGATAAAGAATAAACATATTAAAGTTCTCATGCTTTTTTCCTTTGCTGCTGCTGTATCATTTTTTCCTAGTCTCTACATTTATTCATTATAATTCATATAGATGCAGCTTAAAATTGAAAAACCAAGAGTCTGAACTGCATCTGTGACTGTATGAGTGGTAAAACTGACATAAAAACCCAACCTGATGACACAGCACTGGTTCTTTCGGTTGCGGCGCATGTTGAAAAAGCAGCTGTCTGCGATGGAGAAGACATGAGGCGGCAGTTCACCCAGCCGCCGGTCTGTGTACATGCGCACATGCTCAATAGTGTAGATGGGCAGCAGCTGGTAAGGGTTCACTGCGACCAGAATGGAGCCCGTGTATGTCTTTAAAACAGAGAGCAGCGAGTAAACACGTCGTTATCATGGTGGAAACTCAGCATGTGATACATAACTCTCACAGATTAGTCACAGTAAAACAAAAGCAGAGATAAATGCTGAATGATTGCTCGATAAAATAACTGAGAAGTATAAGATAGAGGATATTACACTCAGTATAATTTGCCCCCAGCCTTTCACAGCAGTGTTTTTACACCACAAAAAAGGTCCAATTCATAATTAAACACACGCTCCGTTGAGTTTTGGTGTTGTGACTCATAAACACTGGGTTACTCTCTTTAAACAGAGGCTCATTGGTCTCTATGGAGACAAACAACACAGTGATAAACTACAGGGCAAAGTCTGAGCCTGAAAGCTGTTCGCATCGAGTAAGCATTTCCATGGATGGTTATGGATGTCATAAAACTAGGCGGCTTTGCAGTGAATCCAGGGAACATAAACTTACATAGATGATTCCTTCCTTGTGTCGTACCAGGAGGTTCCTGAGCAGTCCGGCCTCGTTCAGGTCACCCAGCCTGATCATATCGTCTACGCCCTTCACAGAGGTCGGATGCATGGGCCGGATGCTTTTCTCATTTAACTTCTTGAGCTTGTGTTCCTGTGCGTTTGTTATTAAAGATCTCAAATTATACAGAAGGCAAATACAGCTCTTTTAAAGGCAGATTTCACATTAATGTAAAGAATCTGGCAGGAGCGCAGAGTATCGGTCGGGTTTTTGTACCTTTCCTTCGTCATCGAGCAGCTGAATCTGCCCGGTGTCTGTGACATTAACCTCCGCCCCAATCGGCACCCCGGTGCCCGTGTCCACCCATACAAAATCTCCCTGTTTGGGTGAATTAAGAGTTATAATGAATAAAAAGGCCTTGTAATGATTTAGGATCATGAATCTTAATTATAGAAACAGAGAACTCATTCCTACCTTGCTCAGGTGCAGCATCGCTGAAATGTGAATTAAATCTGCAACGAAAACATTTTCTTTTCTACTTCTTATGAAGGAAAAGTTACAGCAACCGAACTTAAAACACAATCAATACAGATTTCCTTAGCCATGCTATAAAAATCAATTTCCACGGTTTTGCACTTGCTCCAGGGTGTTTCAGCCACCCTCCTATTCCACCCCAAAATATTATTTGTAACCAGTTTTCCAAGCATGACAAGCATTATTGTTGATATAATGATCAGAAGTAACAGGAAAATACATCAGTATCCTTAAAACAAGCTAAAAGGCTCAACAGCCTTTACTGGACTTGGACTAATCATTCTTATCTGTGGCAGTTAACCCCTAAAGACCAACTCTCAGTCAGGACAAAGCCTGACTTCAGTTGGTTTCATAACACTGCTGGAGATTTATACAACAGCCACATATTTTAGATATGTTAAAAAGCAGTCTTCTGCTACATCTACACAAACTTTAAAGGCAACTAAAATAAAGCATGGGTTTCACTTTGAAGACACGTTTGTTCAAAAGTATACACTGAATTTTATAACCTTGCTACTAAAGACCAAAAAAATACACAAAAAACATATAAATATTAAAAAATCCATCTTTTCTAGCTACATTTTTAGAGAAATCAGCGCTTACCTGAGAACAGGTATGTGTTGCGTGGAAGCCCCTGCTACTGATGAGGGACTAGTTCCTTGAGTGGCTCTAAACCAGGAAGTTTTCCTGGCAAAGCCCCACTTTATGGTACTTTGACTTTGCTCCTGCAAATGCAGAACCAAGAGAGTAACTATTATAATGCCACATCCCAAACATTTACTTAATACGAGCGCAAAAAAAAAACCCCTAAATTTATTTGTTTTTAAACACCTACTGCTGCTATTTATGAAGTGTTATTTTCACATAGTAAAAGTCAGGTTTCATGGTGGTTGATGAGGTACACAGTAGCACGCAAATAGTCATCATATTTTCATTTTTTGGTCTTTCTGAACTTAAATGGTTAAAAAAAAACAAGTTAGAGTCTGAGTCAAAAGTGGAATGATGATTATATAAATGCCAGTGACAATAACTTTTCCTGATTGATAAAAACGCTGTTGTCATGGGTCAAATACGTGCCAACACGTGATGTATCACAGGCAATTATGTTGTAAAACAGCATGCAGTAAAAGGGAATGACTGGGCTCAGCCTGAAGATAAAAGAAGGCGAATAAAAACAGACAGGTCAGATTATTCCAGAAGCAAAAACCAAAATAAAGGAAGAAATTCAGCTGCATCAACATGTGGCCAAATTAAGTGACACGTGGGACTGAATCAGATTTTTCATGTAGTACTTGGTGACGGTGGGAAGAAAAACCCCCTGTTAACAGGAAGAAACCTCTGGCAGAAGCAGGCTCAGGGAGGGGCGGCCATCGGCTGTAACAGGCTGGGGGTGAGGTGAGGAAGACAGGACAAAGAGAACCCGAGGTTAATAATAACTAATTACCACCTGATCCAGCCCTAACTATAAGCTTTATAAAAATATATATATATATATATATATTTTTTATGCCTAATCTTAAAAGTAAAGAGGGTGTCTGTCTCCCAAATCCAAACTGATAATCTGAAGGCCTATCAGGAAGTCTTTTAGGACAACCTGATAATATTGAATTACAGCATCCAGCCTACAAATAATAAATGGCTGAACTAGTTTTTCAATAATATTCTGATGCAGGATGTTTCTAATTTTAGAGATTTGCAAAAATGCAAGAACATAGTCATATTTCTATAATATGCACACTGAATGCTGAACATATGCTAATTAATTAATTGCATATGAATTAGTACAACAAGTATCAGTTCCTGGTTTGTAGTACAGTTTGAAGCGCAACGTTCAAACACTGGAGTACAGGCAGGGAGGGTGAGTTTCAGTTACAAACTGAAACTACATCCGTTTTACACCCACTGCAAGTCTCACTGTGTAAAGAGATCAAAATGTTCTACCTGCTTAAAACCAGGTAGAACATTTTGCTACCAGGCTCATCCTCAACCTGTGATTCCATCTGAGTCAGAATAATTTCCTAATCCACTCATATTTATATAAAGCTGTGAAATGTTTTTATATACGGACACAATTAGCAGGATGAAAACTCAAAAATAAGAGCAGAACTTGTATTGTTTTCAGTATCTTTACTATAATTACACAGACAAAAACAATGTACAAGGTCTGGATGTTTCAGGCTCACTTCAGCTCGTACACTCTGCAGCACAAAGCGGCACGTCACACAGCACACAAAACGTTTCATCGAGTACAAAACTGGAAAAGAACGAGGTCGATGGAAAAACAGAAGCACATTTACAGTGATTTACATGAATTCAGTCTGCTGTTCACACGAGCACAGCCGCTCTCTTTATTCCAGATTAAGTGAAGTTTTGATGGCAGTTTGAAATATTTTCTCATATCCGGATTTTTAGATTACACCTAAATTGTGGCTGATAAAAGATCTTTTTTTGTTTTCTCTTTAAACAAATGAAGCTGCTGGATTTTTTTTTTTAAAAAAGGAAGCAGTAGAAGCGACCTGACACTTTTCTTTAAATGACATTTTAACAGCATCTGGAGAGCGTGTGGAGCAGCTCGGCCCGGTCCATCTCATGTACACTGACAAAATAAAGGCACAGACTGATGAAAAGAGCACGACTGAGATTAGTCCGTTTACAGTTTGCTAAAGGAGTCCTTTTGAATGATTCTGACCGGCTCCGTTGGATAACTCACCTTGCACCTCTTTTTAGAGCCAAATATCACAGATACACAATGTGCCAAAAGTCTTACAAGAGGCAGAAACTAAGTTAGTAACAAGGATCTTTTTTGGGGGGGGTTTCCATACATTAAAAGAAAGGGGAAGGGGGCAAAACAAAACACGGTGGCCATCAAGTGGCCACTCTAACAACCTACAATGTTCCTGTGTTTTGAACGAGAACCAGCTCCTGTTCCTCGAAGCCGTCCTGTTGCTCTTCTCTGTGCCCACAGATATGGAGGGTGCGTGTGATTGTATGCAGCAAATCATAGCACCAAAACTCTGAGCAGCTCCTTCACCCCTACACGGAGAGAGAGACGGTGGGAACGGCAGCGGTTTCTTGGCAGATGGGGAGGTCGCTCTTACGCCCGTTCTTTGCGCTTCAGTTTGGAGGACTTCTTGACTGTGCCGTTCTTGTTGAGCAGCTTCAGGACCTTCTCCTTGTGGTCGAGCACTTTCATCATGGTGTCTCTGGCCTCGGTCACCTGGTCCATCACCAGTTTACAGCGCTGCATGTTACCCTGAGGAGAAATGTACTGATTGAGTTTGCTAAACTCATTACTAACATTACATGTACCTGAAAGAGAGAAGCTGTGGGGCTTTTTCCAGCCTGCCTAACAAGAACAAAAAGGAACTACATGAACAAACTATAGAAGAAGAAAAAAAGCAGCAGTTTACAAAACTCAGAAGCCCAATCTGTGTTAAAGAGGATCTGTTATACTCATTTCCAGCCAATACTTCTATTCTTGGACTCCAGAGCAGCTTTGCATGATTACAGCTAAAAATAATCCATATGTATCTTACACTGGGCCTTGTCCCGCCCCTCAGTTCAGTCTCCTCCCCCTTAAAGCGAAGCTTAATTTGATTGGCTGGCCATTGAACAGCTGTGTTACACATAAACATATGACCATATGAGGGCTATCTGCTGTCACTAGGATCATAGCGAGCCAAGTCTGTGTTTATAGTGGAGGTGTCAAACATAAGGCCCGGGGGCCAGAAATGGCCTGCCAAAAGCTCCAGTTTGCCCCACTGTGTGATTTTAGAAAATGTCCAGGGCTTAAATTTTTGGACTTTGAAATCAATTTTACTTTAGTTTTAAACATGTTTTTGCTGCTGACGACACAGAGAAAAAAGCAGAGAGAACATTGGTTTGTTTTTAGTATAAAAACGGCAGAGCTTCACTTTTCAGGTGCTTTACATTGTGGGTTCATAAGCTGTGTTATTCGAAACTTTAAGGAGAAATTCAGACAAGTTGACAAAACCAAATCGCCTCTAAAAAGTGAACTGGATTCAGAGAGACACAATATTCTTCTATAACCAACTCAGCATCATCACTGGACCAGGGCAGGCGGACTCACCCAATAAGCAATAAAATTTGTATCCACATGGTTTATAACCAAATGAGTGTATTTTGGAGGGTGAAGCACTGAACTTTGCTTTGTCATTAACTTTGCTAATGACAGTGAGAGTCTGGCATTAAACAGATCACAGGTATGCTGTTTTTATTCGCACCGTTCTTCATGTTTTCATTCCTGTTTAGTCTTTTTTTCTCCGCTGAGGTTTTAATTATCTATTTACTAAACATCTTAAAAGAAGTCCTGAAGTTCTTTAAACTGCCCACCCCACATGTATAACTTAGGAAATACTGATTTTTTTTTAAATTTGCATAACCTGAGCAGTGAAACCTTTATTTTTAATGTGCAGCAACAACCTCACCTGTATTAGTTCGTTAATTCGGTGAAGGTCATCATCTGCGCCGGCCCTCTTCTTTGGAATCAGACCCTCCTGAAGGGTGGAGAGGCGGCTGTACACATCATGCTCCAAACTCGACTGCAGAGCAAGCGATAAAAAAAAAAAAAAAATCTGCTTGTTAAAGAGCGTAAAAGTCTCTGAACTGAAATGCAAAGTCACACTGAAATATTGTAACAATTTTTTAATTGGTTACATTTCTTTTTAAAAACAGAAGCTCACTTTAAGCACTGTTTTCCCCCAATTTAAAGACAAAACTATATTAACTGGGCCAATATAATAAAGGTCTGGAGGTCAGCACCCACCAGCTGCCTGAGCTGTGCCGCACACAGGTGAATCTTCCAGCCTTGTGCTCTGCATGCCACTCCTCTCTGATTGGCCATATCCTGCAAAGAGCCCTTCTTCTCTTCTGAAACATTAACGAAAAGCAGAATTAAACCGAGGAAAACGACAAAGAAGATTCAACACAAGCCTTTCAAACACTTCACTGATCGCTCCTCTCTGTTTTTTAATTTTAACCTCAATTACGGTTATAACATTTTATTTGATTTTGGCTTTTCTTTTTTTTTTAAATGATAAAATTAAGATTATGATACAAACAAAAGGAATTTGTTTACTCTTATTGCATATTTGGTATTATTGTAGGGTCTGCCTTACAATATAAAGCGCCTTGAGGTGACTGTTGTTGTGATTTGGCACAGTATAAATAAAACTGAATTGAACTGAATTGATTTTGTCTTGCATGATTCAGAAGCATAACAGTGCATTTTTGCTCAACCCCTCAAACTCTAAACTCACTTGATGTTTAGTTCAACTTGTGTCAAGATAAACAAATGGTTATGACTTACCTGCAATTTAAATCAGTGTCTTTTATGTGTAATGATTTATCTTTATTTATAACAGTGTTTTCACATTAATGAGCTTTTCAGGGTTTGCACGCATTTTTCAGGGTCAAATTCAAGCACTTTTTAAGCACTTTCAAGGTCAATTTTCAAGCTTTTCCAGCACATTACCAAAAAAAATATTATTATTATTATTATTATTTTTTTTTTTAAAATGCATGTTTCCCTTAGCATCACCTCTGTAAGGCCATGTAAAAAACATTTGTTAAAACATAGAAAAATGCCCCACAGACAAATACTGAAAAATGAAACTGTACACTATATGCATATTGCACAAACTCAAAAAATATATACATTTCTCTTAAAAATTAAGATTTGCAAATGTGAACAAATCAACTTGTTAGAGATATTCATCTCCACTTGAAAAAAAACAAAACAACAACAACCCCACAAAACAAGAAAACTGCACCAAACACCACAATGATACACAGCAAGACCAAACTAATAAGTCTTTTCATTAGATATTGATGCTTCTTTCCTATGTGACACAAAAAATAGGAGACAGATGTTTGTTTGTGTTTTTTAACTAGTTAAGCACCCAACACCCCCAAATATGGGGGCAAAAGGGAGGAGATCACGTTTAATCAGTTACAACACGAGGTCAGAAATATAAGTGCCGACATGAGTAGTTTCCACAGAAACCTCTGAATCTCAGCTAAAATCTCATATAAACCATTTCTAGAAACACCAAACAAAGCAAAGACACCAAACAGTTAAAAGAGCAGTTACGTCACCATGAATCTGTGGACAGGTAATATCCATATTTTGATTTATGATTTTATGGAGTTAAATGTGAACTGAAGCATATTTTCAAAGGTGTTATATGCTATAAAATAGCAATAAAAAAGTAGACGAGGGATATAAAAACATCAAATTTTTCTATGTTTGAGTCACAGCAACTTTGCCATAGTAACATCTGCAGTAATATTTACACGTCTGATGACATCTCACAAGTGTTAGCTTTATTTTGATGCCAAGACTGTTTACACGGAGTTTGTAATTGCAGAGAAATACTATTTTGGTCATTTCATTTTCGAGCAGAAAGCTCAGAAAACCCCTGGGGGCCTAACAGCTTAAAGTTAATTTCCAATAAAACCAACTGTAAGTTGTTTAACTACATTGTTGTCTGTATTATTGCTAAAGTCCTAAATTATCACCTTTAAAGTGTTTGTGCTAATAACAATATGTACAATAAGACAGAATTGGAGCCCTGACTGGGAGAAGCTTTGAACAGATGACATACTCAGTTCAATTCAACATATAAGACTTTAAGAATGCACAAGCATCTACCTAAAATCTATTTATTTATTCTATCATCAGTGATATTATTAAGTACAATTATAATGTATTGTTCATCTCTGTGTGGCCTTTAAGGTCAAAAACAGTCCCTGATCATGGCCTAACTCTCCACCGGGTGACTGTGTCACCCATCACCCTTACCTCTGTTTTTCTTTTTTTTGGTTCTCATTTGAATTATAATAGTAATTAAAGTAAATACCTTTAATAGCCATGTTTTCAACTCTGTTTTTGAGTTCAGGATCTGCATGTTTGATGCATTAATGGATAATTGCGTTAAATAATAAAGATTTCAATTACTGACCAATTAATCATACAGCTGCACAAAAGTTTACAAAAATGTCCATCAATATTTACCACACATATAAGAATCTACTGTGAAATTAAAAAGCAACCCACCTTTTCAGTTACTGAAAAATCTGCTGCTGGTATGAAATATTAAATATTTTTGTTTGCAGCCAGTAACACACTCACCTTTGACCCGGATGTCGCTGTACCTCTGGAAATGGTGATAAGCAGCTTTCCAGGGGTTACGATAGTGCCGCAAAAGTGTAATAGGTGGGCGAGGCTTCACCGGCACGTAGCGCACTCCTTCTTCATCTTCAACATAGAAACAGGTGTTACAAAACTAATAGTGCAGACAGGAAACATCACCATCATCATCGACACCGCCATGATCAGTTTACATACCGACATACTCCCTTGGTGGAGATTCCCGTCTCTCGGCCCTGCCGGTGATGGGCCTGCCTGGGGTCTTCTCCTCATCCGTGCTGTTAGTCTCGACCATCTCGCTCTCCTCTGTGGAAATGACATGCTGCTGTTTGCGGGGCTTCTTTCTCGGGGAGGCTCCAGGGATCAGATCGCCTGTGGCTGGGGTGCTCAGGGTGGACGTCTGTGTGGTGAGGGCTGGGGCCGCTGACATACTCGTGTTGGGATCTAAGGGGAAGCCTGCATGTTAGTTTTTATTTATATTTTCTATAAAGATGACCTTTAACATTTGGAGCACAAACATGTTCGTCACCTGGCTGAGAGGTGTCCATCGCTTCCACTTCCTGCTTGATTTTCACATCTGGGCAGACAGAGCTCGTGGCACATGCTGGAGTGCTGCTGGCAGCCGGCTGGGTGGGGGAAGCCACAGTGTTGGCCATCGAGGCCGGGACAGGGGGAGTCACGGCCATGGCAGCCGGCAAGGAGGACAGGACAGTGGAGGGCTGTGAGGGAGGCACGGGGCCGGGTGTAGCCAGCATGGTGGGGATGGCTTGAGCGAGGTGCTGGGTGTTCGAGGACACCGCCTGCTGCTCTCCGCCCTGAGAAGGCAATGCTTCTACTGTAGCTATGACAGGAGGGGCCACTGCCATGTGCACCTCAGCTTTGGGCTTCACTCTGATGGATGAACAAAACCCGTTACATCACTGACACAGAACAGGAAGTGAACACGCATGTAACAAATGAGACACAAGCTCACCCAGCGGGCCGAGGCGATCCCGCTCCTCTCACGCCGCTGTCAATTCTCCCAGTACTGGCTTCAGTCTGGGCGGGGATCAGGTTCTTACGAACACACCTGAGAAAGGGGAAGCGTAGAAAAGAAAACATTAAACTATTTTCCTGGAATTGGAAGTTTGATATGGTTTGACATGGATATTTTGACACTGTGGATTCAGAGCTGTTGATCAGCGTGTGAAAGTAATCCTGCGTTTAGAGCGATTACTGAAAATCTCCAACAACGATGCTTCTGTGTTTCTCCCTCACTCCTTTACTCTCACCATGTTTTATATATAAGCTTGAAAATATTCAGTTCAGTGCTTTTTCAAACCTTTAGTTTGTTTACTCTGGTTAGAATAAGTTGGTGAGTTTGCGACTTTTCCTGTTTTGGTTTCAAAACTAGCCATCTCTCTAGTAGGGAATCATCTGTGTATTCATCTCAGTTTTATTTCTACCCTGCAAAATGTCTCAGCATTCTCCATATTTATTTTGCTTTATTGAATTTATTGAGCTATTTTACTCAATAGAGTCATTTTACTATATTTCATACAGCTTTTTATTTATGTGGTGATATTATTCAAATTGAAACTAACTAAGAGTGAAATGTAAGCCAAAATTTTAGAAAAACAAGATACTGCAAAACCCTGCTTCACGTGTTATACTCACGTTTCATTGGCGGGCTTCTTGCGGAGAATACTCGGTCTTGGGGAGGAGACCAGTGTGGGAGCTCCTCCCACTCCTCCCCCCTGGGTGTGCGCCTGCACCATGGTGGCTACCGGCTGGGTCGTGCTGAAGGTGCTGCTAATGGGGCTTGCTACAAAGCCATCAGCCAAAACAACCCCTGAATTTAAAAAAAACATTAATTACAAACAAATTTCAGTAAAAGACTCAGAGACCATGCTATTTGGTATGATCTAAGTAACTACCAGGCTTTGCTTCAGACTGCGGCTGCTGCTGCTGTTGAGTGACCGGCGCCTGCTGTATTCCCTGTGTGGTGATTGACGCAGACGTGTGCAAACCCTGAACGCCTATCGATGCAGGCTGAATGCCCTGCGCTGCGATCGGTGCTTGCTGGATCCCCTGGGTGCTGATCTGTGCAGACGGCAGACCGATGCGGTCCACTGCCATCAGCTGCATGTGGTTCAGGTGCACAGTGGTCGCCACGCCCACTCCAGCTTGAGCTGGCAACGCTGAACTCGGAGCTTGAGGAGTAACTTAGAGAGCACAAAAGGGTAAAAGATTTTTCAAATCCCAGGCTCTACATTACACTAAACTAGACTTAAGTCCTTCCAATAATGAGCAGACACTGGGACTATAGCAAGTGCTTACCGGGGTACTGGCGGATGGTGGACACAGAGCTGCTAATAGGGGTGTAGGTATGTGTCAGAGGGTATGACGAAGAGTAGGCAGGCAGGAAATACTGGAACTGCACTGGTACAGAAGGTCTTAACAAGAAAGAAACAAGAATTAAAACAAGATTGGATTGGTTGTCTTTATTGTCTGTGATGTTTTTATACTTTAAACTCTTGTGATCTGGATCATTGCCACATGCTGGTCCAGACTTAAAGAGATATTTAATATATTTAATACTTTTGATTAATATATTTTTCTTCAAATGTTCAAAAATACATTTTCAAAAAAAAAAGGGGAACAAATTTTTTTCCCTATAGCTTAGTTTGAATTGGAAGTTTTATGGAGGGAGAACAATAAAGAGGATATGCTGAAAGGTAAAATGGAAAACACAATGTGACACAACTTGTTTTCTAATTGGCCAAAAATTTCAACTGAAATTAAACTTTGATTAATTCCACAACTTTAGAGGAAATAAGAGGAAAGCGCACAGATTTTTGATACAACTGTGTAATACCCCATCATATGATCAGACTAAATTCCCCAGCACAGTGAGCTCACCTATTGTCGCTGCGGGCTTCCATGGTGACAGGGTTGGGAGAAGACCTGTGGCCAGGGATGGGGATGAGGTTGGCTCTCTCTCCTGGGTAGTCAGGCTGAACACGGGGTGAAGAATGGGCAATAGGCTGAGGGACCACTTTAGCTGTGAACAACACCCCAGAAGACTGTTAAGAAAAGCTACATGCTAATAATGAAAGCATATACATATGATAGCATATGTAGGGATGTGCATGCACTAGAAATAATATTTCATTACTTCCAAGTTGTAAACACGCAGCTTGTTCTGTTCCATGTCATTTAAAAAGGCAGCAGCACAAAAATGAATGTTGCATGAACGAGGCCAAAGAGTCAACATACCAACAGGGATGGTGGAGGTGGTCACTGCTGTAGCATGAGAAGAGTGTGAGGCCATTGTCATGGTGACAATCGTGCTACTCGTCATTTGGGTGTGTGTCACAGCGCCTAAACAGAAATGAAACAAGATTTCAGCTTCTTCTTTAGTAACATTACAAAGATTTTGACATGCTGACGCATAACTAATCAAGATAAAAGCTGATACCTATTGTGGTTGTTGATGGCACAGTGTTCGTGGCAACTATTGGTGCCACAGTTGCTGCAGCTACTGGTGTCACATTACTGAATATGGATTTCTGTGTGGAAAAAAAGGCAAGATTTTAGTTATTATGCAAAATAAATATTGCATATTTTTGCAGTGCATCATCAAGAGTAGTAACCTGTGTCATTGTGTGCGGAGGCTGGGGCTTCTGAGCTCCGACTGCAGGGTGTGATGGCAAAGTGATCCGTGTGGCTGTGTCACGGGTCCCCTGAGGCCTCTGGATGCTGACAGCAGGTGGAGGGGGGTGAATGGTCATTGCTGGACGCCTGAAATAGTAAAATAAATAAATAGATAAATATGACCTCTTCAAAAATGCAAAGTAAACAAGTAGCACTAAACTGCGAACAAACTTGGCTAAGAACATACTGAACGATCTCAGACTTCATCTTTTCTTACCCATGTATCACCTCTGGAGAGTGTGAGACTGTCTGGCTGATAACTGGAGATTGAGTTCTAGTCACTGAGATGGGAGCCACCACAGTTGGGAGGACAGCTGTAGAGGTTGTTGCAGGAGATCGGGACTGTGGACAGTATGGAAAAAAAAAAAAAACACAGCAGCAGCCTTATACTCTGTGCTTCTACATAACTAACATGAATATTCTTATTTCTTTAAAGTTCTGCAGGGCACCTGAATCTGGTGAATGATGTGCGGCACTGTCGGCTGGGCAGTGCCAGCGCTCGCTCCAGTGGCTGGCCGCAAGACAGTTTTGGAGCTGGACATAACAGCTGCTGCAGCAGCCCCTGCAGGACAGAAAATACAGCAATCCATCAAAATGCAAGCCTGACATACTGTCGACAACATTTAGGAGATGACTGTCCAAATCAGTCTGCATCTAACTTTTACTTTCTCTTTGACAGATCATTTACAAGTACTCGTTTCCCAAAGCTGCACTAAAGGTACTCCCACAGGAGTCTTCCTCGCTATATACCTCGAGGCAAGTGTGGTGGGAAGGACTGCTGAGGAACTGCAGCAGGGGTCCTGATGATCTGAAAGTTCGGCATCAGGTGCACGTTGCTTGAGTGACCCTTAAACACCAAGAAAGTAGTACAGGTCTTTAGTTATCAGCAGGAAAAAGACAAACATTAAAAGCAAATGTAGAAAAGACTCACCTGCTGACCACTGATGGTTGCCACAGGGATAGACGGGGTGGTAGCGATGCTGCTCTCGATGGTGACTGTTATGTGACCAGGCACCTTGGGGGGTATGGGCATATGAGCCTGGTTGGAAGCTGGTGCTGGAGCAATAAGACGACTTGGCATTGGTGACTTCAAGACCGCCTGAAAAAGACAAATTTAAAAAAAATTAACATCTGTTTGTTTTAACAAATAATACAAGCTAGATGATCAGATTCAGACAGCCCGGGTGAAAAGTTCAAGCTCAAGTAAAAAAAGAAATATCCTATGATGAGATTCCTGTCTACAGCATAACATTTTCCCCCCACAGATCAGAGTTTTACTGAACCTTTAGGTACTTCAGAGCTAATTTTAACTTTTTTAAGTTATTGTTGGGTAACTTAGTCTACAATAACATACTTTTTAAAATATAAGGAAAATTGGCGTCTTATTATTTTCAGGAATTGCAAAAACTGAGACCAGGGGGGAACATATTACGTTGAACACTGTCTACACTCAGAAAACTTTGCCAATATAAGAGAGCAAATTATGTTCCTTTTACTTTGGAGATGGTTACGTTTATAGAAACTCAAACAGAGACTTAAAGGTCACCTTCATCTGGCTTTCAGTAAGCACTGCAGGCTGGCCCTGTGGGAGCTGGACAGAGGGGGTGGGTAAGGTCGCAGGTGTGCCGGGCTGAATGGCCACGTTTTGGGTGGCAGCTGGAGGCTGGCCGAGCTGCGTCTGTACTTGTGGGTATGGTCTGACCACCATGGTCTCTTGCTTTTCATCTCTGAAAGTCGAGGTTCCCCCGCCACCGGCAGGTGGATGATCATGCTGACCGTGGTCACCATCCCGACTGCTGTCTGCATCTCCACCACCTCCACCTGAGGAAAAACAACTTGATTAGACATCAACTACACACTTACATCTTCTCTGCCGTTTTTGTGTGATTAAATGTTACCTGAAGCGTTTGACGGTTGATTGACAGGCACCAGGTTTCCAGGTGCTGGGATCTGAGGTGCTCCCCCACTGGAAGCAGGCAGCCCGTGTCGGGGGAATTGCTGGGAGCTCATTTTAACTATTTATGATCTAAAACAGGATGCAAAGCAGATGCACACAGGATATGACAAAGTTAAAAACACTACCATAGGCATCATAGGAAACAGGGAGAAAAGGCTGAGGAATGCCAGATTTGCCAAATTACACAAGAAACTGACTGAAAATCTGTGACAACTGGTCTAATGGAGTTATTAATCCAAAAGTGAGATTTTTGGGGTCAAATTGTTTTGGATATAACGGGAGGTGAGGAAAGAGGTTCAAAAATGAGTTTCCACCGCCATTTGTAAAACACAATGGAGGCTCAGTCATGGAGGATGTTTTGAAAATTAATGTAATTATGAATACAAAACGTTATGAATGCAAGCTCGTTAGAATTGCACAAACTCCGTTTTGGCCTTATGTACTGCATTTCCATGTATGTTTGCATGTTTCAAATAATTTCTGCACCCATTTCCCAATGTGTCAAGACTTTTTGCACAGTACAGTTCAGTTTCTAATAGGCTTTTTTCCATACAGCCGCTGTATGCCTACTACGATTTAAAAATGAAATATATTTATGACACAAATATCTTAAATAACGGCATAACTGTTCATTATGGACGTGCTTTGCATAGTTATGGATACAGACTCTCTTCACTCTTACTGAAAATACTAAAACATCCAATTATTAAAGTTAATTATTGTAGCTACGTACAGACAACGTGAGACTGTAAGCCCTGAATACCACACAGGGTTAGCTTAAGTATCCCGGGATGGGGTTAAATTCCCGACCTGAACATAGATTATTTTCCCCTGGTATAAATACAAGTGTGTCGTGAAATTTTAGCTCACCCTTTGGTCACAAAATATTTGAAAACCTCTGCTCTTGACGATCCAGTCCGAGGACCTCAACAACAACAAAAGCCATGTAGATTAACCCTTCACATGCAGCGCGGGAACGTAAAACGGACAGACGGAGGGCAGAGGACGTGTCCATGAAATTAAGAGCTGTTTAAAATCACAGAAAAAGCTGTATTTGAGTGTCTGAAAAGGATTGAACGGCTTCAGTACCTTTGTTTGACATTATGTAGTCGGTATCGTATGACAGACAGCAAACTGAGTCGATGCGCACCAAATATGACGTTAACAAGCATGCACAGAAAAGGCCTTTCAACTAGAATCACACCCGTTTTCAGCTCAGTCAGATACTATCCACCGTGGTGGCTGTTTTAGCCTCTGTAACCCTAAAACCGAAAAGCTGCCTCATTGGGCAGCTATCCCACCTAGCAGCATGCTAACACTGGAAGCGCTAGCCCCGCTAACCTGCTTTTCATGCCAAATCCTGAACTTTCTACAGAGTACAGCGGCACAAACCTCCTACAGCTAAAAGGACAAAAAGGCTGTTGTGTGCGCGCAAACTTTACCGTATCGATGAGTTGCTGGGCAATGCTCGTTTTGTGGATTACAATTTTTCCATTCGTCTTTTCTTTTTTTCACTCTCAAAATGCAAGCCGGAAGACCGCTGAGAAAGGACTGCACCTACTTTCTACATTCAACCAACCAGAGAAGGGACTGCTCGATCGCTGGCCAATAGAAATGTTTTTAGCGTCATAAAGCGGTACAACGGGCTGAAGGAGGTAGGCGGTTGTTAGGGGGGACGCTAAGACACTCTAGTCACGTGATCGACGGACGCAATCGAGCTCACTTTGGAGCCAAGTGGGAACCTCCGAAAAAAGGAAGCCAAGGCGGAAGTGCAAAAAACTGCAGTTCCTCTAAAGGCCACTTGATGCTGTCTATGCTTCAACAGCAATGAAATATCCGCACAGAAAGTAATTAATTCAAAGAAATAAGCGACCAGACACATAATTCAAGAATTAAATGACAAAAAACACCCCAATATATTTAAAGTAAAGGATTTCAGGCACCCCTCATAATGTGCCAACTCTTGGTGTATTCCAATAGTCAGTACTTGTTAAATGTAATGAAATATCTTAAATCCTGTTAAACGTTAAGCTGTCTTTAACATGTAAATTTCCTGATTTACGGGAGAAATAAACACTGTTAAAATGGTCTCCACTGCCTGATTTTTGTTTTTTAATAAACAGGAGCTCAGTCTCCATTTGCAAATCAAATAAAACATATCCCTAGGTTTTGTTTATGTTTTCATCTTCGCTTAGACGCAAAACAAACAAAGAAAGCTTCTAAATCTTCCCTTTCACTCATGTTGCTATCCTTTTGTCACCAATCACAAGGACAGGAACAAAACTTAAAGTAAAGCTTCAAAACATTAAGATCCAAGCCCTTAAAGACATTTTGTTCTCTTACACTTTATGCTTTCCCCACTACTAAAAAAGCTCTGGCATGAAGTTCAGTCCCAGCACACCAGGTGTCAGTTTGAGAGGAGGAGCAACTGTAATACCTTCACATAAACACTAGAGAGCAGCAGCAGGTCATCAAAACATCTTTACATTCTCTACATGTTTCCATTACCCCCCTTTTCCCTTTTTAGTCACATTAAGTTTTTCATCTTATAGCCATTTTGGTTAGCAACTTTTTTGGTTCCTCATCAGAGCAAATCACAGTGTTGGATATTAACCCCCCCTCAGAAAAAAAAAACTTACTTAGCTAATTTTTCTACTTAATCTTTTTTCTACTGAATCTGCATAATGAGTATTTTTAATTTACGTTCTAAAGTATATTTCAGTGAAAATTTGCATTAGTAGGTGGGGTTATGTTTTAAATAAAACAGCTTTTAAATATAGAATTATGCTCAAAGTCTTCTCTAGCCCCTTTTCATGTAAAACATCTGTATCACCCCAAAAGTCCAGATGTTTACTTTCCCCCCATGTATATTGCCGATCATATATCTTTTGGTTTCCTGTGGGCCCCGACATGATAACCAATTTTTTTAAAACATCCTGGAAGCTCCCCTGGTATATGTCAAAGTTATTATGATTAACTTCATGTAGAAGTGTAAAAAATATTTTAGCCAACTGACATAAAAATAAGAACTAAACTTAACGGAAAAAATGAGAACAATATTTTCTGTGATTTTCTGCTTTGGTCAAAATTATTGCTTTAGTTTATCTTTGTTTACTGAGAGTAAATTACAGTGAAACTACACAATTAATCATAACCACAAACACCATCTGGAAAAATGTATACAACAAAGTAAAAACCATTGGAAAGATATAAAACTATGCACAACTCTGGGTCATATCGTTAGGCTATTCAGCTGCTGGATTACAAACTACACATCTCATACCATCAGTGTGATCAAATAGATATATACATATTTTTTGTGGGAAACATGTGAAAAAGTTCTGTAGAAACAGCAACAGGATTAGGACATATGAAACTGTACTTTATATAGTTTTTAAGGGATTTATGATGCTGTTTTGGGGACTAGCTGATTTTTAGCTAACAGGTGGAAATGTCTGTTTAAAGGTCGGTTCAACAACTGTAGGATGAATTTGGCATAGATATTTCTGTTGCCCAGCGACTTTGCTGATGCCATGCCTTTTTCTTTTGCCCTGTTTTGGAAATATGCTGCCCTCCATTAGCACAATCAAAAATTGCTCTTTTATTATAAGTAAATATGTTGTAATGTATTTCAGCATTAGAGCACATCTACTTCAGTTAGTTTGCACTATTTTTCAAAGCTAAAAACTAATTGCCCCTTGGGGATAAATAAAGTCTTTCTGATTCTGATTCCGACTATCAAATTTATGACACCATTTCTGTTTTTTTCATGTTTTCTGCCATTTATATACTTTTATAATCTAGGATATTAATATTAAATTGTATTAATATTAAGTTTCATAAGATTATATACTGGTGCCTGACCGGGATTATACAAAAGAGTTAAAAGAGATGCAGGACATAGTTAGTTTTTTAATTAACAACATGTAAAAACAGTCAAGACAACCAGACCAACAGAAAGATTGAAAAAGCAGTCACAGGAAAAGAAAAACTCTTTCAAAGTAAAACAGGAAATAGACGCTGCTAAATATGGAAGTAGGAAAACTCCTAGTAAACACAAAGCAGAGGAACACATGGAGGTAAGAGTAATAATAAAACTGGAACCCAAAACTAAACAAAAATCAAAACGATAAACTTCACACACCAATGATTAATTATATAACGGAAAGAGTATTGGTACGATAAACTAAAAGAGAACATTTTAAAAGAGTATATCTGAAGATAAAGTATAACAGTTATTTAAGTCACTACAGCATTTTCCCACTTAAGTGTTAAAACAGTGTCAAGTTCTTCTTTTTTTTCTACATTAACATGAGTGAAAATTCACAAACGATCTTTCATCAGCGATTAGCTCTCTCCACATAGTCGTCATTTATATCCACCTGGATCATAAAGGGTTATTCAACCACTGCTGCATGCTGAGGCATGCCATGGAATTCCCCAGCTGTGCCTATTCAGTTGCATACACCTGCCGGTATGTTTCTTTAAGTTGTGAAACACTCGTGAACTCTTTGGATATTATTTGTGACTGGTTTTATTTGGAACAATTAAATGAGTCCAAGGAAGTAAGCAGTAAGTTAGTAAGATCAGTGATTACAAATCAAGGAAATGTTAACATGAGTACATGAGTACAAGCAAAAGAAAGAAACACTGTTTTTCTGTGACATACCAGTTTGACTCTTACTCATTTGTCTGCATTGTTAATTACTCATAACCATTTCAGACTTCAGTTAAGTGACTTTTCACAGCTGTACAATGTCTGATCTTAACATTGACTCATTTTTTATTTTGGTTTTTTGGTTTTTCTTTGGCCTCAAGGTTGTCCTCTGCAGCACGTCTCTCCGTGTTGCTACAGACACAGAGTGTTTTGACTCATCTAATAATTCCTTCCCTACAATGAATCGGCCTTTCTGGATTGTGCAGCACAGTTGATTCACTGGAAACCACTAGCAGACCCAGACAGCAACCAGCTAAAGCACCAAAGAGAGGTTCTCCATGGTTAATGAAGTATACTCTCCCCAAGAACCCCTTTCAAACATGGCAGCTTCATTGTCTCACAACTCAATTAATTAAACAAGTCATTATGTCTGAACTCAATCAAACACTGAGGCACCACAGAGAGCTCACAAAGCTCCAGATTCTTTCAACTCAGTTTGGCTGTTCTCCCAGATGTTACAGTAAAGTTTCATGTCCAGGCATCCATGAAAAAAAAAAAAGGATTTGTAAGGTTTAGCAGAAAGTTACTTACATTAGCCAGATGTTAACATATAATGATGTGGTAGCTGGTGGCTAGCTACAGAGATATAGTTAGGCTAATATATACACATCAACATAGAGCAGATGAAGGATCATGTTCAGACGTTCATGTTGAGGATCCCCGATGGGCAAAGTGGAGTTGAAGTTTGAACTGGATTCAAAGTCACCATCTGGCCAGAGAGTTTGCCCGTTCTCCCGTGTCTGCATGGATTCTCTACAGGTACTCCAGCTTCCTCCCACTATCCAAGGATATACATAGGCTTAGGTTAATTGGAGATTATAAAATGATTAATGGCACGAATGTAAGTGTGAATGGTTGTCTGTCTCTCTATGTTGGTCCTACCATCGACTGGTGGCCTGTCTAGGGTGTACCCCCCTCTCACTCTAGGCCCCAGCCCATTGGGTAAGAAGAAGAAAATAGATGGATGGAGCTTAAAGACATGCTGCACATGAACAGTGCTGATAAAACACTGCAGAAGCTGATAATGATGACTTGGACTTTTGTCTTAAAAAAACAAGACAAAACACTTTAGCAAAAAGACATCATCCTCATGAAAACGTGACAGACATGTCACCCAAACAATGCTCAGCTGAAATCGACAGAGCTTTGCTGTGACGTTGGGTTGAAGTAGGAGAGCAGAATAAGCTCTTTTTCTATAAGATGTCAGCTCCTCCCTGCTGGATGCGTCTTCTGCTGGAGTTCTTCGTCTCCACCATCACCAAGTGGTGCTCATTTGATCTAATGTTGTTGAGTCTTTACCGTACTACATAGAGGTGACTGTTATTGTAAACTGACTTTTTATAAATAAAGCTTAATTGAATTAAGTTGAGCAGTTCAGCAAATAATGTTGCAGTGGACTCAGGCTGAAAAATTTGCTGCCAGTGGCCTCCTTTGAGAGATTTGCATCGTCTCTCTAACATCCCTAAAATTAGAAGTCAGTGCCCTGATTTATGTGGAAACGCTGAGGGGGCGGGGGCACATTCCATGGCTGCTGTAGGCAGGAAGTTTTGGAATCTCCATGGAAATCAAGGCAAAACACAGAGCCCCACAGTTATTTTTCCAAATATTTCACACATGCCTTTAGTACAAAATGTGCTCAAAAGGAAAGGAGGACAAATGATTTGTTACCAACTGTCCCCTTCATTCCTCACACACACTTCGATTGTATCTTGCATTGCTTCAAATGGCGCTTGACTTTAACATTTTTCTGACTGTAGATGAAGCGTGAATTATGTGGAGTGCATTTCACACGAGTCTGCACTTTCATACCATGAAAAACAAACAAAGTCAAAATTCAGAACATTGACATCTGTTCTTGATCCACTCTGATTGAATCACGCGCACAGTTGGCAGGAGTCACAGTGGTGAAATCACGGCTATAACCTGACAACAGTCTTTGTAAGTTATGCTCCAGTCCACATGTATGTGGAATGCATACATGAAGGTTTAACCTTTCTCCATGCAGGCTGGATGAGGATGACTTTTCAGCTAAATTTCCCACTATGATGCTGTTCAAACTTAGTACTCACGTAATCCTAACCTTTCCCCTCAGCTGAGCCTCACCTCACTCACAGTTACTGACATACGAGTCAGGAAATGTGATCTGCATTTGCACAGATAGGACCAAAATAATGGGAAATCACAGACCGCATGGTGCCAAAGCTGAAAATGGTACTCAACACATGGCGATTTATTACTGCAGCTTTTCCCCGCCTGAGAAAAGTGGCACTCGCCTATGACAAGTAAAGGCAGCGAGAGGAAAATGTTTGGCATCTGAGGAATGAAATTCCAACCTCAGCAAGGGGGAACAAGGAAGACAAAAATATTTACATTAAAATTAAAAGTTTACCGAGGAATTCCTGCATGTCCCTGCACATCTTGAGAATATATAAGAAAGCACATCCACATCAAAATACAATCAATTACTTGGGATTTGATCTGATTATTTGAGGTTAAATTTGTATTTCCATTTAACTTGAGTGACATTACAGGTTCTCTTATTTTCTGAGAATTCGTGTGGATTAGTTCCTGCTGGGCAGGTTTGGAGAATCACTTTGTGTGAGATGAAATCTGAAATCCTCAAGAACTTAATTTTCTTAGGATTTGAGGTACAGCTTCTGGTATTTGTCATGCAAGATGCCTTTATCTTAACAGCAAGATAGAAAAAGATTGCTGTGAAACTAATACGGTACATTTTCTACAAGTACAAGAGTACTTGCAGAGTTTTTGAACATCATATTGTGTCTCTGCTTGACGAAGACCAACCACAGCTGAGCAGTCATAGAAGTCACAGAAGAATAGAGAAGATCTTGGCTCAGTTGGTGTAGTAGATTCATTGGAAGGATGACTGATGACTGAGGAGAGACTTCAGCCATTTTAAAGAAAACTTGGAGTCAAACAGTAAGTACAAAAGTTTAACCTCAACAGCCTGGTCATCCCCTAAATCCAGTATATCTAAAGAGACCAAAACTACAAAACTAGTAGATTTTTGTCACTTTGGGGATCAGCCTCAAGTGGACAGAGGATAGAGGATTTTGGCTGAATTTTTCAAACTCGAAGATTTCTGAGGTCACTGAGATGTTTGGAAAGGGTCACAGCGACAAAAAGAAACGAGGCCACTCTGGAAGTGTCTGAGCTGAAGATGTTAAGATTTTCACTGGGAGTGACTAGAAATGAGTATGTCAGAGGAACAGTTCAAGTGTGGATATGAAGTTAGAGAGGCTAAGATGGTTTGGACTTGTGCAGAGGAGAGATATTGGATATACTGGACAAAGGACGCTGAAGATGGAGATGCCAGGCGTGAAGAAAATAGAGGAGATTCATGGACGTAGTGAAGGAGGACAGGCAGAGAGTTGGTGTGACAAAGGGGGTTGCTAGGGATGGAGGCAGATGATCCACTGTTGCGACCCTAAAGGGGGCAGCTAAAAGAAGAAGGCGAGGTCACCGTCTTTACAGCCTGATATAAATGGTTGTGGTCTCTATAGCTGATATCTGCCTTCATAACAACTGCAAGAGGTGATTTTTTAAAACTTTTTATCTTTGAACTAATGAGGAACCGTTGGTGCACCCTATTTGGATTCAGTAAACCTAGATAGCTGATGTTAGCGGGTGAAGTAAATCCTTCTAATTGTCCAAATATGGTCACTTGTGGTTCCAAAAAAGCTGGCAATAGCACCAAAACTTCAGATTTAAAATGTTTACAAACCAGCGGGTGACATCTGCGGCTTTACTTCAGTGAAGAGAACAGAGAGCCTTTTATCAGGAATATATTAAAACTTTATTATTGTGAAATGTTAAGGCATACATACAAATGTTTCCTTTACAAAAGTTCACAGCAACATCACGTTGGGTCAACCAGCTGAAGCAAGGCAACTTAACACAACCTTTTGTATTCGTCATCAACTATAACTTAAAGATAGAGTCCATCTTTGGCACCAGGAAACAAGACCATTTAAAGTAGATATGAAAAAAAATAATAATTACAAAATATATTAACTTCTCTCACTTCAAACAGCCATTTGTGTAAACATGTTGCAGAATAAGCAAAGGGCAGTAACTCTGACACACCGCACTGACCAGCAAATGCACTGTGATGGAGGATGAAGGAGAACATTGGGTAAACGTGAGGTTTCACACGCTAATATTTAAAAACTGGATGAGCTTATTGGCTTCTTCAGAAATCCACTGATGATGAGTTTTAATGTCCTTTCCCCATGGAGTGTGGCACATTCCAGTTAAATAGAAAACACATTCATTGAAAACAGAAGTGTACATTCATCAGTGTTCAGTGATCCTACATCACGCAGAGAGAAATAAATAGAAGAGTCCATATTAGGCTTACAGTATAGTCTACCCAGAAATGTGAGATACTTGAAAAACAGCTGAATATAACAGCGATGGGAGTAGCAAATGCGGGCCAATTATAGTTGACCGTTTCGACGTTTGTGGTAGATCCAGCTACCACGACTCAGAAGAAATAACCACCCCAGAAAAGGAGTCATGTGGAGAATGCCTGCCATTTTAACAAGGGCGAAGGGTCAGACTTTAGATAGCCTTTTTCTTTAACGGGAGCATTCCCTCAGCGAGGAATGTGAGAAGATTAGCTCCACTGTGGCATGGGAGGGGAGCGAAACGCTGGGTAGCCACCTTCTGAGGCCCCAAACATTAGCCGGGGATCTGGAAAACCGGACCCCAGAGAAACGGCGTCAATCCTCACAGGCTTTTTAAAGAGAGAACCGAGCAGGCGTTTTGCAGGCTTCGCATTCAAAAAAATGTTTCCAAATCCCCCTCTGAGCTGCGAGCAAGGCCTCCGAATTTTAAAGAGGAGGGCAACTGTTAATTTAGCTCTGTTAAATTCTGAGTCATTTTATAAATATTCCCATTACTTTCAGAGGGCATGGTAACAGGGATGCTACTGGAAAACAAAACCAAGAAGTGAGTCATGTGTATATAATTAGAAAAAAAAAAAAAAGTGGTGCACATTTAGGACAAACAAAAATCACATCAATTATGAGCAGCATTTACATGTATAAATACAATACATAATTAAAAAATAAAAAGAGAAACATGCACAATATATGCACAGTCAGCAGCCCAGTTCCTGTCACGCTGAAATACTGTCCAGGTACCGTGAATGAATCCCAACTGCCCGTTTATGAGTTGTGCAGAAACAGCAGAAGGAAATCTCAGCACACACATGTTGATTTAAGCCAGACATCGAGGAAGCCCTTTAAAGTCTCAGCCAAGAGTCTGTGTCAGTGCTGCTGTCAGTCATACGAGCCGCAGCGAGCGCTCAAATGAGGATTTCCACCACGTCTGCGCCCAAGCTGTTGAGGCTCCTTAGCATCTTCAGCGGAAGCTTTAGCTCCTCCGAGGTTTCTACAGGCAGGACAGAATTTATAGATTAGAATAAACAACACTGGAAGGCAAACTGCCGATGCACGTGTCATTCGTTTAGATAAATATTTGTTATTTATACGTCCAGATTGTTTTGGAGTTGCTCGTTTTTGGAAATATCCTCTGTGAAGAGGTCTGCACTTGCCCTGCGGTGCTGAAAGCACCAAAAACCTGATGTGAAAACTAAGTAGCAACATCTTTTTTTTTCTAGAAATCATGACCCAGTTACCATGTGGTTCCTGGAGGAACTATTTTCTCTCAACCACATTTTGGTAGAAACGCAGCGTGGCCAGAGGCCTCTGTGGATCTTTTTTGATCCGAGTGTTTCAGCTGTAATATTCATGTTTGCTGATTTGACTGGAGGAAACAATGTAAAGCTACTTGTCGGAGTGATTTTTCTATTTAATTCAATAACACATTCTTAAAATGAGCTGTGAGGAGCTGATTGGGCCTTAAGCACTTTGAAAAACCCACCAGGTGTAGCCGCTGAGCTTGCTTCACACATCTTGAGCTTGCCGTGCTCTGCTGTGGCCTCAGGCTCTTGTGAGGCCTCGTCGCTCTGCGTGCTGCAGTCTCGGCTCAGGACCTTAGCAGCAGCAAACAGCTTGGGCTGCAGCACAGCTGCACCTGTCTGGTCATCTGAGAGGCTCTTTCCTGCAGACAAAGAGAAGAAACTGCTTAATTACCCGCCTACATCCACATTTATGCGCTCCTGAACATCTGCCGTGCAGAGTTCTTCCCATGACTATTCTGGATGGGGCTATTCTGGAGTGAGAGATGATATGCATTCCAGTTTAAAAACAGGGCTGTGTCCTACTTGTTTTTGTCTTTTTCAGGGTGTGCGCATTCTGTCTGGCAGTTGTCACAGGATAGTGTGTGAAATTAAAGATTCCAGATTCCTCAGCTCGGCACGAATAGTAAGGGCAGGAGCTCACCTTTGCTCTCCATGCCGCCGGTCGCTATGTTGATGGAGGGGACGGATCTGGCCGAACGAAGCCCCTGTTTCTCAGGCTTGCTCTGCTCCAACCTGGAGCGCTGCTGGAGGACTTTGATCACCGCGTCCTTCTCTAGGAGCTGAGCGTGAAGAGCGCGGATCCTGAACGCACGGAGAACATCGTGAGTTTAGAAAAAACATCACAGAGCAGGCAGAAGGAGACAATGAAGTATGGATAAAAAGATGATCACCTGTTCTCCATCTCCTGACGTCTGTGATGGGACAACGGCAGGTCTTCATTAAAACTACTGTCCGGAGAGTGCCGCGGGGAGTGATTGATGATAGTTGTATCTCTGAAAATAAAATAGACGGTTTTCTAAATAATCCCCCAATTTTTACGTTTTGAATCTTCACTCCATTTTGACAGATTTGTTTGTACCTCTGTGCTGCAGCTGTGGCTGCTGCATCCATTGCAAACTGCCTCATGGTGCTCTCCTCCAGGTACTTTTGCTCCCACTTGGTGATATCTGCCTCCAGGGCAAGGATACACTCCTCCTTCTCCCTCAGATGCTGCTGCAACCTGGACGAGCTCGGCTCTGAAGCTGTGGAATCAGTGCTCTGGTTCTGGGACTGAAACGGTAGACAGAATAGAGCGTTTAACACCCAAAGAAAAAACAAAATGCTCTAAATCTGACTCTCTGAAAATGTGTTTATCCCTCAGTCCACTTTTACAACTTTAACTACGCAGGAATCCTCTAGCAGACTAATGCTGGTCCCTTTCACCCTGTGAGCCAACCAAGTGTTTCTATAGGATAAGCCGTTTGGACATGTTCACATTGTTAAAATCTGCTAACTGAACCATTGGGGGGGGGGGGCTTGTTTTCCTCACCTGTTGTGCCCTGAGGCTTTTTAGCTCCTGCTCCAACCTCGTGCGTAGCCGGAGCTCCAGCTCTTCCCTCTTCTCACAGGCGGCCTGCAGCTGGGCCAGCGCACTCTGCAGCCTCTCCACTTTCTTCACGTACGCCCTCTTCCTCTGAAGTTCTTCTTCCAGCTGACGGTTGCGAGTCTGCGCCGAGGCCAGAGCCTGCTCCATCAGCTCCCGTTTCCGCTGGCACTCCTCCCTGGACACTCGCAGGTGCTGAATCTGCTTCTCCAGACATTCGCGCTCCCGCTGCTGCTCTTCATCTGCAATACAGGAAACAGCAGGTTAATGAAGGTGACGAGGCTCCGACTCTGAGAAACAACCACAAAGGTCAAAGAAATGTTAGTGAGTCTGATATGCTTTTCCTCATTTCCTGCTCGACCACTCAACTCGTTTGTTAGTCACCTCTCCTCATAAACATTTCCAAAAATGTCCAGCTCTTACCAACTTAAAAATAAATCTTTTGAGATTCTTCCTGGCTTTTGTTTGATTTTTTAAGCCTATAAAACTATATCACTGAAAAAAAAAAGAGAGTAAAATTGGTCTCCTCTAAAGAGAAGCTCCCATGGCCTTCGCTAGGGTCAGTGAAGCCTTCACTCCGGGAGCATTTCTAAGGAATGTGACCCAACAACAGACATAAAGGCATGTGGTTCAACATCAAAACATTTGACACCTTATTTTCTGCTAAGTTTGTTGCCCTCGTAAACATGGGATCAGTAAAAACAATATTTCTCATTGAATCTTTGAAAGCTAGTCTGCATTTCAATGAGCCCTTTTAGAAAGTTTAACTGATGTGCCTCTTTAAAAGGGGGCTGATTACACAACATGAGTGCATGCCTGTGGAGGGAATGCAGACTTCCTCTTATCCACTTACGCACACAGGCATAGCCTTGTACTGGTAAAAGCTCTGGAATGCCTCTGAGGACGTGAAGTAAACAAGCAGCTCAAAATATATTTCATGTGGTTCTCATAACACAAACATATAAACTACACATCCCACTATTGTACTGCTCTTCTCTGCTATGCTGAGATAACCGTTTGGGAAAGATAATCATAGACACTGAGACGACTGCATTTACTGCCCAAATGTCCCAACATAAGTGTTATTCCACCTAATCCTCGCTGTAGGGATTTCTCTACAGCTCAGTTCTGCACAGAGCTAAAAGGGAGCAAAGAAATATTCACAAGTGGCCGATCATCATTAAGCTATGGCATGAAAAAGAAATGCCCAAATAAGGAGAATGAGCAAGTCATGGGTCATGTAGAGTTAGGCCAGGACACCCAGACGTATTAGTTCCCCTTGAGAATGGAGGTCATTAGTAGCGATGCAAAACTGAGCACATCAGTAAAAAAAAAAAAAAAAGGGGGAGGGGGGGGGGGGGGGCATTCCTAGTGGCAAACACCCTGAAAGCCCTAAAAACATCTCAGGAATCCAGGCCACATTTACTGCAGCATAAAAAAAAGTCTGGAGTCTAGGTGCCAAAAGTAACTTACAGGGGAGATACACCCATTTGTGTGACAACATGTAGACAGCACCACATCACTAAAGAAGGAAACCAATCCCTGCTCAGCTATGTTCCTGCTATTGTTCAGTGTTTCACAGGGAATTGTGATTGAATCTGTGATGAACTGCAGCGTGAGAGGAGTTTGTAACAAAAGACTGATGCAGACTCACTTTGCTCCAGGAGTTTGACAAAGACGTGCCGCTTCGGGTCGGCGCAGTCCGCTCTGTGCTTGTTAGCCACGTCGAGTTGCTCTGCACAGAGATGACCAGCATACCACAATGAGCACACACGCATAAGGTAGGTTTAAAGCCAGGAGACAGACAAATAAAAACGGAACCTTACCTCGCAGGTCTCTGTTGAAGTCATGCATTCTCTTAACCTCTGCCTCTAGTTTATTCCTCATCGTTTTCTCCAGAGTTTCTCGCTTGCCAGAGCCTTTCATGAGGGTCTCATAAGCCTCAGATATCCTCTGAATCTCCAACTCCAACTGGGAAGAAAGAGAGAAAATGAGTCTCTGGGGGAGGAATTCCTGCATATTGTCTGGTTTATGTTGCAAATGTTAATATCAATGAGGCTAATTAGTCTACTGAATGCCACCCGCTGTGAAATGTCTCTTTAACACTACGTGAATGAATAATGGAATTAACATTCCAGACTGAACACTCGTGATCCCAGGTGCCAGCCATTTATCTCCTCACATGCCGACATGTTTTTAAAGACAAAAGGAGATGCGTTGTAGAGATTCTATGCTCTGAATTAGTGAGAAAACCAGTCACCTCCTGCCCCAGCTAAAAACTTTTGTTTTCTCAACAAACCATTCACTACCATCCTCTCACCTTCTGAAGCCTGGTGGCCTTTTCCGTGTACACCTCCAGTTCCTTCCTGAGCCGCTCGTTCTCCTGCATTAATGTGTCGCTCTGAGGGGAGTTGCTGTCTGAAGCTGCTGTGATGCTGTTGTGAGTCTCCTGCGACTGAGCAGACACAAACCTGCAGACAGGAGATAGCAACAGTGCTGAAAAGACCGCCAAAATAAAAGAACAGCAGACTTCTCTGGGGCTGTTCTTCTTTTTTTGATAGCGCATGTGTTTGTGGATATTACCTGTGCTGTTGTGTGTAGAGGGGAGGATGGGGGTCTTGGTTGTATTGCACATATTCCTGTGAGTGGCTGAGCATGTATCCAGGAAGTCTGACACAGAAAGGATAGTCTGGGGGTGGTCCTCGCTGCTCTGCACACGGCTGAGCCCTTTGTCTGTCAGGTGTCGCAGCATTTAAAACATTATTGTGATGATTATAGAGCTGTGGGTAGCTGTGTGAGGAACTCATAGGCAGACTGTCCCTAGACCGGTTTCTCTCCAGAGAAAGCTGCATGAGTCTCTCACTGAGAGAGCGAGCATGCTCTCTCTTCAGATCCCACTGTGCCTCACTTCCACTTCCCACTACATCCATGCTTGGTCCATTGTGCTCCGCCTGCCCCTTCTGAGAGTTCAGGAACTGGGAGTGGGCTTTGGCTTCCTCGTAAGTAGGCAGTTCCTCCTTGTGGAGATGGTACAGGTGGCACACGGGGCTCTCAGAGTGCAAGCTGTCTCCTTGGTGCTCCTGACCTTGAGGCTCCTGCCTTGTTGACATCTGGATGTATTGAGTGTCCTCCTGAGTGAGGCTCTCCAGAGAGGAGCGGGGACTCCCGGTGCCGCCGCCGCTGCTGCCTCCACGCAGTGCCTGCTGCTGGATGGCTAGAAGCGTGCGTGTGTCCGTCAGGTTTCCGTAGCGGAGCTGTTCTTGGATGAGACGGTGCAGGACCGTTCCAGAGGACTCCTCGGCAGTTCTCATGTCAGCCAATGAAAAGACAGTTTTTAAAAAAACGAAACAAAAACAAGCCTCGATGTGGCAGCGTGGGCGCTTCACAAATCACACATCTGAAAGGAAAAGAACTGTGGTCAGACTCAACACTGCACAAACTTATCCACACTTCTGTTACACAATGCTGTGTGTGCATGAGCTGTAGCTGGAAATACCCCTGATAGTGATGTCACTGGAGATCCAGTTTTTATGGCCCACATGCTGCAATGCATAACTTTCTCCAGTCACACAAGCATAATACTCAACGGTCGCACACACTCAAAAGATTCTAGTGATTCAAGATCAGATAGTGCCCAAAACATGATGAAGACATATAAAGTCTTCAGAATATGAATGATGGATGCTTTAAAATGCACTGGATGCTTTATACAATTAACTCATTTTAACTTTCAACGTGAAAATCTGGATAGAGAGTAAAATTAATGCCTTATTAAACCACTGCAATGTGTCCTGACCGCACAAAATAACTACACAGCTACATGAGATCAAGAGTGAATTACGCAAAACATCATCAAGTCTAATCCTCCAAGCTGAAAAAGCAGCAGTAAAGATTATTTAAAAATCACCTTAAAGACATTAATGTCAGGGGTGTGAAACATAGGGCCTGATGGCCAGAACCGGCCGCCAGAGGGTCAATTTGGCCAAAGTAAATGTTCTTGTTTTGTTTTTACAAAGTGTGAAAAGTCTTTAAATTCTTTACTATTTGAGTTTGAATTATAAACACATAAAACACAAAATGCAAAAGCTTTATGGGTAACTCTACATTTGAATGGTTTGTGCCTTTATAGCTCCTGCATGAATGAGACTGTTTTGTAAATGGATGGATCTGTGTGTGGCTCTTGAATTAAAACGGGACTCAGATGTAATCTGTTAAGTAACTCCATCCGGACAAACCGACAGAAAACGTTCAGATAAACCTATTCAGATAAAATGCTAAACTCACCAAATTTTTGTCTCATCGCACAGTGAGCGGTGCCGTCGTATCTCAAATCAATGATCTGCGCTTATTGTTCAAAATAAACGTCCACAAGTGTGCGGAGCTCCTTTCCTCCGTGCGCATGTGTGCGCGCTGACGGGTAGCAAGCAGCAGACTGAGCGGAGCGGAGCTGCGAGGCGCACTAATAAATAACTGAGAGCTGATTGTTCGCTGCGGCTGGAATGACAGGAATGCAAAGGCTCCGAGTCCCTGTGGGATCAAAAGCAGAGCAGAGGGGAGGAGGGAGAGGATGAGGAAGAGGAAGAGGAGGAGAGAGGGGCGGTGTGTTTAAAAAAAAATGGATTCAGAGCAGCAGAAGCAGCAGCCCCTCAGCTGGCTGCTTGTGTCATGTAAAAGAGCTCGTTGTTGTTTTTTGTTGTGCGGCTTCAGGACATTTGAATGCACAGTTTCTATAGCTGAGGAAGATTTAAGTCCCTGCATTCTCATGTTTGAACGTTTCTGTGGCACTGCCGCACAAAAAAGATAAAAAGCAGTAAAATAGCTGTTCAAATACTTTAAGAATGCAATGTTAAAAAATTTGATATTTTGAAGAATTTTTGCGTCAAAATAAAAAAAATGTCACAAAACGCTATTTAGTTTTATTATATTATCATTATATTTTATTTTTAGACATTAACTTAGATGTGCCAAATTAAGCCAGTCTGTCTCCGTTTCTCATCACAAACTGAATCCTTTCATTTATTACTAATTTCGTTTACTTCAGTAACTTTGTTTTCATGTCAGAAAATCAAGAAAAATCCGCCAGTTTCCACGGTGATGCTTTTAAACACTGCTTTATCTAAAGCAGCAGAACCAAGCTCAGACAACAGCAGCAACTTTACGTGATTCCAAGCTTATTGGCGAGTTTTAATATAGACTGTATATGAAAGATGGCCAATGACATATCCTCTAGTACAGTGGTCCCCAACCCCCGGGCCTCGGCCCGGTACCGGTCCGTGAGTCGTTTGGTACCGGGCCGCGAGAGTTGAGGCTCAGGTGTGAAATGTATAGTTTTAAGGGTTTTTATCGGTTTTCAGCGTTATTTTGTTATCGTTTTTATCGTTTACTCGGTTTTCCTTGGTATTTTCACATGTGTTATGAATAAATTTTCTTTTTTTCGGTACCGGTACTAGTTTTATTTTGTTGTATTTATCCGCGACACCTTAAAGGCCGGTCCGTGAAAATATTGTCGGGCATAAACCGGTCCGTGGCGCAAAAAAGGTTGGGGACCGCTGCTCTAGTATTCAACACTTGGAACGACTAAACCGGCTGAGTGCATACATCAGAGGTATGAAAAGAGCTGCATGCATCTCCGCCAGCACAATACAAACTATTTTAACTAGCTTCATTAGCAAGCAGCCCTACGTTCCATAGAAGTGTTATCCTTGTGCTAATGAGCAAACTGCATTTATGCCACATGTACGTACCATGTCACAATTTGTTTGTACATGTACAGTGACAATAAAGGCCTATTTTATTCAGTTCGACCAACCAGACCTATCACGGCTGCTGAGGTCTCATTCACAAAGACGTCTCATTACATATTTGGGAAAGTGTACATCAAGTTATGCTATACATTTAACACACCCTGAAGCTAGGCAAAGTCTTGTTTGTTTTTTTTAAGCCTCAGGCTAAACATTTCTGTGGTTGTTAGCGTTCTGAAAAGGATGGACCCAACAGAAACTTGCAGATCACAAGGTAGGCCCGCCCATCACAATCTCCAGCTTTCTCCTGATTTATGAAGATCATAATCTCCATACTGAACATCGTGTTGTATTAAATGCGACTTTTAACCAGCAACAAACCAGAATATCACATCAAGGGAGTTTTTACTAAGCTCATAGATCATGTAAACTGTAGCCTCTTTTTCCTCATAGTTTTTTATACAATGTTATACAGTGTTATTTATAACTATAGACTCGTCCCTTGCTTTTCATAAAAAAGAATGCATGCTTAAGGCACTTCCATACTGGCTTCACTTTCTAGCCCCAGAACCCATGTCCACCTTTTATGGCTATCTAACTATAGACGATCACAGTCAAACATTCCAGCTATTTTCCCTGTTCAAAGTTCTTCTCTTCTTGAATTTTTGTTTCCTTGTACATTTATACCTGTTTTATTGACCTTTCATTTGCCTGCTCATCCTCACCTGGTTTGTTGTCTGCCCACCCCCTGAATGATCTCAGACCCGATAAAAGATTTGGATTTGGAGCTTTTACTCTGTCCTGCGTTTTGGTCCTCTTGCTCTGTGATCCTTATACACAAACTTGACATTTGACACAAACTCTGTAACAGATTTTATACCTGCTACACTGAGCTGCAGATGAAAAATGATGTCATATCACTGAGACCTGGACTAATCTTTATTTCTTTTGTTTGCATGGACCTGGTAAATATTTAAGCCGCAGCCCGTGCCAGTTAATTGCAGTGTGTATGTGTGGACATGGAGGGGAGAGGGGCGACGTGAGGCATGCTGCCTGCCAGCTGTCCGCGGACTGAAACCCCCCTTCCCCTCCTTTAATAAGAGCTCTGAGAGATGCATTGTTCTCCCAAGAAAGCAGACATGATGGGGGCAGCCCTGCCATCTGCTGTTCTCCCCTCCACCTCAAGCACCGGCTGCATGTGGATGTAGACCCTGGGATCAGCTGGCAGTGGGGGCTGTGCAGCAGTAATGTTATTGAGTGCATGAACACCATCAAACTGATCCAGTGATTTGAGGTTGTAGTGAGTGTAAACAAGTCTTCTCTTTTTAATGTGATGCTCGCAGCCGACAGTGCAGGTTGCTTTATCTTAAACAGTCGCAGGTATCGATTTGCATGGCAGTTGAAGTCCAACAGCTGCTAAAGAATGCTGAAGAACTGATAAACAGGTTTCACCATTTCATGATCCTCTGGATAAGCTTAGGTTTATGACACCTCACACATTTGTCTATATGTAATGAGACAGAATGATGCCGGTTTCTGTACATTCAGTCTTTGGTTCAGCGTAGGTTCTTCTGGCTCCAAAACTGGCCTTTGGTGGGTCACTATGCACATAAGCATAACTGACCCACATACAGTTGGGGCAAAAAATCAGTTTGACTTTACAGAAGCCTGTGAATTCCCCTGGTATTTTTTAGCCATCTGATAAGCAAAAAAATGCATTTTAAGCTTGAGTGAAGGAAAGCAGTGAGTCTGATCATTTTAATGTAATATCAAAGCCTATTCAGAGGGTGCTCATATTTTTATTAGCAGGTAAAACCCTAATATATAAAAGATTAACATAGACGAGGTAATGTCACCCATTGGGTAGTGTAGCACTGATATTTTGAAACCAAACGTAACAAAGTGAAGAACACTACACGCTCATGGGTTAAACAATCACCTACATGATACAACTGCCCCCTTTTTGACTCCATTTGGGATCATACTTAATAAAACAGAATTTAAGTAAGGCTTGAAATGGCAGTTGAAACTATAAAGTCATTATGAAAGTGATCAAAGATCATGTGAGGAGTGATGCTTTTGATACAGTCTCCTTTTATACAAATTTGAACCTGAATTTCAGTTTAATAAAGCTTAGGATCTCTGTGATAATAAGTCATCTCTATCCATAGAGGACAGCTAAACAAACACACACCAATTATATGTGGAAAAACTGAGCTGGTAACATGAAGCGTATGAGTGACTGTGCATTCCTGTTGCCTGGAAATTAGATTATGCAACCTTTCCCACGCCACAAACAACAGTAATTTCCAGGTACTTCTGTCTCAGCATTGTACCGCAGGCTATATGAGAAGTCAAACACCTAATAATCAGACCATAAATCATTAAAACAAAGCAAACAGCAATGCAAGTCACTTGGTAGAATAAACCCATGATAGAAAAAAAACTTTTTTGTTTAATAAAGTTTTTATTCTTTTAAAGACATATTTATAGAAATATTTTGGGAAAAACAGAATATTCAGGTGAGTCATTACCAAAGACTAGAGTGAGAGTTTTGCCAAGCTAAGTAATTGCTGGGTAGCCCTTTCTCCTAGCTTCCTGTCTTTAAGCTAGGCTAATTAGCTGCAGCATTTTTTAAAATCGCCTTTAAAGTTTGACAGTGGACACATTTACAATATTTCATCCATATACAGGTATAAAGGGTAAACGCATCTGGGAAGTGTTGCTGTGTGTGCTTATGTTTGTCATTTTAGTTTCTCTTTGCTTCATTTTGCCAGTTAGCTTCTGGTTGCAGCTTATATTTAGCATTTCATCACATTTACACAGTAGTAAAACAGTCATTTTAAGTGTGTTATCAGTTTTATTTGCTCTAAAGCAAAAACCCACTCAGCTATTTCTGTTTTTTAGAAGCAAATCTCAAACTTTTAGCTGGAGGGTAATTTTTAGCGTATGCCTAAACATCGAGTGGTGGACATCAAAAGACCTCATCTCCTAAAAAATACAGTTGTGTACAACCAAACTCTATTCAGGTATAATCACAAAGTCATTTCAGCTTCATTGAGATTTGGTATCGCCGTCACTGTTGGTAGAATAAGCAGCCCTTTCAGATGTCTGATTCCTTCAGGATCTTCTCCAAGAAGGTTTGTCATGTCTCCCAGCACAGTGTCAAGAATGTGGTCACTGATATATCCTGAGCTGACAGGCATGTAGAAGGGCATCAACCCACCAGGAGGACTGGTATAAGGTCTTTTGTGTGAGGAGGAACAGGAGGAGCACTGCCAGAGCCCTACAGAATGATCTCCAGTGGGGTACTCCTGCATGTTTCTAGAGATGCTCTGCTGAATGTTATACTGCCTGCAACATCGTATAGCATGACCAGTTTGGAGCTAGGTCAGTGATGGTCTGGGAAGGTGGTTTGCCGATTGCTGTTAGATACTAGGATAAAATCCTCATACCCTTGTCAGATCATTTGTTGTATTGGGCCCTAGGTTCCTCCTGGTGGAGGAATACCCATCCCCATGTCTAAATGTTACTAAGAGTGCCTAAAGGGACGTAAACGTTTAGGGCAGCCAAGTCACATTGTGACATAAGCAGTGACTTCGATTTTTCACTTTAATTTAATCAACATAATTTTGTTTTCAATGAATTCAACAATGTAAAGTTTTTCTAACTAAAATATTTCTCTCAAGCATTTCTTTAATTTTTTTGTATATATTCCAGGTTTGTGTCTCATACTTGTTTCTTACAGGTGGCAGGTGTTATGACTGTGTACTCCTCGGGTAAGAAAGGTAGAAAGTCTAATTTACGCCATATTTTCGAGGACAATTGCCATCAGAAGTGATACCTAAGATCAGTCACTGGGACCTGTTGATGGGCTGACTGGGCCAACACAAAGCAGACTGCGATTTGGGAGCACCGCCCTTGGTATGTGAGGTGGGACAAGCCTGGTGCTTCAGCAGCTCCTTTTGTTTTCCAGAAAGGAGGAAATGGCCGCATTCCTCACATTACCATGTGCATGGGGTCTAACTGAGCTTCCAGTCTGCTGTTCTACGGGGAACAACAGGAGGTTAACCGGCAGCCACTTACAGTTTCTTTTAATGGGGGGGCTCTTCAATGAATAACACTGCTGCATGGCTGTCCTAATTCATGACTTCAAACCTTTTCTTAGCTGACAGTAGCTGTGAATCACTTACAGGATCGGACAAAGATAAGTGTAAAAAAGCACGCCAACTCCTACACCCCCGAATACACCCCTTCTACATGAAGTGGATTTTTTCATTGTATGTGTGAGTATTTACTGAAAGCAGCAGATAGTGGAGACACCCCGTGTGTGTCCTGACACTCCAAACACATGAGCAGCCATGTTTGGTTTGGAGGTGAAAAACATTTACAAATGTCTGACTTACAGCAGGTCTAACATGAAACGGTCTCTTGCACCTGATGACATCAGAAATTCCTCACCTCACCATGAAGGTAAACAAGTGACACTGAACCAGCAAGGGACAGTAAACAGGACTGTGCCTGTGGGTGATGCTGTTTACAGATAAGACAAGGACACATATTTCCACGAGTGCCCTGTGGGCTTCTTTACAGCAACGGCATTCACCTGATTCAGCTCCAGACTCGGTTTAGGGTGATTCAGGTCAACAGTTAAAGTTTTGTTTCACTGGAAAACCATTGAGATACAAGCGCGGCATTCCAGCCGCAAGCGCTGATGACTGGGCCGTTACGCAGGTTGAGGTGTTACTTGCAAGCATGTGCACGTCTTAGGCGGCAGTTATACTCTGTTCCAAACACAGCTAAAGACTCTGCTGTTGAAGAGTCATTTCTGTTATAGAAATCCACCCAAGGCGTGCATGGGTAGTTTTTGCATTGCATCATGTCACAAAGAGCAGCAGGCATGTGGACACCCGCTTGGAGCCCCAAGATCACCATTCAAGGACAAAATTGACATCACTCTGAACCAAGAAGACTGAAGAATACTATAACTATTAAATTCTGAATAAAAGAATGATGTCATGGGGATAAAGTCCATCTTTTTATACCGTCTGTGGCTGAGGTTAACATCTTTCCTTGAAAAAACCCAGCATGTGCTTGTAAATAAATATTACAGTTTGAAATTAAGCATACTGGAGTTGAATGCTGCTGACCATTTATGGGCCGATATCTAAGAGCGACTGCTGTGGCGATACTCATGCCTATAGGTTCACCTACACGTCATCTCATTTACCAGAACAGATCAATTCTTCTTCTTCTTCTCACACTAATAAAAGTGAAACCAGCCAGAGCAACGCGCTTTATGAATAACTCCTGATTCTAGGTGCTTAAAGAATGAGATGAGGATGGCAGTTTTAATTCTCGCCTCCTCGCCTCAGAGACCGTAGCCAAAGTGTTTCGAAGGCCACCTTCAAAGGCAGGTTAGGGCAGACTCTTTCTCTGCTGCGTTAAACACAGTGAAAGCTTTCAAGTCAACCGCTTGTCAAGTTCACACAAAGAACACGGTGTGAAAGGCTTTTCTATTATCACTGTGCCTTTGTATTTTTTGAGTAATGGTAATTTTATTTTTAAAGCCTTCCAAGTCTAAAAATATCGCTGAGGTAATGATGTCTCTGATATAAAATGAGAAGGTGACATCCGAGCTGTGTAAACACCAGAACAGCTGATCCACAGACATTCCTCGTGGGTGCTGTTGCAGAAACCTTTGGAAGATGTTGAGCTCATTTTAGCCGTTTCGGGAGAAACAAGCAACGTTTGTTTGGCTCACAACACACAACTTGTGTCGACAGACAACACAAGCTTTCTTCTGAAGCCGTCCCTTTGAATGTTGCCCAATGTTGGAAAAATTATATCTAAAGAATTTGGGAAACAAGAGGTTATCAAATGAACTCTGCAGATTTTTATCAAACATGTAAAATGAAATAAACTTCATCTCAAAAGCTGGCAAATTCCCGTATCACAGTAGCCAAGACATTTAGCAATACCACTTAAAACAGCTAAAATTGACTTAGAATTGGATTTTTAAAAATAAAGACAAAGAAAGGATTTGTGAAATGCAATAAAACAGACCGGCTTATAATAACAACACTTTAATAATATGCAGGCCTGCATGTCTATCTCCATTAACTCTGCTGCTGCTGAGCCAGCGTCAGCATAAAAAGTTGACTTTTGTGAGAATCTTAATGAATGGCTGACTTTTGAAACCACACTGGGGTTTAGCTGGGTTTCACAGGGCTTCAGGCCAAGAGGCAGATGTTTTGTGGAAACAAAGCGCTGCTCAGTATCTACTGCCCTGCAGCTCAGAGGCAGATGCACCTGTCAGGCCCCCACCATATGGACTCCTGCAACAAGAATGCAGTGTATACAAAACAGAAAGCAGGCTGCACGTACATTACAGCCACTCCAAAATACAAAGAGGAACACCTGGAGTATGTTGCTGCGGTCTGTAAAAAAAGAAAGAAAACCAACCTGTTACCATCTCTTTGCCTGATCCAAACTCTTCAACATGCGTGGATCCAAAAAAGTGCCACAAGCCTGAGCAATCAGCCTCGTGTCAACGCTGTTGCTGTATGTGTTTGCACATATAAGTTCGCCTGCCCCCTCCCCAATCCGTGCAGACCCTTTGTGAGCAGATGGCTGGGATAAAGCTTCCAGGCCAGATAAAGACGTCTCCTAAAGCCACGGTGAGGGCAAAACCTCTCAGTCTGAACCATCTGCCAAGCACTAGAGATGGATGTCTCGGTGCTGGAAGCCTGGAAATGGCAGCGTGTCAGACGGAGAGCAGGTGGTCGACCTCCGGACACCAAATATCTTTGATACTGGAAGGGCTGAACACTGAGATATCCATTGTAAAGCCAGTAATAAAAGGGTTAATCACTACATTTATAATCCCCTTACCCCCCAAAACAAAAGCAAATCTCTGAATCTGAAAATGATTAAACACCACATAGTTAACAATACATTATCAGTATAATATTCTAATTTTAAGTTCTTGTTTTGCTGATATTTTGCATTAATATGAATCAAGTAAGCCAGAAATATGATGAAGTAATTAGTCATCAAAAGCTGTAACGACCCACTAATAAAATTTATGAGGTTCTGAAAAGTGTTATGTCTTTCAACATAACAAGGACATTTAAATAAATGTCATTTATAAAACTATAAAGATTAATATTAAGCTTTTGAAGTAGGACTATATTTTTTACTACACTTTGTTATTCAATTTGCCAAATAATCACGAATAACAATATGATGTCTAAGCTCTTGTTTTTCACATAATAACAGGACACACGGCTGCATATGAGCCTGAAGAATCATGGTTTTAGTCAGTGCTTATAACCAGCAGCATTTTGAGCTAATTTAGTGACCAGTGCATCAAATACAGCAGATAAGTGCTGAAAACACAGCGAGCACCTGGTGGATGTTGTCTTCATACACGTTTTTAGGACTAATGCCACTTTTCATATTCTACATCCAGCTTACGTAAAGCAGTCTTTTTAGGTCACGTATTAAACACTGAAGACTTTAAACAATGCAAATACCTGACATGTTTTTAACAGCGTGCTTTAGCAGGACAGACATTAAGAGCATCTGAAACCCCGTAAGTTTGAAAAATATAAATAAATGCATCAGAAAATATGAATGAGAACATTTGCTATACGCGTGCTGTGTGTGTGTGTGTTTTCTCTGTATCTTGTCATTGCCTGAATTAAAGTTTGAAAAACCTTTGTTTAGTTTGAATCAGATCAGAATCGTCTCTTTTGTCAAAGAGGAGTAACTCATCACATTGGCTGTAAAGCTTCTGAGTTTATTCTTAATCAATGTCTCTCCCCAGAGGATCCGACTTTGGCTCATGTTTGGATATATTTATTATTGAATCTGAGTGTGGCAGCAAAGGTTATTGTATGAGGGCTGACGCGGTTTCCTCTGTCTGCCCCCACCTTTGTCCCAAATGTCTGACTTTGTGTTTCTGGCAATTTGCTCCCATTGTGCAGCACTTCCTGATAGGAGGCACTCTGAAAGACTGGGCTCAGTCAACTGCAAAGGAATGTGACATTCCTTTCTAAAATTACGGATGTTTCGCTGGATTTTGAGGGCCGATTTCTGCCAGTTTTCCACCGTAGTGTTTGGAGAAAGTGTTTCTGGGGCAGACTGCGTATATCCTAAACTTCAACCATGATTGGCTGCAACAGACTGGACGCCAGAAAAGATTTACATTGGTACCAGCCATATTTATAGTTATTTGTTCTATGGTGGACAATTCAAAATATTAATATCTACCATTATTACACAGATAACAATAAAACATGAAAATGTTACTGCATATTTACTGACATGCAACATGTTTGTACTTCTGAGCTGTTAAAATGGTCTTTAATATTCAGCATCAGTTATATTGTTATGTCTTTGCTTTATTATTCATACATTTAAGTTTGATATTTTCTTGTATTAAAGAACCTAGTGAATATCAGCCGGTGTGGCTAAATATGACTTGTCTCCATGATGGATCTGTGTTAATTCAGGTCCCTTTTTAAATGAAAAACACAAACCCTACAGTAACTTTAGCACATTGTAGGTGTGCAAAATGTCAACTTGATGCTACAAAAACTGTTCAACTTATAGACCTTCAAAGTATACAAGGTTAGGTTGATACTTTTTTAAGATCTCATAACTTCAAAAGAACTATATTAAACTGTCTCACAGACATAAGCTACATTCACGAGTGTTAAAAAAAATTACTTGGAAATGTGTTTATTTACACAGAAGGAATTCCGGCTAGAAGATGAGCCTGATATCAAATGTAGGTTAAAACAACAAAAAACAGACATTTCATCTGTTCCAACTTGCTCGGAGCAGCCACCTATGCCACATGGTGATAAAAGCCTTGAATGTTTATCCTAAATGCACTTTTTGAAGTTTTCTCTAGTGAATTATGAGAACCTGATCAAACATCCGAGGTACCTGTTTCTGTTCCTCAAGATCACAGACCTTAAACTGGTGCAGTTTATTCGAACCATGATATATCTCCACACCAATGCTAATCGTGTTGAACAAAAAACATATTGTGGCTTCAAATTCTGTCATGTGGTGCACAAAGCATTAAAAAAATGCTCTAAATGACTTAACTTCCAGATACTTAATGATGATAAAAGAAACTATACTTTTATCAGAGTTACACTATTAACTAACCACAGAATTCAGATGATAGAGGTGAGTCTTTATTTGACATTTGTAGCAGATTTCCCCTAATGATCTCTTTAAAGGCGCGCACATGAGGATTTCTACACCAACAGACATAACCTGTTCATTATCTCAAGAACTACGTCAGCACAAAGGTTTGGTAAATAGACGTCTTAAGTAAACAAATGTAAAGAGGCCACAGGTCTGCTGTGATAACCTCCATCTCCAGATGGCAGACTGCCGTTAAAGGGAAGGGAAACGTGAGATAGACGAGTGGAAGGGTCAGACGTCAGGAATGAGGAAATCCCACCCTTTGCCCAAGCAGATAGAGAACAGGAAGCAAAGCCATTTGCATACTAATTCACTCTCTTTGGAGCAACGTGTAGCTCAGGGAGAGCACGTTAAGAGCGTGGGAGGAGACCTGCAGCCCGCTGATAGTGCAGTGACAGGTGGTTACTACGTGCCCGATGGCATTCTTAGACGGCAGGGGGGCAATGATAAATAGGAAGCATTCAGAACATACTCCTTAGAATTTAATTTTCTGAATGTGGAGCAAGGAGGCGAGAAGGAAACAAAACACTCAGTTGGATCAACATGTCTAAAGCTCATATTGAGAGTTCCAGGGAGCAGCTACCAAATGCAAGTTTGCTTAATTTCTCGTAGTTGAATGCAAAAGGCCTCACCAGGCCATAAAACTCTTGGCCACTTTTCCAGTTACCTTTAATCCTCTGAAAATGGTGAGCTGTGTTGTAATTCCTTATGTTAAACCCCTTAAATTATGACTGAAATTTTAACTGGTTGATTTAAAACCTGCTGTGGTGGATTGTATCAGTCCAAATACTTGGCTCTAACTATCCACTGATAATAAAAGTTGAACATAAACAGAGCCTGATGAACAAGAGTGTTTAAATTAAAATGTCTCCGATTACTTTGAATGTCTGTAATACGTTAATTATTCCAATACTTTTGTGCAACCGTTTAGTTTATGCTGAAAATTGGTGGTATTGTCCAAATACTCACGTACTTCAATGTATTACTAATATACATATAGTGCAGTTCAATTTCCTCTATGGCCCAAATGAAAAAAAACCTCTTTACTTCATTTTCTGCTACATTAAGCAAACATTTCCACTTTAAATTTCTACCTTACTGATGCTGTGACCTGTCCCAACAAGGGAATAAATAAATACCTAACAACTACCAACTGACATTAAACACTTGCAACACTCACATACCTCAGATAATGTTTGTGTAGCAAACAGATGCCGCTCATTCTTGGCCTGTGTTTGCATTTTTTAAAGCTTTGTCACTGCTTCCCAAACATGTCAAACACATTTGAAGCCGCAGATGAGTTTAAACCACAGCACACCTGATTAAAAATGAAACATCAGATCTGAATCCTCAACAGGAGGAGCGGCCGTTAGAGCCCGCTGATTTATGACCCGGACCGCCTGCAGAGTGATCACCACAGGTGATGACGATTTTCTCTCTGATCTCCCACAACACTGACGACTTTATGGCCTGTGTAATTAAAGACTTAAATGCACAGTTGCCTCAGAGTTGACCCAGGCATGAAAGGGAGGGGAAACTGATGAGGGTCAATCATTTTTGTAGAGCAAATGAGAAGGTACCTGCTGCAGCACATAGGTGCAAATCTAAGACATAAAAGAAGTATTGACTGGTGCAGGGTTGGATGTTTCAGCCTCCTGCATACTTCAGGGAAAACTGGGAGAAAAGGGTGTTGTTGGAGTAGAGAGATTCAGTTTTGATAACACTGCTGTTATCTGCCCCCACCTCTTTGTCAAGTGACAACAGCTGCCTGAAAGTAATGGACCATGAAGTCTTCCCTCTTGAGAACCGCGTGTATACACATTTGTACACAATCCACTAAGCTATCAGATTTATTTTCAATTTGTTTGGTTGATATGAAAACAGACATGTTTTTGATGGCATGTTTGACCAATGAAGGAAGCACTTTGTCTGTGTGTTTTTCCCACATAGGCATTTTTGGCTCACGATCATTTATTCACAGTAAACCGGAGCATTGTCCCTGAAATAACTCATGAAACAAACACTAACGTCCACCATATTTTCGGCATAGTTTACTTATAAACTGGTGACATCTACCTTTTATTTACAATCCGACAACAGCCTCTGGTTCTAGATTTATTACAAAGGGTCATCGTTTGCGTTTTTGCCATTCCGATGCTTCACAATAAGCTGCCATGCAAGTTTTTTCGAACCCAAACATTACCATATTTGGACAAGAGAGTGGAGTGCTAACATAGCTGGTTAAATTAATAAACATGGGTCAGAACATCTGGGTCAGAAGACTATGCACGAGTGCCTAAAACCTGCATTCTGTCTGAATGCCACCAGATGGCGATAGCTGCGGCTGCAAAAAGGTCTATAAATGTCAATAAGAAAACAGTTTTCTGACCTCTGTAAACACATTCCTGTTGAGTTCATAGGCTCAGTCAGTCATTGGGGTTTATATTGAATAAAAGAAGTCTATTTGTATCAGTTTTGTCACACACACAGCAAAATGAAGGATCACCTGTGGTATTAATCATTGGCTAGCAAGCTGTTAATTATAATCAGTTTCACAAACCTGCCCACCTGGTCACATCCGGTTTTTTTATAACCAAGATGGCGACAGAGGAAAGGTTTGTTTTGAATCTTCAACAAACAAACATGTGATGTCATGGTAGCTACGGTCATCTTTTGTATTAACTTTGTATTAAGAGCGAGAGAAGCTAATTAACCACAAACTAGCGAGTTCATCTGTGCAAAATCCAAATGACAGTGAAAGAGCTAAAATAGTTTCACAAAGCAGAAAACTTCCTTTGGTTTACATCTCCACAGTGTCATGGAAAGACGAGAAGGGTTTTTTTTTTACTCTAAATGAGGAAGGACGTCACGTCTTCAGGCTCTTCTCTCGGAAAGATGTACAAATCAAAACATGTTCGGCTGTTTATGTCACTGTGACTGAAAGAATGTAAACTGACTTTCCCCCTTGCCAATTCATCAGCGTATCCCAGGATGCTTTTAGGGCGTAGATTATAATCACTTGCTGTCTATTGTTTTGTTTTTTCTCTCTACTTTCTCTTCAGACTTTACCATATCAAGCAAATCACCCCATGTTTAATCTCAAACAATCGCTTTATTCAGTGTTTTAACAAGTCGTGCAAATTAGGTTGTAGGAAAATACTATATATGCAACTAAAAATCCAACATAAAAGTGATCGCATCATCATCAGGATCGCTTGCACCTAAATGCACAAGGAGAAAATACGGCATCGAGGTCGCACTCAACCTGTGCATGTCATTGCATAAGACAGAAAGAATGAGGGTAGCCTGGGGGTGTTTGCAAGGGGAGATCTGCAAATTAATTGCAGGAGGCGATCCAAACGGATGACCTCATTAGCCATCGGTGGACAAGAAATGCTCTAAATAGCTTTTACATAAGACAACATCAAATAATTCCTGTTCTCACTCAGCTGAATATCAAAAAGTTACTGTCTGCTCTATTTTTTCAATTCATTTTGCTTCAGGGCTAAAGGATAGTGCGGAAGGAATTCAAAACTCCTGCAGGCACACACACACGCAAATACCAGCCTGGTATGGATCCAAAGTATAAATCTTGCTGTCAGTCTTACAAGTTTTCTGATTCTCTGGAAATACTCAAAAAAACATGAGCTCATAAAGCATCAAAGGTCTAAGTATTCCTGTTACTGTGTATGACAGAGGTGGGCCTCCTTCTTCCCAGCAGAGGGCCAGATTGGCTGAGACTCAGCAGGAGAAGAGTCACATACTGAAGTCTATGACAAAGCTGGTACCGTGAATTACAACAGACAGCAGTCACACCCGGACCAGTGTTAACTTGTAGCACCGCTGGTATGTTTGCAGTAATATTGACAATCCTGACAATGTTTGTGGTTTCTTTGCCAGACAGCCTGCAGATTTTCAGCTGGCTTTGATTAACTGGAGCAAAGCCGTACTGGCTGTGGGTTTCTTTGACTGTCTTACCAGGTTTGAAATGTTGTACCTACTTTAGCATCAACATCACTGCCTGCAAAGTAGAACTGAGTGATCCAGGAGATGTGTGGGTTACACCATTCAAGGGTTTGCTGTGTGAATGATTAGAAAACTGATCCAACATCCAGTCTCTAATCATCGGCATCATTCAGACTAAACTGGTGCAGTTTACTGAAACTCTATCCCATGATAGTGATACTCCAAGAAAAAAAACCTGTTTCTTTTAAGCCGACTTTAGATGTTTTGTTAGCGCTGGAAATTTCTTGTGGACATCTCCATTACTTAAGAGATTATGAGATGCAAAAATAACATAAAATAACAAAGTCCCAAATTCAAACCCACTTTCATGCACTTTCAGGGCCTTTACGTCATACAATGTTTAGGGTATGAAGACAAAATTTTGCATGCTACTGTACAGAAAAAGTTGTGATCCCAGCACTTATTCCACCTGTTTACATACTACAGTACAAACACACACTGTAACTGGGACACTTGTTAACATGCTCATTGTGTGTTAGAGGAATGAGCCTTTTCCTCGTCGCCTCTCTGACTCTGTTGCCGCGCCGATAAGAGCGCGCCCCTCTGTCTCTGCAGCATTCCAAGCATCCTGCAGCAAACGTCCGCCGCCATATTGCCGCACGAGAAGAGTCCAGCAGCAACCTGCACCCACTCCCTTTGACCACCATCTTCCAACACTGTCCACACACACACACACACACACACACACACACACACACACACACACACACACACACACACACACGCACACTCTTAAGAACAATGGGACGTTCCTGTCATATGAGGGAAATGGCTGGAAGTAGAGGTGGAACACACGCGAAGCACGTCTGGCATGTTCAGAGAGGAATGTGCAATAAAGAGTACATGCAGGCAGCAACAATTCTGGGAAAAGTTATTATCTTGTGAAAGAAGTTCAGCAACTACATAAAAATACATATTAAATATGACATCCATCAAGGTACAACAATGTGTGAGAAGCGATTAACCGTCTGAGTCACGCTAAACCCACATTTGAGGCCTTTTTGGTAACATTTCTAAAGCGATCTCTGACCTCCGATAAGTTCAAACATTGAAAGGGTTGAAAACCTCTTTCAATGCTACAAGCTTGCAACCACTTAATGTTGAGAAATCTCAAAATCTCCTGGCAAATCAACCCGGTCTGCTCTGAGAAATCCCCACGAACCTGCACTGCCTCAACCATTCAGAGATAAGTCAGCCTTTACACAAACAATCAAGCTTCATTCTTTATTCCCGTGACAAGATCTTACAGATAGCAGAAATTCCTCAAACAAATACCCCGAATATCTCAATCCATCAAGATCAGTGGATAACTGTGAGCCGATATTCCCACAGAGGATTCACTAATTTGCTTGTGTATTTGATGTCTGGTATTTCGAAGGACATTCGGTGAGGTGTTAGACCCTCTTGTGAGCCCACACAGCTCTCTCTGAATTACAGCATATCACCAGATAACAGGAGAATTAAACTTGGCAGCTGCACTGCCATTGACTTGTGCAGATCTGTAACTGCCTGTGATGTCTCCCTCTGCTGGTTCTCTGAGGTAAAGGATGGGAAACAAGGTCAACGCACTTCATCTCTTTTGTCTGAAACAAATCGCGGAAGTAATGAAGGACGGAGAAAGGGCCGACTCTGATGACTTCATTATCATTTCTTGCACAGTCATCAATAGTCTCATCACATTGCAGCGACCTTGAAATCCATCAACTTTGAGGGAGGATGTATTTTGAACAGTTAACGATAAAAACGAGTCAAATTTGATCAAACGTGCTTTAAAAGTTTGCTTGGCACCATTTGAGCAAAATGACAAAGTCATGCCGAGCGGCGCTGACTTCACCAGTCCAGATAGCTTTTGCAGTAATTTCTCAAAGACTTGCCTCAAAGCAAGTCCTCGAAGTGGTAGGGGTCCTCTTGTGTTGCATCAAACTACCAGCATCAACCCCAAGAAGGTGAAAAGACTTCAGTTCGTTAAACTAATCATCTTACAGCCTGAATTTATTTTCTGTGAATTATTACATAAGTAAATCAATTCCTCCTCCCTTTTACTTAGGCCCCTTCAAGGAATCTCAGCACATATAAAAACCTTTTCACCTCCCTCTGCAGAGAGCCAGAGGATTGCCTGCCTTGCCAAATTCCTGAGCGCTGTTTGTTGGAGCTTTAAGCGCTCATAAAGCAGGCTCACGAATACCAAAGTGAGAAGTCAGAGAGCTCAGCTGAACATCACTTCTCTTTTGTTATTGTAACATTATGAAGGCAAAAATGAAAAACACATACTTCTCGAGATTTGTTTCCCGCTTTATTTCCATTCGATCAGAGCGTCCTTCACTGGGAGAGCAGTAAATTGTCCCCACGCCCCCCCTCGGCTTTTTCACCGGTGCACATGGAAGAAATTAACATTCCATCAGCTTTCTAATGATGAGGACGAAGCACGCCGCAGGGGATGAAGGTCCATGACAGCATTGGCACGGTGCACGCATTCCTGCGCTCGACGGGCTGGAGGGCCTCTGCAGATGGGTGTTGATGATGGGTTGTGTTTGTGTGTGTGTGTGTGTGTTTGACTCGCCCTCCATCATGGACGCAGTGTAAACGATGTGGTATTTTCTAAGTTATGACAGACGTATGGGGAGGATGGACCCTCCTTTGGCTCGCTGCACCGTCAGTCTGTCTGGATGGAAATGCAAACGTCCCATCGATGCTGCATTCCAGACAATAAAATAAAATATGCAGGTCAAGAAAAACAAAAAAACAAAAACAGCAGTTTGGACCAACCGAGTTCTCCTACTCAAACTTCATCATCTTGTCCTTCTACCTGGACATTTAACTTACGTGGTGTTCGAACACATTCCTCCTGCTTCCTGAATCTTGCAGTGCAGGATTTAGGGCAGCATCTTGTCAATCACAAGGGAGGCATGCCTTAAAGCATATAAGTTTAACTGCCTTCTGGACACTAAAGGGGATGACCATTTGCGAAGTAGACATCACGTTGTTCTCATTATGACCTCAAGCAACAGACTGAGCCCATAGATTTATCAGGAAAGTGTTACACAAAGTCACAGGCAAAGGGAGACACTGGCCATTTTTCCCAGACTTCAAATTAAATGGATTTGTTTTGCTATTGTGGGAGTCGCCCCCTGCTGGCCATTAGAAAAAATACAGCTTCAAGGCACTTGTGCTTTCTGGCTTCACTTTTCAGACTTGTAATCTACATTCAGCTTCTTCTAGCACACAGATAAACACACATTCAAGTGTAACAGCCTACAACCTTTACTACAGACGGTTGTTAAGGAACACTTGGTTTAACTCGAGGCGTAAATGTGAAAAAACACTCAATCAAGGGACGCACTATCCCATCTGCGATCATTCATGATGATATAATAAAGCACAAGAACACAGCTGGCACTGTTGTGACTCCATCACTGACCATCCTGCACTGACATCTGGGCAGACTCCAGCTCCGAGCTGCTGTGCAGGAACGTGGAGAACGTCTTGTTGTTCTTCTCCTTCATCCCGAAGATGTGGCTGTCCAAACTCTGCAGCAGCTCCTCAGTCCGTAGGTTCTCTTCCTCCAGGAAACGAGTGACCACTGTGTCTGTCAGCGATGCAGACAAAAGGTCCTAAAGAGGGAAAAAAAATGCAACTTTAGGATTCATCACCCCAAAAAACTAAACTAAATGTTACAGGACATCAATTTTGATGAGGCTCACCTCGGAAGAGGGAGAAGAAATCTCTTTATCGCTGCTGGTCAGAGAGTCTCCCGGGCTCGAGTTTTGTCCATCAGCTGCAGATTTGCTGGAGCTTAGGACCGGCACAGAGTTTCTCGTGGACAGTCTTGTTGTGGTGCTGCTGCTGGAGGACGAGGAGGCAGATGAATGAGGCCTGCTACCTTGGGACTGGCTGCGGGACAGACCTGTGGACGTCTTGGACGAGGTTTGAAGTTCTTTAAAGAGCATCTGGATCTCTCCTTCATAGCGAGTGGTGTTCTCTAGAGCCTGAGCTTTTCTGACTTGCATGTTCTCCTGTGGCCTGTGACAAAACAACACCCCAAACTATTTAAATCTAATATGGAAAAAACACTTTATATCTTAGTTTTTACAAAATACTGAAAATTTTCCTCTTTTACAGGCAACCGCTGATGGAAAGTAACCTGTCTGTGTACATATACTCGCTACCTGTTATACGTAGGCTGCTCTTGGTCAGTCGCAGCATGGCTGAGCACAGCGTGTTCATATTTATCCTGACTGCTCTGATTGGAGGCCTCAAGTTGTGACTGCATCTCAGCGAGAGTCTGCCTTAACTGCCGATTCTCCTGCTCCAGGCTGCTCAGAGAAGACACATAACTCTCCCTCAGGGAGGCAAGCGGGGAGCCTCCCCTCTGTGGAGCGATGAGTGATTCAGGGGGTTAAAAGCGACAGAGGAGTGATTCGGACTTAGTAAAAAAGCACAGAAGAGGCACAAAGAAAAGGCTCCTGTCTGTAACATGAGTGATGACTGATATCGAAGCAGACAAACCTTTGGTGACTGAGGCTGCAGTCTCTGCAGCAGACCTTTCAGGTGCTGGTTCTCAGCCTGTACCATCTCCAGCTGTGCATGAGTCATCTGTGAAAGAATGAGAAAAATGTAATGAACCTCAAAGAATACAACATAATTTCACATTTGGCATAAAACAGGCTGCATTAATCTGCTGGAGATACAGAATAAATGCTAAGAAATAGCAAACCAGCCGTCAGGAAATCGAGGTTTGTGAGTAAGTGTCTTATTTATCAAAGCGCCTGTAAAAACAAGTTTATACTAAATGCAAAGTGAAAGCAAGTGTATGTGAACACAGATGAATCCATTTGCATAAGTTAAACATTTTTCAACCTCTGTGATTGGTTATACTCCTCCTGTTGAATATAAATGTACCAATATTTCTTAGGTGGGAAACAAACAGGCTCTAGAGCAGGGGTGTCGAAATCCAGGCCTCGAGAGCTGGTGTCCTGCAGGTTTTAGATCTCACCCTGGGTCAACACATCTGAATCACATGATTAGTTCATTGCCAGGCCTCTGGAGAACTTCAAGATAGGGCTGTTCGATATAACGATATATATCGGATGACGACATAAAAACGTCTATGTTTCATTTTACGCTATCGTTTGTTTCCTGGTGTCGCAAAATAAACTGTTTACGGCAATATTTTTTCATCGTTTTGATGGACACTGTAGTGGCTATATTAATTTCTTAAAGTTCTCTATATCTCTTATATTTAATATAACAACACTACAGACGGACAAGCGCCTGTTTTTATGCGTTATGGTTAGCAACAACGACGGTAACGCCATCGCGTGTCCGCTTGTTTATGTTCCACATAAACCTTTCACAATAAAGCTCAAGATCCTGTTGAGACTTTTCAAAATAAACTGAATCACGTGAAAGAGCAGATTATTTACGGATGAGAAGTAAAAAAGAGCCGCCAGGTGCTAAAAAATAGACCTTAGACTCAAACGTTAGAACAGGCTTTTCCCCGCAGCACGCCGTGTAATAAATACTCACAAAGAAAACGGCGGCCGCTACATCTTATGTCTAAAAATGTATTGTTTCATGCATCGGTTAAAACACTCGACTCCAGCTACATGACGCGCAGCTGGAAACACTTCACGCAAGTCGAGCTGCCCGAGATTCACAGAATTTACAGAAAATGTTACATTTTTGTGATTTATATCGTTATCGGGACGATAGAATTCTTATATTGGGATATGAGATTTTGGTCATATCGCACAGCCCTACTTCAAGACATGTTTAGGAGGTAATTTAGCCATTTGTATGAGCTGTGTTGGATCAAGGACACATCTAAAACCTGCAGGACACTGGTCCTCAAGGCCTGGAGTTCGACACCTGTGCTCTAGAGAGCTGATTACACAAACGGAGAGTAGCAAAGGACAGGACGTTACACCATCAGCTTGTTAAGGGTCTACCATTTTTCTGGGTAAAAGCTTCAAGTTTCACTGTCCAGTCCCTGCCCAGTACAGCATTCATGCAGTCCATTAATCTAGATCATTTATAAACTTGCTGTTATTAGCAGAAGATGCTTTAAGGGGCCTTGGAAAATCTCCATTTTTAAAGGGATTGCTGCTCATAGAGGCTCGTCTGATCATTCTAGTTTTCTCTCTAGAAGAAGTCTTTACCTACATAATCACTGTTTTTGTGAACTGGCGCTGCATTCAACTGAATTAACTCACTTTGAGCTCAGCAGACTTCTTCTCTGATCGCTCCGCCTCATCGCGAAGCTGCTGCTCGATGCTGGATGAGGAGGCGCTCAGACTGGCGACGGCGAGGTCGCGCTCGTGCAGCTCGCTGGTCAGCTTTGACACCTCCTTTCTCATTCCCTCAACTTCGCCGCTGTGAGTCTGCCTGGCCCGCTCAAGGTCCTCTCTGAGCTGTAGATCAAACGTAGGCAGGACATGAGGTAGTGACGCAGAGCTGATGTTAAACAACAAGAACAAGAATGAAAAAAAAATGAACAAAAACAAAAACACAGACCCTTTTCGCTTCAGCCATAGAAGAGTCACATTCAGCTTTCAGGCTTCGCAGTTCTTGCTCTGTCTTCAAGTTGTCATCTCTCTGTTTACTCACCACCTGCAGCCTGAGTCCAGACAAATAAAAGCAATGACTCGCACAGAAAAAAGATCTGAATGAAATCCACTGACAACTCTGTGTGCTCTGCATTTTTTTCTTAATTTACTTCAGGTCGATTTCAGTGCATATACACATTTAAAAAGGACCACCGAGGTCCAAAGACATTCAAAAGCTACATTGCATAAATATTCAATATTCCCACACAAGGACTAAAAAATATTAGCATCACTCTGCAACTTTTCGCTCCCACGGTTCCTTTTCTCCTGATAGCTGAATCCTAAAATACTTCTGTTTTGTAGAAAAGTGATTCGGTCTGTAATTTTTCTTCTGGTGATATAAATCAGGCGCACCCCATTCCCACTCACTCACTATTTGCTTCAGCTCAAGACAGGATAAAAGACTAAAAAACGAACTTGGGTTTTGGACTACACGAAGGGGTGGACTAACATTACCTCTCTTTGAGACATGCCAGTTCAGCCTTGAGATGACCCTGATATGCTTGGGCACCTTGGAGCTTGGCTGCAGTCTTCTCCAGCTCTCGTCTGAGGATTTCCACACCGGTGCAGCCCTGAGCTACCAGACAGTCTTCCAGAGAGCTGCACAAGAACATCACGCAAACATTCACAGGATGGCAACCTTTATGATGGACAATCGCTAATTGTTTTTCCCAACAGAAAACATCAGAAGATGAAGAAAAGATGTTAGGGAGGATGTGTTGATTCATGCAGGCTGGATAAAAGTATCACTTCATTACTGATGTTGTAATTTTAAATAAACAGGCTTGTTCACTAGGGACGGGAGAACCATGAAACAATCATTAAAGATTAGAAAAACTACAGTATGAAAAGTACAGACCGTGGCTGCAGTGGACACTTGTTGTGGTTTTCAACACTCGGGTCGTATTTAACAGTCGCTGACAGACCAACAACAGCACAAGCAGGAGTAGCCCACAGACCGGTTATACCACATTTTTCACACTCCCTACATCTACAACTGACACAGTCTGCAGGTAGATGGCCAGTTTGCTTAGCATTTAAAGAATTTGATCAGCTCTTGTTTTGGCTGCAGATACTTCAGAGTCAGTCACTTGGAAAGCTACAGTGCTACAAAGCAATATCCTGCCTACAGTGTGGACGCAGTACGCCCCCTTCTGTATAAGTTGCTGAACTACATCACTAGACATACACCCACCGAATGACTTGATCTTTAGCTTGCAGTGCTTGGTTGAATCTGGCTGTTTCGTTACGAAGTCTTTGGCGCTCAAGACTGGCTTGCCGCACAAATGCATCCTGGGAGTCCAGCTCCTCCCATTCCTCAGAAAGCACCTGCAAAACAGCGGATCATCAGCTGATTAAAACATATTTTAACCTGGCACCTATGAGGAACTTTGAGCTTGTAAATGCTTAACTGAAAAATCAACATTAAGAGGTTTATGGGCACTGGATTAAATGTTGAAGCTCAGTTTCTCGACACTGATAAAGTTGATCGTTAGAATAAAGTCTTTTTCATTTAACTTTTCTTTCAGGCTTAATACATGTCGGAGAAACTTGTTGCGAGTGTTGTTTAATTGGAAATCTTCAGTCCTATCACCTTCCCCAGGTTTCTGAACCTACCTGCCAACTCTCAAGTGGTCGGAGACGCTCCAGTTCCAGCTCCTGTGTGTGCAGACTTCTCTGAGCTTTTTCCAGCTGACAGCGCAGGCGCTGCACCTCCAGACAGCAATCCCTGTGCTCCCTCTCCACTTGGTGCGCTGCCCACTGGGACTGGAAACACCAGAAAACATGTGGTGAATAAAACAAACAAGCCTCTGCTTTCTTTACATGCTGAAGTCACTGAACTTACTTTTATGTGTGAGAGCTCATCTTTCAAGCTCTTATTCTCGGTCTCCAGGATTGTGAGCTCCTGCCGGCTCTGGGTGCGCTGTTGCTCCCACTCCAGAGAGCGCTGATGATATTCCTGCAGAGAGAGGGGAGCTTCATTATACCTCACATACCCAGAAGACGGCAGCAATCCAATGGCTTGACTGGGGTGATGTCAGGGTTCACCTTCTGGAGGTCTGTCTCTTTCACTCCTGCGTTAGCGTCCTTGAGGTGTTTGCGCTGAAGCTTATGGTAACTTCTCTTTAACTTATCCAACTGCAGGAATAAAAATGCACTTACTATATTTGAAATCATGCAGGAGAGTGAGTACAAACAGAAAAACTGTAAACTTCTGCCCAAGCAAAAGCAGAAAAGATTTGTAACAGACAAGTTTTCGCACCTCTTCACGGAGTTTGTGCAGTTGCTGCTCGTACTTGGCGGCTAACTCTTGTGGACCAATCTTGACATCTTCAAGCTGCTTGCGGAGTAATCCAATCTACAGTCATGGGTGAGGACAGTAATGGTGTTGGAAAGAGTTAATATGAGCACTCAATTTATGAGCTGTGTTAGCAACTATCTTATATTGAGGCTATGCTCATTACCAGCTGCATATTTTTATTTTTGGTCTCTACTCAAAATGCTCTTTATTTATTCACACTGAGCCTTGACGCACCACCCCACTTCCTTGTTGGTGCCCCACAAAAATTGCAGGTTCACAATCTACAAATTTTATCATCATCAAATCATCAACAAAAATAAAGGATCCAAATCTAGTTTTACTTAAATAAAGGCTGATTTAATCATATCAACAACATCCATTTTTCTTTTCCTCATATGACGTTGCTTTGTGGCGGCAGCAGACAAAGCAACGCCACTGGGAAAACGTCAAAAGGGAGCAAGTGTCCTGATTAGAGGCCATCTCAACTTGCTCTTTTTAACAGCGAGGAGCAGTGCCTCGACTCTTAGCTCCCTCCAGATGTCCTGGCTCCTAATCCTACCGCTACGCCCAGACTCACTTCAGCTGCTTGTATCTACCACCACACTCGTTAGGTCATTCTCCAGATTTCAGCACGCACTTTAGGAGTGTGCAGGCACGTCACACTCCACGTTCCCATAACTTGTGACTAAGATCATAGCCTCAGACTTGTAGGTGCAGGCCCTCATCCTGGCTGCAAACTGCTCCAGTGCATGCTGATGGTCATGTTGTGATGAAGAACAATATCTGTTGGATGCAAACTGACTGAATAACCTCATCAGGAAAGCCGAATCTGTAGTCGGCGTGAAGCTCATCAACCTGGAGATTCTTTTAACCTCACTGTCTGAGAGTCTGCTGCTATCAGACTCTTTAATTCATCTATTTGAGTCAGACCCACGCATACTGATCAAGACTAAACACACCTCATTGCACTCTGCCACAAAGTATATGTGCACACCTAGCAGCACCTTTTACCTGTTAATGTCCCAGAAACATTAATGTTAATACGTATGTCCTTTTATATTTATATCTTGAAGTTTCAAGATAGATTTCAAGAAGTTTCGCTGATCTGATCATTTGCACAACACAGGGATGTGATTTTGAGGTTCCAACAATGGACACCTCCTCACACCGGCTACACTTTGACATCCTGTCCACGAACATCACTAACAGGATCGAGGGAGGAGTACCAACACTGGATCAACACGTGTACACATCATTATTTATCTTTTAGAACTTTGCTCCTGTTTAGTATAAACTCTTAGGCTCTTCTATTTCACCTCCAGGTCCCTCCGTTCAATTGTGCTCCGTGAGTTTAAAAGTTCCTCTTCTCTACTTTTCAGCCTGAGCTCCAAGGCGCGGTTCTCATCTTCCCATTTCTTCTTCTGATCGTTGATCATGATGTCAATTTGTCGCATCAGTTCCTGAAGCTCCGGCTCACACGATGAAAGGACTGAGCTGAAAGAAAAAGCCAAATAACGAAAAGGGCGTAATTTCTGTAAATGCTCATGGCCCAAGTTAGTTCTTTAAGCGCAGTGCAAGTTACCTCAGATCAGGGCTGTGCATCGACCCCAGAAAAGCCTCCATCTGGTTCAAAGTAACGTCAGTCCTGTTAGTAACTTAAAGCGGACTGGCTTTGCGGGCGCTTCACGTGCCCTTTCCCTACGCAAGAAGTTTACTATAACTTAGCAACCATACACGTTACTAGCAACCCATAATACACAGCGAGCTAAACCAAGGCTGACCTCACTGCTACACGGAGGTGGTTTCTGCTTACAGCATTGTTAGCTCACGTTAGCTGCTGACTGTGGCTGGTCCGTGTCAACTCATCCAACTTTATTTATTTACATCACTAGCTGGACTACACTGCACAACCGAACAGCGCGCTTCCTGAGGTATGGCGGTAACTCCACCACTGCATGTGATGTCAACACGCTGTACGTAACTTCAGAGCACAGGAAGCAACTGGTTTAAAATACTCAAAACAGACTTGTTATCCACATGTCTAGCTATGAAAGTTCGTGTTTGGAAATTCCCTGTTGCCTGTAACGATTTTTAACAAATATTATCATAACATAGGTCATCTTGTTGGCTTTTTAGAAGATTAAAGGATATTGTCAGACATCCTATGAACACGTGGCTCGTTGGTCTAGGGGTATGATTCTCGCTTCGGGTGCGAGAGGTCCCGGGTTCAAATCCCGGACGAGCCCAATTTTTGTACCGTTAAGGACTGTTGACATATTTACTTCAAACATCTGCAGTGAATTTTTGTAGAGTCGACTGTGGAGTCTACGTAAGTAGTCAGCACTGCTACCAGTTTTCAAGCTAATGCGCGTTTTCACTTCTGAATTGGCTTGTGGTCGTGTTCTGGTGTTCTGGGAATCCGTCCCACCACACTAAAAACTCTACCCGTTGTTTCTGCGCATGCGCCGCGCGTGCGCAAAAACACAAACCCCAAATTGACTTCATTTTTTTAGGCCAATGTGAGTATTTGTTATGGTTATGATTAGGGTTATGGTTAGGGTTACGGTTTGTCAGAAGTCACTTTCAAATTATCGTACGTATAGGACGATTTGCCAAAGTAGGACGGTCTCAGAACTGGTGATTTATATGCTGTGCCAGTCACGGTAGAAACCAAGAACATAGTGTAGGGTCCCTACTCTTTGTGGTCAGTTGTATTTTTGGAAGGAAAAATGTTTCTTACGTCGATTCCGTACAAACAGTTTTCAGGAATTTGCTGACATCGGTTAGTCCTTATATTGAGGTTGCGATTATATTATCTTATAGCAACGCGATGATTGTTGATTAAATACAGTCATGGATGTGTTAACATATAAAAACGCTACCACGGGATTCCCTGCAACTGGCTCGTTGGTCTAGGGGTATGATTCTCGCTTTGGGTGCGAGAGGTCCCGGGTTCAAATCCCGGACGAGCCCACCTTTTCTATTTTTCCAGAAGAATATCAACCCTTTTCAATTTATCTTGAAACATAAGGATGTTTTTAATGTTAAAGCTAACTAGATTACTTTTTCTGTTTGACTACACCCGCCTTCCATTGCGTCATTTCCCCGTTTCTCCACCTGCCTGTTGTCAAACACTGAACAAAGAGCGTCCCAGCCGCTCTGCTTCCCCAGCTGTTATGCTGGGTGGGCCGTGAGAAAGAGAAAGAGCTGGAGACGTTTCTGTTCCGCCCCCACAAACCCAACAGACACTCCTAACAGGAGGCAGACGAGCCGGCTTTCTGACACCATTCACTGCAGAGAGGCTGAGCTGTGCAGCCAAAGACGGACAATAAATTACACGCAAAGGCCAGCTGTAAGTACACTCTTTATTATTATTATTGAAACATTTTTCTTTCAAATCAGCATAAGATAGTAGATGGTAGTGTATTTTGGTATATTGCTGTCCTTTCTAATCAGGTCCATTGTCTGGAATAAAACATCAATACTACAACAATCCAGATTAACCTTTATTTAAATATTAAATTATTAGATCTTAATTGGACATCTTAACTACAAATGTAACTTAAATTTGATGCAACAATGCTTCTAATAGCTAATAAAAATCTTTTTTTAATGTATTAGGGAGTCACTTTGGTGAGCTTGGGACCTGCAAGAGCCATCATCTTCACCATTGTTTCTAAACACTGGACTTGCAGAAAGCCTTTTCACACCCATTAAAAATTTAGATTTTGTAGAAAAATCCTTCAGTCCACAAGTTGTCGGGGTTGACCATGGTTCTCTGTGAGGATGGCGACTGTAGCGTCTGCCTGTTGCCCTACTCCCGGGTGGAGAGGATCCCCCGGGTGCTCCACTGCAGGCACACCTTCTGCGATTCGTGTCTGGAGAGGATGTCAACGGAGAGGAACGGTCTGCTCACCGTGGGCTGCCCTTTGTGTCGCCGGGTGACCTGCATAGGCCGAGGTCGAGGTCTTCGAGAAGCTCTGTGGGTCAACAGCAAGCTGTGGGACCAGATACCAGAGGATGTGGACGTAAGAGAAGAAGAGGAAGAGGAGGACGGAGAGAAGCAAACAGCTGCACAGGAGAGGATAGAAGATAAACAGTTACAAGGAGAATGGTGGGTTTATCATTTTGAGTCTTTAAACATTACAGCGTGGAAGGTGAGGACTGAAAATGTTTTAAATGGCAGAAAATGAGAACAAAACCTGTTTGGAGGGAGTGCTGAATATAAAATTCCTGTCATACCGAGTCATTTACACATTAGTGCCGAGCAGTCCATTTGTCCACACAGCTTCTCATTAGCGCCTCGGCTCTACAGCATTCTTCCCAAAGCCCAGTCTGACACGAGAGTTTTTTCTCTTTTCAGCATTTCCTCGAGATCCGCCAGAGCGAAGCTCAAACTGCCCACATTCTTCAGGAGGTTCAGTCTGACGAAGCAACACCAGGAGAGAATCGTGTCTGGCAGCAATGTGTACGTCCTGAGTTTGTAGCTTTTATTTACAGATTATTAGTAAAAATGATCACTTAAATTTTTCTGTTTGTTTCATCTTAAAGGGAAATGAAATCCTGGCGCAGACTTTCAACAGAAGAGACTTTTTAAAAATACGAAAACTGACAAGTGGCCGCTCTCAGGAAGAGAAGACTCAACTTTGAAGGGAAGCTGTGGTCGCTGGGGGAGGAGGATTCATTTGTGATCCTGTCAGGACACGGTTTTGTCCTCAGCCAAAGGTGCTCCGTCTCCCCATTATTTATTCTAGGATTAATTCTCCCAGCCGTTGCTGTGGGATTTAGTTCAGCTGTCCCAGAGCGGCTAACACCCGTAGACCTAGACCCCCTCAGAACAGATGGTCCCCTCTCCATTTCAGCTCCTGAATAGCCATCATAACTTATTGTTTTCTGTATTTATGATAGCTAGGACATGAAGTATTTAATAAAACTATTTTTGAAACAAGTTTCCATTGGGTTTTATTAACATCTGAAAGAATCATGAGCTTTCCTCCTTTACCGCATGCACCATTTATGACACATGAAGTATTTAAGTGAGTGAAAAAAGTGAAGCCAGGAGGGGATTTCTGAATATTATTTCTGTGGAGAAGACGCACAACAAAAACCTGCCACAAAAGACTCATTCAACCACGAAAGTGGATTATAAAACTCCATTCACCGAGCATCTGGCACATATTCCACGTTCAATGATATCTGCAAACTGGATCATCACTTTCTTTTCTTTTTGTTCCACCTTATGTGCACGTTAAACCCGCCCGACATATTTTAAAGAAGATACGTTGAGAGGACTATGATGTGTTTGTTGTCTCAGTCACATTAAGGTCAGTGCTGTTTGGATGGAGCTGAAAATCTGTTAGTTGTCACACTGGTTTGGACTCAACTGTTAGCCTGCACACTCTTAGTCATGTATTGGCAGGCGGTGTGTTATTCTGCCTTTAGATACCATATTCCCACGTTTAAGTGTTAAATGACTGCCAAACAGGAAGCTGCTTCCAAGTTCAAAACAAGCTGGCAGCCACGGGGGCGGGCTGGACGTGAATGTATCAGGAAGGCAGCAACAAACAAACACGCACACGCATGATTGTGTATATGGGAAAGAACCAGTTTCAGTTTTGCAATGTATTTACTGGCTCTCAGTGCAGGCCTGATGGTAGTAATCCCCAAGATTAAAGCTGAACAGAACAGGAAACAACTCCCAGATTGTCTCAGCAGTGGTGGGATAATGTAGATAACTGACTTCAGTCGGATTTGGAATGCTAAAATATAAAATTACACTTTTCCTGGAGGATAATTTAGGCCTAGCATCAGAATTAAATACTGTGGTAAATTACACCAACCTAAAAACCAAAGGCCCGCGTAAGCATCTGCAGGTTTCTTTGGTCAAACTGATTAATGAGGCAGTTATTTACCCCGGAGCCGCAAAAATATTATCAGCTCCAGCGGGGAAACTTTGCAACAACGTCATGGTGTAAGATCATTTCCTCAGTACTGCATTGCAAACAATAGTACATTCCTGTTTGAGTATCTGAATTCACACAAACACTCGCAGTACAGAATAATACGTCTGGGATTAATTAAACAAATTAAAGATCAACTTTCATTCTTGTGATTGAAACACTACATTATTACCTGCACAGGTGGCCTAGAAAGAGTCACCATTTAGTTTCTGTTTCACAGCTGGAAACAGCAATGAAATCAGCAAACCGTCATGAGTAGAAACTGGAGATGATCGTTATTGAGTCAAAGTAGAAACCATGCATGCCACGACACGTGTGATAACTTGACACAATAATTCCTTATTGTGACCTACACAATGAGAGAGTGCACATAACAGCAAGCTTAAAGTCATGACAGTACAGCAGTTTTAGCATTATCCAATCATCTCAGGGTTTTTATTGCGTCCCATATTTTTTTGTGTTGTAGTTTTCAAAAGGTTAAAATTTAAGACAGACACCTTTTGAAAGTCTGGCTTTTATCCACTGTGTATAAAGGAAACCTTTGATATTTTGTGTTAGTAATACAAAAAGAAAATTTTAATTTACTGTATCATTACTTTTTTAGGCTGCCAACAAAGACTTAAACTAAGATTTATTTATTTATTTATTTTTAGGTAGGTGGGAATGGATCTGGGTTGGAAATGCTCTGACCGTTTACAGATTGTTTTACAGCAGCTCTACGTCCTTGTTTCAAGAACGATGACGGCCATGTCCATCTTTTATATAGTCTTTGGTTTTTCTCTGGCTAAGTACGAATGGCCGAAACTGTCAAATTAAAATTATACAAAGAAATACATAAATGACCTATTAAAAATATAAAATTAAAATAACTAAATATAGTATAAAGATACAAACAGGTAGCAATTATTTAAAATATATATAAATACATTGTATTTGCAATTATATTTTTTAATTAATCTTATTTTCAGCCGTTTATAAAGTTCATGAGCGCAGTGATTTCTCCCCGACCACTTCCTTCAACTCCTCTGGGATATTATCTCCAGTGTAGGCCTACCTGGGGCCTCTTCCAGTAAGACATACCTGAAAGCCCCCACCTGGGAGGCAGCCCCACACAAATCTTATTAAAATGTTTTATTTATTTCATTTATTTTGGATTTTTACAGTTTTGGTTCTCCAAAGCTAAGGAAGAAAGAAAAGAAGAAGTAAAGTTTATTTAAGAAAAGTCCCGTGCATGACTTTGGTAATAAGACATCTTTATTAATCATTTGGAGAGACATGCTAGATTTCTGTACAGTGTGAATGGAAAGCCAGAGCACAGGGCTTCCCCCCCCACATCCTCAAACACACAACGCCTCCCCCAACAAGACATCTGCTGCATCACTTGGTCCATTTCAAGAGAAATGTTAACAGGAAACAACGAAACAAAGGTGGACTTTTATATCGAAGGGGAATAAATACGAGTGTGTGAGTGTGTAATGATCAATCATTTTGCTGTGATTTGAAACATAAATACCTCCCTCCTCACGAGGCAGCAACACAAAGAGAGTAAACATTACAAGACTTTCATTTTGAGGGATTCAAACTTAAAATCCAACCTGCAAAACAATATGTTCCAGTCCAGATCTCCCATCATATTTGACCAATCCCGTCTCTCACTAGTCTTATTATTTGGCTCATTATGTGGGTTAGAAAGGTTCACTAGCTTTCACCAGAGTGCTCCCCCATTTATTTTTTGTGTGGGTTTTTTTTGTGTGAACGTGAACAATTCCTACATGTTTGATTCTACTCTAAGACACAGTAAATATTATTATTTTTTAACCATGTTTCTAAAACATCAACATCGTCACTCTAAATCTAAAACATGTTCTTAAAAAGTGCAGGAAAGATTTCACCTCAAAGACAAGTCAAAGTAGTGTTCTGACTGACTTCACAACCGCCACGTAATCCTACGACTCTGGACATTTTTAAGAGCCGTTTGCAACCTTGCATCATACAAACGGCAGCAGTCAGTTTAGGTGCTAGTATGAGGATCCACTGGTGTCAAAATTACATTTGTACGGCTGCTGTCTATGTGGCCAAAACATGCCCGAAAAGTCGCCCTGCTCGTTTTACTGGATTTGAAAAAACTGGCCGCGTTTTTTAAACTTTCATGTCTGTTCACAAAAACAAGAGACAAGCAGAGCAGCACTTAGAAAAGACGAGAGCCTCATCCAATATAGGATTTATACTTATTACAAGGGATAAAATAAATAGAAAGACACATGACGTCATGGCATCCTCTGGAGCAGAGTCAGTCCCAGACTAGTGGGTGTTTTTGCCCAACAGCAGCAGATCTCTGCTGACCCACCTCAGCTGCAGGGTGGGCATCGGACTCGTGTGCCTCTAAGTACAGGGCATTCATTGCTGGTTATGATTTTTCCATTCCTCTATATGACGATAAAACTCGAAACTTGAAACCTGCACTGCAGCCACAGGCGTGTAAAGGAGCACCAACTGTCGGGGGCTTTCAAAGGAGAAAAATTAAAAGAGATCTCCAGACAAAAGGAACCGCTAGGGATCCTTCATCCAGGGAAAACTTGTAACTTTTTCTTCGTCTGCACAGACACCTAGTTGACCGAAGGGCTCTCGCTCAGTCGGCTGTGCCTGAACTGAATTAAATACTAAGTGAGTCTGAGCTTTTAGGGAAGAGCATTTTGACATGTAACACAGTAAAATCTTTTAAAAAGCCAGCTTTGTAGCATAAATGATGGAAAAATAATGATCAGGTGAGGTTATAGAACTTCAGCAGACTTTTGGCACTGAATAATCATCAGTTGACTTTGCTCAAAAAACAAATGAAAGAGACGCAACCTCACCTCATCACTGGACTTTGGATTATCTTATATTAGTTTAAGAGACAGTCTGACTGCATCTTTATTTTACGAGAAGCCAGAGTCAACGTCTGTCCATGGTTGGTTTTTCACCATCATACCGACAGCAGTTTTTACGTCGCTTCACAGTCACGCTCGACAGAATCACTGCAATCATTTGCCTCAAGATTCTGTTGGAAGCCTGTTTGCACTGCATGCATTGCAAACACAGCTGACAAATGCTTAGTGTGTCTTTGTGTGAACATAATTTTGGCACAAATGGATCCTCATACTACGAACATCAAAAAAAAAACAACAAAAAAAAAAAAACTCATCTCAGTGGGAACACGAAACGACAGTTTCTATGACAATCAGAAATGTCTTTGAATTAAGTGACTGTACATTTACCATGAAGCTTCTCATAACTTCATATTAACCTGAAAGGTCTACATGTGCAAATTAGTCTATTGTCAGGAATGAAACTGATTTACAATGTTAAAGGTCGGTTTGAACACAGAACCGGTCATCAGGGAACTTTAGTCTGTCCTCTGTGACCCAAGGCGAGGGCTTTGATCCTCCGCTGCTCGCTTACAGTAAGTACACTGTATGTGCATCATAATCACAAACACCAAGATACCACACAATGCAACAGCAGCTGACAGGTGAAAACGGTGACCCCGAAGTTGCCGTAATGTGGCGAGGATGATGCGACTTGTCAGTGGCCCTCTATGTGACTGCATTCTAACGTTGCCGATGCAGAAAGCACACGTTTACACCCACACACACGCACGCACGCACACACACACACGACAAAAACATATCCTGTAGTCAAGTATACAAATCCAGTTCGTAAACAAACAGACAGAAAAAAAAAAAGACTTGGACTAGTCGTCATCCGAGTGCATTGAGTCACGGGTGTAATGTTACCATTTACATATTCAAACTTGTGTACACGGGTAAACAGTACCTATGCTTAAAAACTAGGCATGCATTAGATACTCGAGAAGCTCGCTTTGTCCTGTAATGACTCAAACACCAAGTTATGGATCCCACCTGAGTTATGGGCAGAAGGGAAGTTGGGAAAAAAAAGGTCTATTAGGAGTTACACAAGTTTTCAGTGGTTACAGTTTGGGGGATTTCTGTATTTGCCCATAACAGCAGTGGCATCCATAAAAAAATATCCAAGCCTACTGTCTCTTGTCCAGCTCTCACACACAGAGCTTGTTGGGTCATTCCATAAAAAAGAAAAAAGAAAACAAAGAAAAAGAAAAACAACAAAAAAATAAATCAACAAAATCTTAAAAAGTTCCCACCTGGCTCCCTCAGAGTCAGCACGTTGTGTATGTACAGTAACTTCAAGATATTTACTGAAGTCATGCAGAGTTCTACCTTCAGACTATGAATATTTTCAGGCTTACATAGGCTGACATGTTTAACCCATTTCACAGAACATAACAACACCAATGTTGTTTCATAAGCCACATTCAAGCGTGTTATCACAGGAGGACTCACAACAAGAAGATCAAAATGTAAGTCACATTTCAGATGCTATAACTTATTTGGATCATTTAAAAAGAATTTCTCCACTGAATTACTAGAAATACCAATGATATTTCTGTCACTCTACAGATCCTATCATGTTGACAGCCTAACACTGATTTGCTTTTTTCATCTCCTGAACTTTTATAACAGATCAAAAATGACAGAAATCAGTAGGGTGAAATAAAAAATGTACTTTAAGGGTCTGTAACTCAGAAAATATTCATAGTATGTGTTAAACACTAATGCTATTGTAACACTAAACTAACACTTAAACACTAATGTTATTCTACACTTAAAAGAAAAAAACAGAGGGGGCCAGGTGGGAGGCATCGACTGATTTTTATGGAATGACTCTTTTCCGGAGAGATTTCCCTGAATACAAAAATAGAAAAGAAACTGGGAAAACTCTTTAAAAAATGTACACATAAAGCAACTTGGTGTTCTCTCCTCCACAAACATCCTTTTTTAGCAAGTTGTAGGATTTTTCTTTTCTTTTTTTTTTTTAAACTTGGCAGTTTTGTTAATAAAACCAGGCTACTTTCGAACCAAACCCACACACTGCTCACTCCAACCGATGACCAGTCGTCAGGTGAGGAGGCCAGATTCGCAACGTGCAAAGCCAACTGCGGTTAACCAATAGGAAGCAACAAAACAAGCATGTGGTGTAAATGATGTTTTCTTTTTTTCCCCCTCAGGATGGGTGCAGAGCATTAACAGGAACAGCCGCCCTCAGTGGTCGGGGGCTCCTGCGGTTTGTCCAACTTGATGTCAATCACTGAAGAAGAAGATTAAGGAACCTTTGGGAACATGAAGACTTAAAGAGGAAAAGCCTGCATTACCAGTTTCCACCACTAGATGCTGCTGTTTTTTGCATTTAGCTTTCAATCAACAATTCTTACTGAACATGTTCTTCATGAGTCAACAATAATAACAATAACCATAATAACGATTAAAAATGATATATATAAAAAAACTGTACATAACCTTAAAGCGAGGAAGATTTCTGTGTCTGATTGATGATTGTCTTTTTTGGAGAACAATGAAAATGTTTATTTTCATTGTCATAAATGTCAAAAACTAGAAACTTTCAGCTTTATTTTGATTTGATTTTAGATTTTGATGTGGACAATATTGTTTCAGCTTTCATTTTCAGCTTCAAGTTTGGTTTATATTTTTATTTTTTTTAACTAAGATGCTTGTTCACGCCTTGTTTTAGCTTCAAGTTTTGTTTCAATTAACCTACAAATGAGGTTTGGATGCATTTTATCCAAAAATCGTTCCCCAAGACACCTAAAGAAAATTTTATGCAACATGAAGAATTACCTTTTAACCAAGCAAAAGGCAAACTATGTGACTGTGTTACTCAGTGTCAAAGAATCGGTAAAGAATTTGACTCGCTCTTGGATGGGCAGACCTGTCATGGTGTTATGGTGAACCTTGACATTTGACAAACGTGTTTTGTTCATGAGGCTGGCATTACCCAGCTCATCGAGGAAACCTCTAGTCTATTGTTAGCAGCTGAAAATGGAAGCTGGCGGAAGCTGATGCGCAAAGGCGTGTTAATGAGTAGCTTCTGTAAGTCAGAATGATTTTTTCCACAATGCCGGTGAGCTGTTATTGTCTATTTCCCGGTCAGTATGAGCTCCTTTGTCTTATGGAGGCAAAAGTAAACCATGACTGAGTGCTTCTGTATGATGACCTGCTGTTAAATGCAGCAGCAGCAGCCTCCTACTTACTAATTACTGTTCTGCTGAACATGATGCATGTGTAAGAAGGAAGCCTGAAAAACTGTGACCTATATACTCCATGCAGGTGATTTAAGAAACAATCCCAGTGTGGCTGACAGATACCAGTCCGAACTGCTCCAGGCAGCAGTTCAGGTGTGTATATTTTTATATTTAATGGTTGCATGTCATTATGTGTCACTTCAAGGACGGCGGTTAAATGCAACACATACAGGAACGTTCCCCTTTGGATTGGATCCCATCTGGAAACTGAGGCTGCCAACATCTCCAAACCAAATGAGCCCCATCAAACTGGAATATTTTAGCTGCCTGAAAAGCGTGTGTGCATGTTTTAGCAGTGGTTAATGAGGCACTGGTAAACTGTTTCCTAACCGCTCATCCAACCCAGAGTCACCAGTGAGCCTGGAACCCAGGTGGGGACACATCTGTCCCTAAAGCATACTGAAAAATTTAGCTGGGATTGGTCAAAGCAGCTCCAAATATCTGTTTAACAGCTTAAAATCAGATTGAAATATACCAGCTTTGTAGGAAATGTTCACATTACTTTCTACTTCTGCTGTACTATATTGCTGTTAAATATAGTGCTGATGTTGCTTATATATAGGCAGTAAATACTGTCTATCATGGAGAATTTGGAAAAATAAAAGCGGTAAAATTCTGCAGCCTCCTCGATCTGGAATCAGCTGCAAATTCACCTAAATCTTAAAGAGTTGCTGTTGCTGGCGACATGGAGACAATTACTCTAAACTTAAATTCATGAATGAAAGCTATTGCCTGTTTTACAATTTTTTTGAAGTTTTTATGGTTTTTGGTAAATTTTCACAGCCTGTTTATCCGCTAGAACAACACAGATTAAGTGGCCGAGGGAATCAAACCCGAGCCCTTGTGACCTTCTGGCACAAAGGTCGCCAGCTCAGTGAGCCACACCTGTGCTCCACACCGAGCAACAGTGACAAACAATGAAAACTGAACTGAAACCAACAAAACCACTCTGGAAACTGGGAATAAACTCAAGTTAAAGGAAAAAAAACAAATAAAAATAAAAACTATAATAATCCTGGTCTGATGTGATTTCTTTTTTTCTTCCTCTCTCTCTTACAGACATGGATGACCCCAGCACTCGATCTGGGTCAAGAACCTTTTTCACTCTCCCCATCTGCAGCGCCGCAGCGGTAATGAGGCGCTGTGATTAGACAGGAAGCTGTTCTCAGGAAGAGAGCAGAAGGCTGCACTGCACAGGTGAGATCCAGCATAAATCAGCATGACCTGTCTGGCCCCAATTTAAAACCAGCCATTAAAGGCAACAAGGGACAAACTGTTCAAAGAAATCCACAAAGCTAAAGCTCATTCTGCTCACTCAGTATTTTATTTGATTTGTTTCATTCCCTTTTTACCATTTGAGTCAGCAAATTGTTATTTATATGTCATCTCTTCTGTTCCAATTATGGATACTCAGATTAAATATGGACAAAGTTTGAGCCTGAATTAACTTTCATTTCAGTTTTCTCCAGGATGTAAAAAAAAATAATGCATGTACAGGGCTCTGTCAGTAGAACTAATTCACTTTATAGATATGGTTAGCCAAGAAAAAAAAAGTAGTACTTGTGCATTTCATCTGCTGGTGTTGACTGGTCTACAGTGACTGAGCAGCCATCCATCAGGAGACTTAAGAGCACTGCATGCTTCCATCTGTCAATGAGCTTTATGCGGATGCCAATTTCCTCTCCCAGCACCTGCCCACAGTGCCAGGACTACTGCAGAACCCCACAAAGAACACAGGAGAAGATGACAAACACCCACAAACATGGATGAGCTAAAGGTTGCTATCAAAGCAATCTGGGCTTGAGTGACACTTCAGCAGAGTCCCAACCGAGTACTGAGCGTGTACTTCAGGATACTTTTCAGAAGTTGGACATTTCTGTATGTAAATCTATCGGGGTGGCTTTAGTTCTGGAGGTAGAGCAGGTCATCTACTAATCCGAAGATTTGTGTTTCAATTCTTGGGTGCTCCAGTCGCAAAGCTGCTGATGTATTCATCGGAGAGTAAGCGTTAGATAGAAAGCACTCAGATGTAGAAAAAAAGTGCTCGTGTGAATAAGACATGCTGTGTCATCCTTCTAATGTCTCTGGCTTCAAACACTAAGTAAGTAAGGATTATTTGGAGCAGTGACTCATGCAAAGCACCTTTTATAAGAATCCAAAACTAAAAATCTGAAGTTGGAGATGAACCACTTTAATATGAAGACAAATATCCAACTGTAATAAAAGCAGTTTCCACACGTGTATCCTGGTCTCAGCCTATCTGCGCCCTTCTCCCGGTGACATTAATAACATTCACAATGCAATAACAGAGGAGTTGCTCCATTAAGTGACAGTGTCAGCAGAGCCACAAAGCTGCTGTCATCACCTGTCATCCATCGCCGCACCACCTCACTCCGCTCGCACCCTACATCCATAATGCTTTATTAAAACAGGGATAAAAAACAGGGAGAGAGAAAAATGTAACTGGCTGAATGTGAGTGATGCGTTATAAGAAGGAAACATGGCTGCAATAAAGAAATGATCCAAGGACCTCAGAGTGCTGTTAGCTTACCGAATCTATTAGATAGTTTATAACACCAGAACAACTCTTAGTAAAAACTAAACTGGGTTTGACTAGCGAGGCCTGAGAGACACCAAATGCACACCTCTGAGGCATTTCCTGTTTTATCATCTTTTTTGACCATATTTTATATAATAAACATACTTTTCTAGGAAGCTACATTCATCTTTTATATACAGTCATAGTGTGTTTTCCAAAGTACAGCTTTTACTAAGCAGCTCCCTGTGCAGCATAAACTCATTATAAAAGTGTTTACTGTGGTCCCAGAGCGAAGGTGCTGCAGGCCTGATTTCTTTTTGAATTCACGACTTGCCCTCTGCTGGCCATTGAAAAGAGTGCAGTTCTGCAGGATTTCTGCACTGGCCTCACCATTCATCCCATGACATCCAGTCAAGACAACAATACCAGGGCTCTTATTGTGAAAGTTCAGTTTCTACTGCTGTTAGCTAGCATGGCAGACATGATGGTAAATCCTCTGGACATTTGTTTGGGGACCAGGAAATAATTTCCAGATAAATCTCATATAACACGTCATAAAATGTTTGTTGACTCTGTTGACGAATTTAGGTTTAAAAAGCATTTTCCACCACAGGTTACGCTTCTCATACGGTTGCTACGGTTACTTTTACCTCCACAGGATGACAAACTTACAGGAGAAATGGCCGATTACTGCTCCGTTAGATATTTTCAGTACGTGTGGTATTATTTCTTATTTATTTGAAAAAGAACGGGAACATCATGGCAACTACCAGCATTGCTCAGAAATTCTCTGAGCAATGCTGCATGAACATATTCACAGACTGCTCACTTAGTTGCCTATGACAACATTAGCAGCAGAAACTGTGAATGCAGCTCAGATTTACTGTTGAAAAGATAGGAAGGCATAATTAAAAGAATGTTTCCTTCGCTCTGTCTGCTGGGTGCCAGGTCGTGTTTACCTCTGCTAGCAGTTTTAGGACACAGAATGGGTTATATTATGATTCACACATTTTCAAGCCTATCTAAAACAAACATCAGGTGGCTGTATGTACACTTTAATGCTGCAATCACTCCTCCTCATCATAGTTTAAGAAATTTAGAAAGAAGTGAGCTCGTTAGATCTCTGCAGTGCATCCCTGCATGAAGATGGCAGTGTGACGTTACAGCAGCTCCCACATAGCACACCTGAATATCTCTGACACTCCTGCTTCGCCAGTGCTTCACCACAGTATTATTCAATCCTACTTTCTGTCCTGATATACAGTGTGACTTGAGAGATCATAAATATACAGACAGGTTTGTGCCTTTCTAAGCTGTTCCATAATATAAACATGTCATAGATGGACACGAAATATGTTCTAGACAAATTTTAAGAATAATCAAAGAAAACTCAGATGGAGATTCGCCATTAAAGATGAGGGGAACAATCTTTGCGGAATGGAAATGTTCACATAATCAACAGAGAAAACAGATGGTGTGATGAGTAAAGGAGGCCATCCATGTCCAACTGGAACGGCCATCTATGAATAGATGTGGTGGCCTATGACACCAACTATCAGCCACATATATATAACGCAGTCCTGAAATCCCTTCCCAACCTCCGCTCCCACCTCAACCGGGGTGACCTTAGTATCTCACATCATGGTAAGGTGGGGCAACAAGTCACAACCACGTGATGTCAGGCCTGCCTCCAAAGTGACAGCTCCAGTAGAGATTAAATACCTTCGACTCCCCGTCAGCTTTTAGAACTGCAGACGTATTTCAGATGAGAAATATCTTCAAGAATCTAAAACTCAAATAATTGAGGCTTTTTCTGCTTGATATCACCATCCTTATTCTGAAGATCAAAAAAGATCAGACGTGCATCCCACTTTGCAACCCACCTTCCCCCCACCATCGCCTCTCAGGCTGCATCTGACATAATTAAAGTCATATGTGTTGTCACAGATGCTCGTTCTACTTTGTGTTGGGATTTACGCACATGGAAGGAACAGGAGGTCCCAGAACAAAGGCCATGATGGGAAATTTAAATGACTTTACAAAGCCTGAAAAAGCAACGGGATCTGAAGACTTTAGGTTGAAAACTGCTAGTTTTTCTTGACCCGAAAAACCTATAATAGAAAGAGAAATGTGGGAAATAGTCTACCTCACTGTTGAGTATAAAAATGTAATCAGATAAAGTAACAACTGTAAAAATGAAAGCAGAAACCCAGACTGCCTGAGGGCTCTCTGTAGTTATTGATGAAAATTACAGCCAAATCTGTCTCGCTAGCTTCATCTGTCTCCTTTAACATCAGATACGAAAACATGCAGTGAATTTTCACAGAAAGCAGAATGCTGAAAATCATCCTTACATAAAATCAGCAGCACTTACAGCTCATAAATAACATGGTAACAATGGGGTGATCATTAAATAATAAAAAGGCAATAAGTACCACGTAGTATCAAAGTACAAAGGACAGCTTTGCCCCCATCTCTAAGGAACAAAACATCATCTATATCTGCCATTTTATTCTTTCGGCCACTACTGACCGTTTAGACCTCTCTCAGTCAGTAAATAGCAGCTTCACTTTAACGCTCTGCTCTGTGAAATGGTGACATCTTACAAGTATCTAGGGATCATTATAGATCAGAATTTGTCATTTAAAACTCACATTCAAAGGCTTGTGTCTAGTTAAAACAAATTTTTTTTTAGAAATCAATCTTAACTCATCCTCAATCCAGAGTGACTACTCCACCCTTTTCCACCACGACCTCAGACGTGGTGCTGATTCTCATCCCAGCTGCTTCACACTTAACAGCAAACTGGCCCAGTGTTTTTTTTTGTTTTGTTTTGTTTTTTTTACAATAAACAACATCACGATGATATATGGGAATATAACAGTAAATACTAAATATTAAACATTATTGTGCAGCACATAAGATCGACAGCGCACACTGTGCTTTGAGGTAGGAGCCAAAAAGGGTGTCGTTTGTGTGTGTGAGCACCCGTGTGTACACCTGTGAGCATGGACGCGTTTGTTTTTAAAAGGTTCCTTCATGTAATGATCTGCTAGAGGGTGTGGGGGGCCACAGCCCCGTCCTCCAGGGCATGAAGCAGGTATGGAGGAGATCAAGACTCCAGACATCCAGAGGCCCTCAGAACACAAGAGACCAAGGAAGACCAACAGAGGGGCAGCCACGCCACTGTCCCAGAAGGAGCTGAGGAGAGTCCCAGATGAGGGGTCACTCAGCAGCCGCGGAGCAGAAGCCAGGGGGGGTTGCAGTGATGTGCCCGTGAGCTCCGCCGGCAGCCAGCTGCGCCAGATTGACCGAGCCCCAGGCCGAGAGGCCGAGGGCACCCCACCCCCGAAGTGGCCCGAGCGAGCCCCAGGCTCCAGGCCCCGATAAGCAGCCACCAGGGAGTGAGCCGGTGTGTACCTGGGCGCCCACCCCCGGACACAAAGACCCACCAACGCACCGATGTCTGAGGGCGTCTGCCACTGGCAGGGGAAGTGGTGGGGGGAGATAGGCCTCCATACCTTAGAGCAGCGGTCCCCAACCTTTTTTGCGCCACGGACCGGTTTATGCCCGACAATATTTTCATGGACCGGCCCTTAAGGTGTCGCGGATAAATACAACAAAATAAAACTAGTACCGGTACCGAAAAAAGAAGGTTTATTCATAACACACGTGAAAAGACCCAGGAAAACCGAGTAAACGATAAAAACGATAACAAAATAACGCTGAAAACCGATAAAAAACCCTGAAAACTATACATTTCACACCTGAGCCTCAACTCTCGCGGCCCGGTACCAAACGACTCACGGACCGGTACCGGTCCGAGTCCCGGGGGTTGGGGACCGCTGCCTTAGAGGGCCTGAGATGTCCCCAGAGAGGTGGCGTCTGATACCCAACCTGACATATAGACACAGACATACAGGCGCACACAGATACAAACATCCATTCCCACCCTCATGCACTCATATGCAATTACTCAACACTCAACCAACGTGGAGACAGACATAGAGAGACACTGTACACACAATCACACTCCCCAAGCGTACTCTAAGAACCGGGTCTAGGTACCTTTGCCCCTGGAGGGGGAAACTGCACCCAGACCCAGGTGGTGTTACACTTTTTCCCTGCGGTGGGGAGAAGCAGACCGCCCCGACTCCGCAGCAGCAGGGAGGCCCCACACTCCAGACTCCAGAAACTGGCCCACTGTGAGTTAGAGGTCACCGCTCGGTGAAGCCAGGGGCGAGGCGAGACCACTGATTCCAGCATCCTCCACCGAATGGCTCAAGAACAGAAGGGCAGCTCTGACCTAGTTCAGTGCCCACTGGGGCCTCGCTACGGTTGAAGGCATGCAGGAATCTCCAGACGACACCTCAAGGGACGCAATGAAATCCTTTCTCCAAGGCAAAAGCCCCGTAGACTGGTTAGGCAAACTCTCAAAGACACTCAAGTATTTCAAGAGGTTAAAGCTCTGGTCCAGTTTTGCTTGACTAGATGAAAACTGCACTCCTTAATTTGAGGTTTACTTAACAGACAAACTCTACTCTCCAGCACCCAGGCTTAGACCATCCCAGGCAGGCTGATTTTCAAAGTAATAATGTGGTGATTAAATGTTAATGCTGTGACTTCTTACTTGTAAACACTTGTTTTCTGTAGAATAATTATAAATAAATTAATAAATTAGCCGTTTGTGTTTTATTTCATAGTAATAGTAGATTACTCTTTCAAACAAGTTTATTATTCATTAGTCTGGAGAACTATCTGTGATGCAGTAATCACTCTGTGAAAATTCATGTGTTTTGCAGCATTCACGGTCCTCCTACTTCCTGAATAAAAAGCGTACTGTGCCAGGGTTTAATGCTTCAGGTCCCGACAAACCGTCCGCAGGTGAAGCTGTGACATGCTCGGCTGGCAGCAGCAGATATGAGGTGTCAGTCAGGACAGGTGTATGCAGCTGATGGCTGAGACTCCTGTCACTGTTTAAATGAGCAAACCTGAGACACCGCAGACAAAACCGCAGGTACTGAGTGTCTGACTGACCGCCCCCTCCTTTGCCTGTCAGGCACCAGCGATGAAACAAAAAACAAAAACCTGAGAGTGTCGCGCTGAAAACACTTTAATTAGATGGGTGGCAGTCATCTATTAAATAGAGTTCACTACCTGTGCGGTGACTGATGGCATGAAAACAGAATGTTTCCTCTTTTCTCAGTTTTTCGCGATATTACTTTTTTTTAGGAGGGTTTGAAATGTATTTGAATTCAATTACAAAAAGAAGCTGAATAGCTAATGCAATTAATTCCAAATTCTTGGAAATTTAAAGAGTTATTTAAAACAACGGACTGAGTCTAATTAAAGATTTAATCATGCTTATAAAGGCTATGTTAGTGCAAATAATAAAGGGATATCTAATCTACTATCAGACAATCTCTCCATAACTATATTAAGGCGGGCAAAATAAGTTAATATATGGTAAAAAAAAAAAAAAAAGAAGACTGGCTAACTATATGAAGGTCTACCACCTCAAGCTCAGGCCTGTGCAGAAACACAATGTGATCATTGTTTTAGGACTGTAATGTGATTTTGTAATGGATGTAAGTTTATTAAGGTTATGAACCCACAGAACAATTTCATTTTAGTGCTACTTCAATTAGAAATGTGTTAACTAGACTCAAAAAGGTAGCTGTTATCGAGAGCATCCTGAGCGCCTGCATCACTGTCTGGTTTGGGAACTGTGCCATATCGGACCGCAAGACCCTACAGCGGATAGTGGGAACAGCAGAGAAGATCATCGGGGTCTCTCTCCCCTCTATTGAGGACATCTACACCACACGATGCATTCGCAAAGCCACCAGCATTGTGGCTGATCGGACACACCCCTCTCACACACTCTTCACACTCCTGCCATCTGGAAAAAGGTACCGAAGCATTCGGGCACACACATCCAGACTGTGCAACAGCTTTTTTCCACAAGCCACCCGTCTCCTCAGCAAAAAGGGACTGACTGATAAACACACACACACACACACACACACACACACACACACACACACACACACACACACACACACACACACACACACACACACACACACACACACACACACAAACATTATCACTCAGGTTAACTCAACTACCTCAAAACATTGAGACTGGACTGACTAATCAACACAAGCGCAAACACACTGATCTACACCACCAAACCATCGTACACACCAACCTGTAAATGCTCTTTTGCACAATATTATTACTGGACTTTTTGCACTAACTTCTGTACTTCCTAATTTTTGCTGCTACACTAAGGAATGTTTACTGTCCCTCCACTACCTCAACTCATCATCACAAAACCTTATTATTATGTTACGTTGTGTTTTTCTATCATTCTGTCACTTTGCTGCTCTTGTTTGCACATTTGCACGTGCACTTTGTTGTCTGCTGTCTGATAACAAAAAAAAAGTCTTCCTTAGATAGTTAGATAGTTAGTTTTTTCTTTGTTAATTTATGTTGTAATTTATGTTAGGTCAGTCTGTCTTGTCTCTGCTAGCCAGCTAACTAGGCCTCTTAGTTAGCTAGTTTAGTGTTTTCTGTTAATTTATGTTGTAAATTTATGTTGCATGTAGCACCTTGGTTCCTGGAGGAACGTTGTTTCGCCTCACTGTGTACTGTTAAACTGTATATGGTTGAAGTGACAATAAAGCCAACTTGACTTGACTTGTTTGTTACAAATGTGACTGATAGTAAAAAACAAAACAAAAAAACAAAACCCTAAAACTAAAATAACTAATTTAAATAAAAGATTTACTAATACTGGGAAAAAAGAGATTTCATATCAAAGAGAAAGAACCAGTAGAACAAATATCTGTATTTGAATGAACATTAGACTAATCTGAAAACAGGGGATTGTATAAAAATGGATATAATTTAACCTGCAGTTAACGCAAATTCTTAGTTAAATCTCATGAATAAAAGCTGAATGTCTGCACTTCAAACACATCTTCTTTGATTCAAAATCCACTGTGATCATATGCAGACGCAAAATCACAAAGTCATACGTCATTGCCGAATTACTTACTGACCGAACTCAAAACCTACAAGTGACTCAACAGTGTTTTATACTGTCTGTATTTTCCCTTATTTTTAACTGCACCTGCTAGCATGTAATACGCAATTACCACAGGATGGTGGGGGCAAAGCACACAACGACCAAATAACACAAACACAGTTCGAGTGAAGCGACCGGTAAAGGGTGGGTGGTACAGTGACATTAGATGCTGGTGTGTAAGAGAAGAACCATGCAAACCAACAATAATGTGCCTGCTGCTTAAAGGATACTCCCTTCTTTGCTGGTTTCTTGCATGCTTTCCATCCCTGGAAGGGCAGCAGCTACACGCCGAAACAGCTGAAAAACAAGAGCAGAACAAAGACAAGGTCACACAACACTTAGCGTCTAATCTAATCCTAATACATTTGCTGATTAGCTCAGGATGGTGGCATATTAGGGTCAAAAAATAAAAGTAAATACAAAATAAAGCATATTAATTGTTATTACATTTAAGTATTACATTATTAATTGAAAGAGCTGGGGAAGGGATAAATAAATCCTCTGAAAAATATGAGCTGGGCCACTCCACATCAAGGAAATCTAAACAGAAAAAAAGTTCCTACCGGACGTTTTTTTGTACAATAACACAGTGGTAGGTTCAAATTCTGTTGTTTTTTTTTTTATTCCCGCCTGTGAATTACTACTTTATCACAGTGGAGGGATTTGTGGGTTCTAGTGATCCCAGGAGTTATGTTGTCTGAGGCAATTTGCCCCGTAGGGTTTCCCAAGGCAAATTAGATCCGGGTGAGAAGCCAGACAAGCAGCGAATCAGATAACCCCTTATTAAAAAAATAAATAAATAAAGTAGAGGCTTGGGGGTGAGCCGTGCCTGTTCTTTAGATTGTGCCACTGATGTTTGGCTGCAGTTTATAACAGAGCCTAAACATGTCTTCAGTCCTGACCATTTCATCAAATGTAACAAATTTGGACGTGCCTGTAAGGCAGAAAATATTCATAGTATATCAACGTAAAATTTTTCATTAAAATTTCATTAAAAATATTAAAATTATTATACACAAAAAAGTCAGCTGACAGTGATGGGTCAGGTTGGAGGATTCTTCATCGAATTACTCTAAAGTCACAAATTTGCAAATGATAACACCATTTTAAAATGACCCCAAATATCTTGTCGGCAATCTGTGACAAGTTACACCCCGATAACAAATCATGTTTATAGACCAGTATAGGTAATAAAAATAAATGCCTTCTGCTGTAAGGCTGGCACAGCCCAGCAGCTTGTAAAAGGCAGGACTGTGACCTTTATTCTGCAGGTCTCACAGTGCTCTGTTCAGCGGTGCCATTTCACTGTTAGTGCCCAGAAATAAGGTGAAGAATAGCCTCCTCTGTCTCCGCTGCTGTGTGGCGAGCGAGGCACCCGCCATGAACACCATTCACTGACAGACACAGTGCAGCTTCCCTTCATCTCACTGCTTATTAACTTCACAGACAGTCATTGTTTCCAACAAAGATCATCTGTTCAGGAACAGAAACACCTTTGATGAACCAGGCTATGCTTCTCTTTGTATCTGAAACCCCTAAATCTTTTCTAAACATTAGTGTTAGTAAGTAAATTTAGAGAATGAATGCAGAGCTTTGCCTTGGTAGCAGCAGCAGGGCCAAGTTTTTGACCAACAGTGCTAACAAATGAATTTTTCGATAAAAAACAGCTTTATTGCACCATTCCCTGTTTTGGATGTGAACACACTGCAGCTAAAATAAACATGGAGGGTATAAATATGGAGGAAGAAACACTCCATCCTCATCAAGTGAATTTTGCTATGATTCAGCCACGGTATTACAGAAATAGAGGCATATTCCAGTTCGGGTTTCCAGTTAGCTTCACCTCAGCTAACTGGAATCCCTAACTGGATCTCTGGATCATGTTTGTGCTGTTGTTCATGTGTTAATCAATCAGAATTAACTATTTAACAGTCACACTGCCAGCTCACCATTTACAGTGTTTTAATGAAGAAATAAATAAAAAGAAAAACATGACAAATGTCTGTGGTTTCACACATGAGCGAAGGGAACAGGCACAGCAGGTCATAAGCCTGGTAACAAATAATTATATTAAATAACTTGGCTTGCTGTGCGGGTAATTGTACTGAACAGACTGTCCAAGAAGTGGGAGCTTCACCTTTGATGAGTGAAATTCTGGGATTTTATTTGGATGTTGCTGAGCACTAATTAGCAGGTATCTGTGTCTGTGTGACGCTCCCATACAATCTTAATAACAAGCTTAATAACCAAGCCAGCAAACTTTAGCATACAACTCAGCACTCCACCCTAAATAATATGGTCAATGCTGTCTCCAAAAAGCCAACATGCCAGTGGCCAAAATGCTCCCACATGCAGCTACAGATGTGGAACGACAAGGCCTGAGATGCTATTTAAGGATCCAGGATGCAACATACTGAAACCTGAAGACTGCCAGCAAGGCACGTTGAATGCAAATCACGTATTAAGAAAGAAATCGGCCGTGAAACCGTTTTATGAGACAGGAAGTCTCTTCTGCGTGTTTATCAGACCTCAGGGACGCACACAGTGAATGTAAACAAAAATCTCCACGGGGCACCTTTAAGCTGCCCTCCATCCAGGCAGCTTTTCAGTGACTGCACCTGTCACTCACAGGGAGAAATGGCAAACGCTCAACACAAGGCTCTCTCTGAACCCACTCACCTGTTTGACGTTGTAACCTGTCTTGGCACTGGTCTCTATGAACATGACGCTCAGCTCTTTAGCCCTCTGTTCGCCTTCCTCGATTGTGATTTGCCTGTAAATGAAGAGTCGTTTCAATCAAAACACTGCAGATTGGAGATAATAATACACTGTTTATCTGGACACAAAGCCAAGGCTAATTTTGTCATATTAACATTCATCAAAGACAAATGGATGCTGCAGAGAGACTCACTGTGAAGTGCACAATTAACAGCTTATTATTTTAGGCTGGTGAGGATACACCAGGCTTGGCTAATGTGCTGAAAGTGATTAATTACTTTGTCCTGGGAGAAATTAATAACAGCCAATTTGCATTACATTTTAATTAATCTGGCAGCGATTGTTTGGCTCTCGCTGTGAAACTGAGACTGTGTCAGGTGTCCATTAACACAAACAGAGAGATCAGCTCAATCCTGCTGACTCCACAGCCTCAACAGCCAGCAGGTTCGTTAAGACGAGCGGCTTAAATCGGCCCCGGAAAACTAGACCAGTCTGTCCTCACAGAAAGCATTGTTAGGTGTTTACTCCGTTAAAAACATCCGACTGATCTCTTCAAAGCTTCAAACACGGCAGCCTCATATTTTACCGCTTCCTGTCTCTTTCAGTAACGTCACGTTTGCGCAGAAGAAAGAGATTCGGGGATAGAAATAGAAGTTCCTGCAGCGAGAACAGAAAACAGTGCGCTAGAGACGTATTTACATAATAACACCACCTGACAGAGTTGCACCAGAGCTTCTGGGACTATTTCTGGATGCATTTGTCTGACTTCCAACTTAAACAACATGGTGCCTTAGTCATCATCAGACAAGCAGTTGGAAAGAAAAGTGCGTGATGGATGTGGGATATGTGGGATATGTGGCATCCTAGCAACGCTCACGCACACTTGAAAAGCACTACAGTTGTAATCGAAATGACTGACATCAGCTCTCTCTCGCGGCACTGATTATCCCAACAATAATGTCACTCACAGTAATCAAATCCCTTCACAAAAGCACTGATTTGATCATTATTCCCTTTTCATTAAAATACACTTTACCAGACCAGGTGATTCTTTTTTTAAATGTATAGACTTTTGGATTTTAGGTTTAACAGTGAAGCTGGGAGAAAAACATGCACCAAACAGCCTCAGGGTGGATAAGACATTAGCCTTACAGGCTAATGAATACCAACAAGTGATGGTTTTGTGGATTTTTTTATGGCTTTATGCTTGTAGTTTGAGTCAAATTGACCAATCACATTTGTGCAGGATTTAGAAGAGCACGCAGGGAACCAGTGCCCGTATTGGATAAGCAGTTTTAGTGACAACTGGTTGAATGAGGCTGAACTATTCAGCTCAGTTCTGACATCAAGGGTCAGCAGGGCGTGGCTGTGGCTTAGAAGGTAGATCAGGTCGCAAGATTGGAGATTTGATCCCTAGCTCCTCTTGTCTGCATGTAAAGACATGGTTGGGGGTAAGATGTAGGATCAAAAACATAGAAGAAAAAAAAAGGGACTAAAACAATGTGGTGAGCTGCTTCCTGTCTTCACACCAGGCCTCGCATAGCTGAGGCTGCCTGGTGTATGATGCACACTAGATTTCTCTGATACAGAGCTCCTGGGGATGTACGGTACCTAAACTCTGCATACTTTATCTCCCCTAAGCACTAAGCACTGTGAAAAGCTCCACCACACATGAATAAACAAAGCAACAAACACAAAGAGAGCCCGGCTCAGAGAGGTGCTCCTCCTGATAATCATTTCATCACACCACAGCACATCACCACACATGAATCTCTGTTTCTCCTCAAGAAAGCTACAAAAATTTAACAATGACTTATTTTAAAATGGTTTTAAAGGCAAAAAAAACCAAAACACTTACATATAATGAGAATATAAGCAAAATATGATTAATGACAACAGAAATACCGTTATTTTCTAATAATTACAGAAGCATTTAAATTCTTTAACTTTATTTCTTTCATTGTTCTGTCCATAAATCTATATCTCTCTACGCTAATGGCTCTAGATCTACATCTATAGAGCCATTAGGGTTTTTGCAACCAGAGGAGTCGCCCCCTGCTGGCCTAAAGAGAATGCAGGTTCAAGGCTTGCATTCACATGTAGTCCAAAATATGGCTCCACCAAACTAATATTGATGCTTTTCTTATGCCTACATGGACACTGTAGTCAACTAGAAACTAAAGCTGTTTGTGGAAAACTGATTTTAGTTAACTGAAAGGAAAAAAATGTCATCTAACAAAAATATGTGCACATATTACACAGGAAAATGTTTAAGATTCAGTGTTAGTCACAAATTGCCTGAAGAGTCTGAGAACAGTCTGTACAGCTGTCAGTGAATTTCCTGTACAAAATGCTGTTTGCATTGTAATATATTGTATAATGGTAACAATTATGGATTATCATCTGTTGCAAGTCAAAGCACATAAGCAAGAGATAGGACACTATGTAGTATTGTTTCATTAAGATTTTGCTGGTTGAAACTGGAGCACTAAAAACCTGCAGGGTTTCAGATTTCCTGCACTGATTTCAACAAACTGCTGTCAGGCTTGGAACTACTGATTTACCTAAGCATGCTGGAAGAGGATGGTGAGGTGATGTTAATGCACTGAACAGCCTTTACTTCTATACCACGGAACATTTACTGGAAGGCTTTAACGTCCACACTGCATTAAAAGAAAAACTAAACTGCACCGAAGCTAAATTATCATCAAATTAAAGACAAAAAGGTTCAGTGAGTTTAAGCACTTTAGCTGGAGGCACACATTTCTAAAATAGCTTGAAGCTTATTAAACATATAAAGACATCACCTGAAATTCCATCAGCTGAAGATGATAAATATACTTCTTACACTGCGTGGGATAATTTATGTGTGTGTATACACCACTGCAGACCTGCAGCTCCCACGCAGTCTCAGTGTAACCTCAAACCAGAGCTTTTTTACTTCGCCTGTTGTTTTTGTGGCCATGAACCTTTATTGACAGGTCCAGCGAGACACATTCTGAAAGTTGCAATCAGCAGCATTTTTTTCCTGCTTCCTCTTCACAGTTACTGACAGGCTGAGAGTTCAGACACAAACATGCCAAAGGGAATTTCTCTCTAAGGCCGTCAAAGTTGCTGCTACTGCATGCTAAAATAAAGCTGGCCATAACATTTAAATTACTTGATTGTGGAGGAAAACCCAACATTCAGTAAAGTTTTGTATTTCACAAATGGAGAAAGAAAGATAAAGACTTCCTGAGTACATTTACATTTAATCAGTAAATCAGGGGATCGGTTTTAGTTCTCGCACCGATGTTAACAGACAGAAACCTACTCTTACGTTTCATTCATTACCACGCTCAAAGTCAACCTTCCAGTTAGCAAGCGGTCATTTATAACCATTTATAACCAAAGTTCTGTTACTTTTCATAGCCTTTTGTTTCCCCACAGGAACTGACCCTTCCAGTGGTGTGGCGGGAACAATGGCAAGCACTGTGAGGTAATTTATCATTCAGTCAAACTGGTTGTGGTTCATACAATCATGGGAAAAAAAGAAAGTTCATCCTCTGTCAGTTCAAAGGTTTTACAAGTCAGGACACAATAAAGAATTAGCCAGTCTCTATCAGGTCTTAGAATTAATGTAAAAGTAATGCAACAAGAAATGACACACGTGCCTTTCTCTTATTTTGTATACATGTGTGTACATATATATATTTGCTATTTATTCCTATTGTCTACTTTTTATATTGTATTCCGGCACAGCTGGTGTGGAGCAATTACAATTTCTTTGCACATGTACAATGACAATAAAGGGCTATTCTATTCTATTCTATATTATTTATTTAACAAAAACTAAACCAAAATACAGAAGCAGTGTGTAGGAATGCCTACTCCCACCACTGAAATACAGTGGTGGGACCTGAGGTCTGGACTTCTTCTGGATCAGTGCATCATGTTGGTTTTCAGTCATTCTCCGTCATGTTTTGCTGTGTGGCAGGCAGGAAGAAGGACCCAAATTCAGGACTCTTAGATGGGAAATTACACTCAAAGCGCAGCTTTGTTCGCTGGAAACACTTTTCAAAAGAAATTCACTTACAAAAAACCAAACCTTGAAAATGAACTAGAACCTAATCTGGACTCAGGGAACTAATACTAGGAAACTTAACTACGAAAACAAACCAGGAACTATGAACTAGAATTTGGTTAGGAAAACGGAGGGAATAACAGACAGCATGGTGAGGGTACGACGCGACAAAGAGCAAAGGAAAACACAAAGGTTTATATACACAGAGAGATAAACAAGGGAATAAGACACAGGAGGAGAGCACAACTGGGAGTAATCAGACCTAACAAGACAAAGACTGTCAAAGTAAAACAGGAAGAATAACACAGAGACGCGGATTTGACACTGAGACAGAGGCATGAACTGTGGAACAGGAAAAAAAAGCACAGAGAAGACATGACACGGACACTGGGAAGATACACACATAACCTCAAGAGAACTACAACCATGAATAACAAATAATCAAGAAATATAGATTAAATACAAAATACTGGGTCACACCAAGGACCATGACATTCTCTTGGAGATTTGGTGATGTGCTTGGGATCATTGTCCTGTTAATTACCCAGTCTGCCTCACATTTGACTCTAGAATAATTAATTAATATTTATTTGTATGAGGTGAACATGCTAACCGAGGCCCTTATAGTCTGAGTTCTAGCTCTTTCATTTTTTTCCAGTTTCTTAGAGCATTGTGTTAACACACCTGAAATCTCCAGACTAGCAAACCACCAAAACTTCAGCTTGGCAGATAACTCATGGGAAATTTTTTTACCAATGTATAAGGTGTGCCCACATTGAGGATGTAATGTCACAGTTTGCTGGATGTACTTCTTGGACTTCCTGACAACAAATGTTTTTATGTAAACAAAAACAAAATTTAAAAAACTGTATAATAATATCATCAATTTGGTCATTTTAACTGATATAACAGCTTTCAACACATACTCTGCATAAATAAATAACATGTAGTGGGTAAGTTAAATGTTTTGCACTTCTAAATGGTTTCAGAAAAAAGGGAGGAGAAAAAGGCAGTAACATTCTAAAAGACTTGCTGGTCATTTTCATTCAATTTTCACATCACATAGTTTTTACCATCTGCAATTGATCTCCAGCCTGCATTTTATACACATCAACACATTTTTGCACAAGGACAAAAGTAATTTTATGGTTCAATTCTCTCTTTATTTTCTCCTGTCCACTAACGTATATTTCTGCTCCATGTCCTCTCACGTCTACCCTGTTTTTTTTCAGCCGGCCCACTTGAAATCAATCTCAGGTTTATTAAACACTGCGTCTCATCAGCAGTTTCTCACCTACTCTTTCCTCCACAGACACAGTCTGCGGCTTCATATAGAATATGAATAAAAATGAATTCCCTCATGCACACAGCTCATGATGCTCAAGTGTCCCTACAGACGAAAAACACTAAAGCAAGCAATAATTTTCCCTCTTTGAAGCAGGCTGTCTGACAGGAAGTCCCCCCCCTCTATAATCACTATAATAATAATACTAATAATAATAGTAATAAGCATAGCCAGTTTATTTCTCATTGGGGTGGCGTAAATATTTATATAAGATTTTTCAGTCCAACATCTAACATCAGCTGGCTGCAACATACTGATGACCTCCTCAGGTATGCCCCGCCTTTCATCCTACAACAGCTGCAGTTCCAAAGCCTTGGCATGAAGGCGTCACAACCCGCATGGATTATTGACTTTGAAACTGATGGAGCAGCAGCTGCAATGGGCCTATGCAGAGGAGCAGCCACACTCCTGTGTGGAAAGATCAACCCTAGCCTGACTGTGATATTCACTGCATCAATCTCAGGTCAGAATCTGTGATCCGTGCTACTGTAGAACACATCGCAGACTGATTCATTTTCACATTTCTGACTCTTAAACTCCAAAAGACTGTGGCTGATCTCAGTAAACAAACAGGGTCACCTCCTCTCCTGTTGGGAGGTTTCCAGATGTGGGCGTTCCAGGAAACCCTCCACAGAAAAACAGAGCTAATCCATCATCAAAGCAGGCTGCTTTCTTGGGAATTTGCAGTAGCACATTATTTACTTTGACCCTTTTCTTTACAATGTTGTCGGTTCTAGCCAAATCTGGCCAAATGATGGTAAATCCTCTGATAAAAATGCTTATTCTCTTTTATCAGAGGATACACCGGATCATCCTTTATAATTCAACATTCATGAACACCAAAGGTGAATGTAACTGACAAGATCTAAATTTTAACTTTTGCATCAAACTTGCTTGATTTCAGTTTTGGTGTCCACATAGATTTAGAAGTTTCTCCAACAAAGATTTGTTCATTAGATCAGAGCGACATACCTCTTGTCTGCCAAGTCTGTTTTATTGCCAACAAGCATGATTATGACATCACTGCCTCGCTCCGTTCTCACATCATCGATCCATTTTGATGTCTGCTGGAAAGAATTGACATCTGTTGAAAAAATGAAAATATAAAAAAAACTGTTAAAAAACTAACATCAGACTCAAATGACTGACATTTGAGTTGATTTTTAAACATGCGTGGTAGTGCCAACACAGGTCCCCCACAGGAAAATCTATTTGTATAATAAAAAGGATTGTAATAAATTATACGGCAGTGTGTCCCATTTACGAAAATGTATGAAATTTTATGATGTTGTTTATCATAAAATAATGCAAAAAATGTTCTAGGCAAAATTCGAGTCACTATCAGACTGTGTAAAGATTTTTCTTTTTAATCCACAAGACAAAATATGATATCAGATTATTTTCTAATTTTACTGTAGACGATGTATTTCTATTGAATGGGTGACAAAAACACAAAAACGTAATTCACTTTTGGTTTTCAGGTTTGATAACGAAAACTTAATAAATGATGATTTTTGCATAAATTTTTCATGTCTTTCTTGGAAATTCACTGTTTTTTTCTAAAATATTTCTCATAGATTTGTTTCATTTTTTCTCCCAGTGTGGCATTTTTTCAGCAAAGTTATACTAGTTTCTCCATATAATTTTTGATTACTTAATAATTATCATTAGTCAATCATTAGTCTATTTTTCTATTAAATTTGCCACTGTTTTCATATAAATGTATCATTTCAGTCTTGAATTTATTTATTTTTCTCCTTTTTGGTTGGACTTTTGTTGTTTTTTTCCATCAGTGTTGGAAAATATGTAATTTTGTAATTTCACTGTGAAAAACAGTAGTAACAGTTAGAACCTCACTGATAATCTTGCATTAATAAAGAATATTTACAGTTTTAAAAATGACTCCCGGTTAAAAAATATTAGCTGGTAGAGGACGTATTGAAGTGCACGTGAATATGGTTAGTACTGTATATGGAAATACACAATAAATCAACATACAACACAGCTACTTCTGGCTCTGGAACATGTTAAGGTTACTAATACATTCCTTTGACCTTGTCGGGTTGAATGAGTATGCATGCTGGCCAGCATGTAGATAAAGGGTCATGTTGTATTCTTGGACTGGGAATTTGATGAGACAAGACTGTGTTTTTTTCAAGGTTAAAGAGAACATGGGTTAAGGAGGAGTGCATAGTGTTTTTCCATAAAGCGGGGTTAAAATTAATTTCCTGCATGCTGAGTGTCTCAATTGTTTTCTCTTTTGGACAGAAAACATGATCCAGATAAAGCTACACAGTACAAAGAGAAGCAAAACCAGAAAGAAATATGTTGTGGAGAAGCACAAAAATGGTTGTTGTTAAGGGTGGAAAGATAAATCGGAACGTGAAATGAAATCTAAGTGACAAAAATTTTGCTCCTTCTATTTGTTTCAATCACTTTTGATGGAAAATATCGAGATGAAACGTGATATTTGTAGAATCTGATTGTGGAAATCCAACTGTTTCACAAAATGTGAAGTAGGAATGACTTCAGCAGGTGTAGCTCAGGGTCCAAAGCATCCGATGGCCTTTATGTAAGTTTAGAGCAGCTCATTCTTCTGTGAGCAGTACACAGAATAATTAGAATAGGACAACATAAACAATGAACTTTACTCTTCAATAAGATTTCGCACAGGGCTGCAGAGTCAGGTCTTAACCACCTGTTTTGCTTCTCGGGTCGATATGAGGTCACTTTTTAATGCTGCCATTTTCAATTGAAGTTAAACATCTGGCTGGTTAGTGTTAATAAAGTGCAGCTTCAAATAAACTCTGCTTGGACTTACAAACAATTCCGTCTTCAGGAAAAACACCTGTTAGCCTTGAGTAACGTTATCTTTACCTCACCTGTTCCTTGTTGCAATCTCTAAACCAATCTCTAATATAATGGAGAACTTCAGTGGACTTCCTGTTTGGCTACGTTCACACTGCAGGCGAAAGCGCATCAAATCCGATTTTTTTTGACCCTATGCGACCCATATCCGATCATGGTATGACAGTGTGAACAGCACAAATCCGATATTTTCAAATCCGATCTGGGTCACTTTTGTATGTGGTACTGAATCCGATACATATCTGATGTTTTAGAAAGCGACTGCTGTTTGAACGGTCATGTCGCATTAAATCCGTCTTTTACGTCACTGACACAAGACAGACGCTAATTATAAGCGCCGGAGAAGCGCCCGCGAAGACTTCGTGAACGCTTCCTGGCCATCCAGTATAGATGTCAGTGAAACTGTTGGGAAGACAACGTGAACATTTTATTTGTACTGTATAATCTGCAGATTCTGACAGAAATCTGCAACTATCCTTTGAAGCACCGCTCCTCTAAAACAGCAATAAGGATAATTAGTAGGTTATCTACATTATTATGTAAATAACAAAATAAAGCAAAAATTGGGAAACGTAAAGTCTTTATATTAAGGGCCATCAGTCAAACAATACTGTTTGCTCTGGGTCTAAACAGAGCGCGTTGTGTGTGACATCTTCTTTTGCGCATGCGGGCCGCTTTGAGCGTTCACACTAGAGCGCGTTTGCTGTCGCATTTTATTTGTAGTGTGAACAAGCAGAAAAAAAAAAATCGGATTTGATCAAAAAATCGGAATTGAGCATTAAGACCTGCAGTGTGAACGTAACCAAAGGAAGTGCCGGCAAGCTACTCCAGAAGGGGCTTTCTGAAGCTTTTTGATCAAAGTAGTTAAGACACTAGATACAGTTCACTTTTATTTCTTTTAATTGGAGTAAAATACCTTAATGACATCACAGCCTCATGAGCCACTTTAGGAAGTGAGAAGCAGCAGAGATTTTATAGTATCAGCCTCTAGATAGCATCAACCACCACAAAGAGCTTCTTCTTCTACACACCTGGACATTTCTGATGGACTTTGACTACGCTCCTAACGTCTGTTGGAGTTATCGTTTGGAAACAGGCACTATTAAGGGAGCCTGCCCTGTCATAAATCCTTACAGGCCCAATCAGCATGCATTAGTTCAAAGTTTTATGAGCACTTTATGAGCAAATTTAAGCTCCCAGTAAGAACAATTAAAGGACATAAGCCTCAACATATTATCTGCCGAGGCAGCACGGTGGCACGGTGGTTAGCACTGTTGCCGCAAAGCAAGAAGGTCCTGAGTTCAATTCCAACATCAGGCCGGGGTCTTTCTGTGTGGAGTTTGCATGTTCTCCCCATGTTTGTGTGGGTTCCCTCCGGGTACTCCGGCTTCCTCCCACCTTCCAAAGACATGTAGCTTGTGGGGATAGGTTAATTGGAAAATCCAAATTGCCACTAGGTGTGAATGTGCAAGTGAATGTGAGTGCGAATGGTTGTCTGTCCCTGTGTGTTGGCCCTGCCCACTAACCATTACCCAGCATGCCTTTCAGCAGAGTAACTGTGGCATTATTAGTGTTAATAATTAATAAACATAGACAGGCTATGTGTGCCATGTTGTGAAAAGAGCTACCTGTACAGAATTAATGCATCATATGATTAGAGCTGTGAGTATGAAGGGTGCACAGTTAATATAGGGCCCCTCTCAATACTCTGCAGCTCTTCTGCCTGCAGATAATAAAACACATTTAACCCTCTGAAAAGCCACAGTGGGTGTTTTGTCTGACTCTGCTGTCAGTAAAGGGAAAAAAGCAAATATTGGAACAGTTTATCAAGAGTTCACCATCTCTAATTTTAATAACTAATATATCTTTGTTGCTCTATGCACCTGTTTTCCTTTCTCACTGTGTTTTTTCCAGTTTGCCAAAAGACAGCTACATGGGAATAAATGATGCCGCCGAGTACACCAGCAATGCTAAACGGAACAAGACCTGTTGACCTGGAGGAGATGACGGGGCTGCAGAGCTGGAGCTAAGAAGAGGAAACATATGGTTCCAGCGTCATATGGGGAAGGAGAGATCCTCAGGCAACAAGACTGATGAGCTCAGAGTGCTGATTAAGACACATGGGTGCAGTGTGATGCGCTTCATGGAAACATGGCTCACACACACACACACACACTTCCTGGACCACAATGCAGCAGTACTGGGCTTCAGAACGGTTACTGTTGGTGCTGTTTACATTCAATCAGCTGAAGCAGAGGTAGCATGTGACCTATCGAGGGATTACGTTTGTAAATGTGCAGTTTGGCTAAGATCATGCCTGTCTGTTTACATCTTCGAGGTTTACACTTATCTCCATCACTCTCTTTACCATCCCTTTTAATAAATACATTCAAAATACAGTATCCCGGTACCCTTTGCACAGCCTTTTGCATGCTTAACATTAAAACTGTGACATATCAATAAAAAAGAAGCAGCAATTGCACTGACTTGTGATGTCGTAGACCACCACGGCCACGGTGGAGTCCCGTATATAGCTGGGGATGAGGCTCCTGAAGCGCTCTTGTCCTGCTGTGTCCCAGAGTTGCAACCTCACCTGGGGTTCAGAGAGTGAAAGCTGAGGAGGCTGAGATCATTCAGATAGTCAGAGAGCCTGAAAACAGTAAGCTTCCCCCACACACGCAAACATTCATTATTTATACAAGGAGACCTTTCATTTCCAAGATCGTACAGCTGTATGATAGATTCTCTGAGATCAGCAGACACATTTAAACTAGCAGGACTACATGCAGTCAGACAGGTCGTTGTTCCACAGCTGAACACAATCACAGTTCACACAGTTTCTGTCTGAGGGAGACAAACATTTAACATCTCTCTCGTGACATGATACAGCTGTAACTTACCGTTCGATCTTCCAAGTACATGGTTTTCGACAGGAAGTCGATTCCAATTGTGGCCTGGTTTAGGGAAAGAAGATAGCCACGAATCAACATCACTCCAAATATTCAGAAAAGCAAACGGCGAGGAAGTGAATCAGCCACATTAAAGATGCAAAAGGTGAAGAAGGGGACAGACTCTTCATGCAGGCATGATCAAATCACCCTCATGTAGGGGATGATCAATATCCACACAACATGGTGAATGTTCAATTTTATCGCACTGCTGATTCAATTCTAACTACTTACAAGTTTCTAATGTCTAGTGATTCATCATCAAATACAGACACTTGCAGAAGGTCACAGTGTGTCAGCATCACTCTGCAAATGTTCACTTAAATAATAAGAACAGCTGCGTTATTTTACTCTCTGATCGGTTGTTTTAATCACAGCTCTCATCGTACATTTACACAGTAACAGCAATCTAATCATTTCCTTATTGTGTCATAAGGCAGATGGCAGTGTGTTCCCTCTTCAAAGGATGTTTACTCTCCGCAGCCAAGCCCACAGCTTTCTGCTTTGCTGCCTGCCATGATATCATCAGGTGCTTTGGCTCAGACAAACTGCATCCAAGAAGTCAATATTAAACTGCAGACCTGAGGTTGGTTCTTTTAGTGGATTCAATGGGCTAAAAAATGTACTTTAACATTGAAAATTATGAGCAGGGCTTCTTTTAAAGATATGCAATTAAGTTTGTGAAAAACATTAATTTTAGTAAGGCATTCATCTGGGAAAAACTATCCAACTGACGCCATCAAATCTGCTAATTTTTTATGTAGAATAACTTTAGGATATTTATTGAAGTCAGGCAGAATTTTATCTTTCTGTCAGAAGTTACAGATCCTCAAAGGGCAGAAGCTTGGTCGTGCTTTTTAATACACAGTATTTTTTCCATTATTTTTGAGCGCTCATAGTTTCATAAGTACAGCAGACATCTACATGAAATGTTCAGGGCTGAAAAACGCACTTGATCTCTTTTGGAAACTGCAACCAAATGAATTTTAAATCTCACCCCAATTGTCAAAATGTCTTTTTTCTTCAGAAAGATTTGAGCATCAGTACCACAGGATATCTCATAGTTTGAATAAGTCTGTGCTCTATGTAGCAGTAAATCATAGTAGCAGGACAATCTATGGATTGGATATATAGTTTTCCAGTGCTGTGATAAGTTAGCAGTTTCTGCTCTTGTCTAAATATGATTTAACCTCATATTTAATACATGTTTGTCTTCTGCTCACACTGTGTTTTACAAATTTTCTAATAGTTTTTACGAGACGCTTTTACACGCCCACTCTTCATTTTTACCACAAAACTGAAGCCGCTCTCACTGAAGAATAAACTGTGACTTCTGTAGTGAATCATGGCTTGCTGAAAAGCAGTTTGCCTTCTTTCAGGAGCAGTTTTTATTCTTTTGATATCACAAAAGGTAACAGTAACAAAACGATAGCTTGGTTGCTTGAACGTCCAACAATACGTCAGGTCTCGAAAGCTTAATGATTTGCAGTCAAGTTGGAGAACTCAACCCAATTCTGTTGGGCACCATGTATCTCTAATATTAAGAATAAATTGTTGATGGATATGGATGAGCTTAAAAAAGCATTCAATTACAGTGGGTTTAAAAAAATGATGTACATCCCTTGTCATGCAGCACATCCAGATGTTTAGTTTCTTGATTTATACGTGGAGGGAAGAGGGTGTAAAAGGTTCAGTAGTAGCTGGCACAACCAGCTACTACTAAGTCTACAGCTGCAGCTTTGAGGTGCCTGACCTCGGCCTGCAAACAGGAGTGGCCAGTTGGAGCCAGTACTGTGGACGGGTGACAGGTCTGGATCAGAGGATGAAGATGCACACAACAATAATTGTGCTGATCTCTAAATAAGGAGCCGGATGTATATATTGTGTTTTTTCTGTGCTGAGCAGCTCTGCGGGGTGCCCACTGCCCACTTTGACAGAACTGGGCATCAGCAGCTTGCTCACGCACTTGTTTCCTTGGTAATGCCAGCTACCACAGTGGACTAACTCAGAGAATCTGGCACAAAGGACAGGATGTCATTTATACTGCTGCTTTAGACCCACTCACATCAAGCACTGCCAGGATTAAACTCACCAGCCTCAACAAATTCAAATTATAAACATTAAACATGATTAGAAGTGAAATCTAAAATACCCCGCCCATTTTCTTTCTGGAAGAATATCTTTTATATGCACCAGCATACCGAGGACGACACCAGATTCAGTTTGTGGAAGCTAGGTGAGGAGCAAAACAGCAAACATTTCCTTTTTTAGAGATGACTCCCTTAAAGAGATAAATAGCCTCCATGTGAGAACAGAGGGACGTCCTGAAGAGCTGATATAAGAAGACCGGTCGAATCCAAGACTAAAAATACCAAGCTAAAGATGAATGTGGTATACTAGGGGGTTAAAAGTGTCATTTTTTTAAACTATCGACACAGACTCGCTTTTAAATATTTTTTTATATGAGAAAACAAATGCTATTATATATTCTTGAATTAACTTGAAATTGAATTAAATTAAATTGCATTAAAAGAATAAAGATGTTTTTCTGGGGAAGTGGCAGAGGTGCTGTAGACTCTTCTTGGCCCTAGTGTTAAATATAGAATCCCACATGGACACATGAGAAGGATTAGATCACGAGAAATTATTAATATCCCTTTTAAATCTTTAACCAGCGCGTGTCGTTGGAAGATAGACGAAGCCTTTACGGCCCATCCTGCTGGCATCTAGGGATGAAAATGAATTTAACGGATCGGAGAGAGTTTGGTGACGTTATATTTTTAAGTAGAGTTTTTGTGGCAGTGAATTACAAAGAAATAAACACTGAACAGAAGAGACAGAAAATTACTCGTTGCTGCCTTTATGTTTGTAGAGAATCTGAACATTTCTACTTTCAAGGTCCTCTGTCTGGCAGATTGTTTGTTTTATCAAACCCTGAGTTTCATGTGTCGGCAATTCAACTATTAGCCAGTTTAAAACCAAGGCAAAGCTCATACACAAACACAACAGTTGCCACTTTTTTTATAGCCCTGTTTGCTTGGTCACGTGGCTGACAAGACTGTCCTAAAATTTAGGTTCTATAGCCTCAAAGCGTAGATGCCTCTGGATTTAAAATTAGAGCCTGTATCAGTCAAAAGGCCCTGATAACACGATTCAAGAGACCGACTGCTGGAAGGTGGTCTCAGCAGATTTGTTATATAAGCAGGAGCCTGGCCATGAAAGGTTTTAAAAGCAATTCTGAATTTCACTTTAATTGTTAGCGCTTTGACAGACTGGCGACCTGTCTGTGGTGTACCTTTTCTCTTGCTCTGTGACTGGAGGGACAGGCTCCAGCCTCCAGAGACCCTGAATTAGATATGTGGAAGAAAATGGATGGATGGATGAACAAATTTGGAATACTGAAATGCCAAAGAAGCACAAAAAAAATTAATATGTCAGCTTCTATCCATCTGTGATTAAACCCTCCCCACGACACCGAATATGAATTGTCCAATAAATCAGATTCACCCCTTGCTACACTAAGCAGCTGCATATTTGGGCACAGCAGACAGATGCAATCACAGCCTGGCAGTCGGGCCTGAGTGACAGCTCCACCACAGCCGACAGGAGCGCTCTTCTCCCAGAGGCCTCTGAGCCCTTTAGCATGTGCTACCAGGCGGTGCGGACGCTTGCTTCTGTCTCTCTCGCGGCTGGATGGCTGCTTGATGGGAGGCTGCTGCTTTAGAGGCAGCTCACCTCGCTCACGTCCTCCTGCTGACTAAAGCCACCGCCACGCTCGGTTTCATCTTTCTGATGGCCCTCTGTCTCTGACTTTACTTAAGGTCTTACTTCAAAAGACTCAACTGGATCTGCTCAAATCTAACGCGTGAAAATAAAAGCAAGTGAAACCACGACTTCTTAAATCTGCTCATCGGGACAGATGTCTCCTACGGGCTGTATTCTTATCGTTTTTCCACCCTCACCAGGCAAATCTAGCTTCCCCGCTGAGCAGCCGCATAAACACTCACACTCAACTAATGTGCGCTGAATTTTAATTAATACTCCGTTGTCTCTGGAGTTGAGTCTGCAAAATCATTTACAGCCCTACCTGTCACCGAGCCAGGCGGGAAACAAGAGGCATTAAGACACGGGCAGAGGAGGGCAGCAACCACACACACACACACACACACACACACACACACACACACACACACACACACACACACACACACACACACACACACACACACATCTAGGAAAGACTTTTTAGCTTTGATCTGTGGCTACATAGTTGAGGTTGTGGCATCTGAAACAAAATGGTTAATCCACTAGCTTTAAAAAAGAAAAAAAAAAACAAAGGAAAAAACGCACCATCAACAAGGACTTTCAAACGATTTTAGCTTGTGCACAAATTTGATAACCTGATTTTTTTATATTTCTCTCTGCCTGCTGCCATTACAGCAGAGAGGGGCAGAGACTGACATTAAACAGCATATGGGAGCTTATTAAATAAGCAGATGCTATCAGCCCAGCATCTGTTTGCCTACCATGTCAGAAGAAGCATGGGGGAAGGAACGATGTCTGTCCATTCAGGCACCATAAAGATGGTACAGTTATTTTTCCTCAGAAGCATGTCCACCCCACACACACACACACACACACACACACATACACACACGTTTCTCAGAATTACTGCACTTAGCACCGACTGTGACGGCTGTTAGATTTCAAATTCATAACTTCTCCTGCTGCATTCAGGACTCAAATTTTCTGCAGTGGCCTCGATGCAAGGCAGCCTGTAGGCAACAACAGATGCCTGCATTCACTCCAGGTAATGGCACTTAAGTATTCAACACTCTGAAAACGTTGCAGGAAATGACTGTCACATTAGAGGGCCTGTGCATTAAAGGCCTCATATAAGTCTGACTTTTTCCAGAGGGCCCTGGACTGTGCCAAAGCTGCCTGTTGTCTCAGATTCATAGTGTTTATGGAGCCATGAACAAGAGACCCCCAGGGGGTGGAGGGTTTCCAGCTCGGTAATCTGAGAATCTTGTCTCAGCTTTTAGTGTGGATCATGTGGTCCTTCTGGCTTCATCGAGTGACGACCTGTACTCCCGCTGGGGCGCTTTGCAGCCAGGATGAGAATCAGCACCTCGCAGTCTGAAGCCATTGTTCTCAGTCGGGTGAAGTGCCCACTCTGGTTTGGGGATGTTGTGCCTTCTAGTATCTCTAGGTCTTGTTTATGTGTGGGGTGAAGAGTGTAGATGGAGATCTGCAGAGGTTGCACTGGTCTGTTACGGTGAAAAGAGCAACGCTGTTGATTTACTGGTTGAACTACATTCCTACCAATCACCTATGGCTGTGAGTAGTGACTGAAATAAGAATGTGTCAGACGGCTGAGAGCCGCTACACCTCCACACTGGAACAAGCAGTGGAGTTGTTCAGCTTCTAAATAGGATACCTCTTAGACGCCTCCCACCTGAGGTGTTTTTGGAACCCAGGGAGGAGACTCAGGGGAGTCTCAGCTGGCTTAAGAATGCCTTTGTCCCCTCCCAGCAGGGCCGCAGAAGGAGGCCAGTCAAGTTTCTCTCTTCCCACAGGAGGAAATGGAAAATGTTGCAGGAGGAAAAGGCTTTCCTGCTTAGCCTGCTGATTAGCGACAACAAAAATGACCTCTTATAGCTGTAGACAAAAAAAAAAACAAAAACAAAGAAAAAAACAGTAAAAAAACAAAGATGCTAAAATTCTGAAGTTGTCATCTGTGTCACTGACATCTTTGTTCCCTTTGCAGAATTGCAAAGGACTTTCCGAATTTCGTTCTTGAAAAGCGCTATATAAATAAATTAAAACCTTATCCCCCATTTAAGATTCTCAGTGGTGGATGGACCATAATTTCTGTGCTGAAAATGAAATGTTTTCTTTTCACACAAGCAGTCCTATGCAGACCTTCCTCAGAGCAGGCAGCCCACTATTTTCTGGCAGAGAACTACAACCTCGGAGATCCTTATCCCAGATAGAGTGTGATTCACACTCCTGGGATCACCCACTCTTAATTAAAAGTAAGTACTACAAAAACTAGCTTAAAAGCTATGGAGTGTCATTTGGATGAATGTAATTATCCAGAGGATTTGGCATGTTATTAGCATGAATGAACAAACAAATGAATCCCCTTTTCCCACGACACACTAAGACGTCATAAAAAAAACTCCACAGCCAACCTTAGCCAAATATGAGCTTCTTCCACTGCAATTTGTGAGAATGAAACTAAAGAAATGACTGTGCACCACGGAGACTCAGTAGCTTAAAGACCAAAAAAGACATGAGCCCCAGCAATCAGTGTGAAATGTCTGGCTCTGTAGACTTTCATGACTTATGAGTTTAGAAATATAAAAGGATACAGAAGCAGCTGTGAAGACGCAGCATCACAGAGCTAACACAGACAGTTTAATCCACACTCAATGAGCCACCCAAATCTCATTACAGCACAGCACAGAACTAATGCGAACGCTGAAGAATAGAGACTTGTCGTTCTCCCTTTTGGAGGGTTAGCGTAATGCAGAAAGGGCAAAGAAAACCCACCAACATGGATAATATAATAAAATGGATAATGTCAAACAGCAACATCATCTCCCATCAATATCTGGCATTAATACCTTATGTGGTGTTTATTCAATTCATATAAAAATTACATGGAAAAACATGGTGGACCAGACTGTTACTATGATGAACTACTGGAGAGTTCTTAGTAAATTATTTAATTAGTAGTAGAAATATATGTGTATGGGAGGGGTTGTACTATCATGGGTGAACAGTAATCTTGGAAATCAGAACCAGTTTGTTCAAACTGATAACATTAAAACTGTGACATGTGGGGTTTCTCAGGGCTCTTTTTTTAAGACCACTGCTGTTTATTTTGTACATTAATGACATCTGTGTAATTTCTATAACACTGCAAACTATCAGATGACACCAGCGTAATTTACTAAGTTAAGGACTTAAATTAATGAATTAAGTAAATTAAAGGCCTGGTTTAAATATATGCTATTCTGTTAAAATAGCATATAAATGAAAACTAATCTTAAGTTAAACTATACACATGATATTTGGAAATCATTCAGGGCACAGCAATAGGTCAATTATGATAAATTACACTGAATTAGAAAAAGTAAATGAAATTAAATTTCAACAATAAACTATGCTGGGAACAATACATCAACAAAATTAGAAATAACATATCTAAATCAGTCGCAATACTATATAAGTAAAAAAGTTTACATAAACCAAGAATCACTATACAGCCTGTTCCTTCATGCTTCCATATATGGCATATTGTGTGAAAGTACGGGAAAACATCTACAAGACAAATATTCAGCTAACATACATATACACATGCATACATAATCAACATACATATTACAAAAAGAGCCGTAAGAATCATTAACACCCTCTAACTCACCATTTATGAAATTTAAAACACGTCAATTTAATGACTTATTTGAGCCTAAAACAGTTCAAACTATGTACAGAGCAAGACAACATACATTAACCCCAAATATTCAGAAGTAGTTTGCAGTCAGACAAAAACACCATGCATTCAGGATGTTTCATAATCTAGCTGTTAGAACCAAGTGTAAAAATTACAGCATCACAGTCAAGAGACTAACCACTGTGAAATAACTGCACAGAGGAAATCAAAATCTGTTTGTCATTGTACACGCAAAAAACAATAAACAGAAAACAAAAGGGAAAAAACTATGTGAATATGGGGATGATTTTACTGGGTAAATAAGCTGTTTGGCTTTTCCGTTCTGTTGAGTTCTCATTCTGCTCATCTGGATGTTGCTTTGTAAATTATCCAATCCAAGACGCTGACTTTTCTGAGCATATGGTCTCACTTACTAGTTTCCAGACTTACCTAACAGAGAACGTTAATTATTCTGTAATTTTCTTTGGCCTGCTTAGAGTCAAATACATTTCCTTTTTTTCATATGTTCCAAAGCTGATTTCTTTTTAATACTGTAGGGTTTAACATTACAATATTAAGCACCTCGTGGTGGCTGTTGTGAATTAGTGCTATATGAATAAAAATTAAGTTGAACTGAACTGATATTCCCAGTGAATAATGGATGTAGCTTTCTTACCACTAGGTGATCAGGTCCACGAGTGTATTTCAGAAGTTCAAGTGACTGCATGTTGTTTCATGGTGATAGTTTATTATGCTTGAGTTTACCTTACTGATTGCTTTTATAGTTTATTGCCTTTGTCTTCCTGCTTTATTTTTGGAAATTAACTCTTTTTTTGTAACTCTATCTGTATCTTCTGGCCTTTCTAATCATCTTAACTGTCTCCACTGATACCTTATTGGGTAATCAGTCCTGTGAGTGTATATATATTAGCTTGTCCTTTCCTTTGTCAATTTATTTTGCCCCTCTAATTTATTTCCTCGTGTTCAGTTGTCTGGATTTCCCGTTAAATTGTACTTCTCTGGGATTTGTGTTTCCTGTTTTTGCTTTTAGTCGAGAAAATTTTTATTGAATTCAATTCAATTTTATTTATATTGTCTTAAATCACAGCAAACGGTGCCTCTAGGTGCTTTACATTGCAAGGTAAAGACCCTACAATAATAGAGAGAAAACCTTATCAGGCTGGAGGATTTGAAATGGCGACTGCCTTTGAGATCCATGTTTGGCAAAAAACTACCCAGAAAATGGCATTTTTAGTCCTTTGTTTTTGTAACATTTAAGCAACAACATCATTCTTCTGTGTGTCAAATTATTTGAATTTGTAGGACAAAAAAGTAAAGGTAGATGGAAGTAGTGTGGAAGAAGGTTAGATCAGGTACTGAGGAATTCTTTAGAGGCTGCTGTAGATAATTTAAAGGCAGTGGTAGATTAACACATGCCTGTGGGATCAAAGCCGCAGGTCTCCAGTTTTAGAGGCAGAACATTATTAACTTTGCTGGAGCTCTGCGGAGTCTGCAGGCTAATTTTATACCTGATGGAAACGGTTTGTCTTAGAAAATGACCTGAAGTTCACATGAAATACAAAGATTTGTTTTCTACATATAAATGGTAAATGGCCTGTATTTATATAGCGCTTTACTAGTCCCTAAGGACCCCAAAGCGCTTTACATGTCCAGTCATCCACCCATTCACACACACATTCACACACTGGTGATGGCAGCTACATTGTAGCCACAGCCACCCTGGGGCGCACTGACAGAGGCGAGGCTGCCGGACACTGGCGCCACCAGGCCCTCTGACCACCACCAGTAGGCAACGGGTGAAGTGTCTTGCCCAAGGACACAACGACCGAGACTGTCCAAGCCGGGGCTCGAACCGGCAACCTTCCGATTACAAGGCGAACGCCCAACTCTTGAGCCACGATCGCCCGCATGTGCAAAGTCATGCTTCAAAACAATAATGCTAATAATGTATATGATCAACACTATTCAGCAACAAAAAAGTCTTCCTCTTCGTCTGTCTTGTCGTGACGTAGTCAGGTTTTCTTCAGATAATCAGATTTAGTTTTTCCATATATTACTCAGGCTCATAATACTGTAAACTCCCCCATAAAAGAGCCTTAGCGAGCAGCAAGACTCCCTCTTAAACTATCAGAGAGGGCGGACAGAATAGTTTTGCGAGATTTGTTTTTAATTCTGTTTTTATTACTATGTAAGTAGATACTTTTTGTTTATAAAGCAATAAAGCTGCAGGTTTTATTTAAGGGTGCTTTGCAGATGCTCACAAAGAGCTCTGGAAGTGCTGTAGCTGCAAAAGTACTATTTTGCTTTTAGGATGTCGAGTGAGATTAGGCTGCTTACAGGGATTCAAAGAGCTCTTGATCTTCAGTTCAAAGGTGTCTGTTTTAAAATCACCGATGGCCATAATTTCCTTATTTTACACAAAGAGAAGAATTTGTATTTGCTGTGTATTAATTTCCTTCATTATTATCCCAGTATCTAATTTACTTAGGCCTTAATTGTTCAACTTATCGATTTACGCCCAGCTTTATGTTTCACTATCAAAGGAAATGCCTGCAGCCCAGTGTCACTGATCCATCAGGATAATTATTAGAGCCAAACTATTCAGCCTGTGCTTGCAGCACCTACCTGATATGTGTTGTCAAAGCTGTCATACATGAACCGTGTGATCAAAGACGTCTTTCCAACTGCAAGACAAGAAAAAGACAGAATGCATTAAATGACAGATGAGGGGCTTTGTGTTCCAGCATTCAGGCACTCAGCGAGTGTAACAGCAGTATTAGTAGTTGTGGTTTCTACCATGGCTGGCACGACTGCCCAGGGAGCTCATTGTGTTTGGGGTGACCAGAAGGTCAGCAGGGGCATCGGGTGTGAATATAATTACAGTGCTGCTGCTACTAGAATTTATGTGTTCCCCAACACATATACCTCCCATCTGATGTACGAAGTCAGGGGAACGGGGAGATGAGATGCAAGGAAATTGCTATAAAATGATAGGAAACCTGGACGAAAGTCATCCACAGTGCCATTATCTGAGGCTTCAATGAGTTTTACTGACATTTAAAAACATCTGCCATCGGCACGGCCAACAAGCAGATTCATAAACTCCAACTTTCCTGCTTTATAAAGTGCAGAAAAACCTGTTTCTCAGTCATAATATTTCATCACCAAAGATGAAGCAGGGAACATGGGGTTAGAGGAGACTGGTTTGTTTTGTGTTGATGCTTTTCGATCTCTGATTTCATGCATTTTTGTGCACCAATCAAAAAGTGATAATAACTCTAAAGCTGCTTGATTATGTTTCCCAGCTACAGTCAATCAAAGTGAATGTTAAATGATCAATATCCAATTTTCTGGATTTTTGCAAGAGAATGCAAGAGAATAAATATTAGCTGTTAATAAAATGGCTTTAGATCTTTTAATAACAAATACCTTATACAGTTTAAAACATAGTGTGCTTTGTAATGTAATCTAATGAGAATGCAATTATCATTTCATCAGCTATGACACTTTACATAATATAATATCGAGTCTCAACCTTCTTACAGTGAAGGTTTAAGGACCGGCTCCTCAAAGGGTCCAATCTGTTCCACTTTGCAAAGCTTGAAAATTGCAGTGAAATCATTAATATGTTCAGTTTTTCAATAAAAATGAGAATCTAAAAATGTAGGCTGGAGTCTATCCCGGCTGTCATATGGTGAAGGGTGGGGTCCACCTGGGACAGGCTGGCACTGCACTCCAATTGTTCATAATCCGTGTTTCAAACAGATGATTCAATAAAGCTGTACTTGCATTTCTTTGGTTTTAAAGAATGATTTTTAGGGTATAATTTTACTGATCTGGTCCACCTGAGATAAAACTGGGCTTTGGATGCAAAATAAAACAAGTCTGAGGCCCCTGGTAGTCAAATATGCATGCCATCACAACGTGTCCTGTAGCTGTGTTGTGATATCCATATTAACACTGGTCTCACTCCTAACTGGCTATTTTTTAAGCATAAAAGCAAAATCTAACAGAATAGTTTTAGTGCCTAACTTACAGTTAAAGAAAGCGAGAGTAAACAAAACACAAAACAAACCATGTACTGCAGGTTCACAGTGTTGTGATCCACCTGCCTACCTCTGTCAGTAGTATGAGCATCAGTTATAACTTAATAATCATCCATAGCTATTTCAAAGGAACTGAACTCAATAAAAGCTTCCATTATCAGCGATTGTTATTACAAAGACCTGTCTCTTTTACACCAAAGTATCCCTAAACATCTTCATCACATGTTTAAAATAATGTACAATAACAGTGTTTACTAAAAATGTCTGCCCTACATTTCTTTTGTAGCAATAATGACTTCATGAATGGCATTAAAGATGTTCTAAATGCCCCCGAATGTGTCTGACAGGTCTGATGTTTGTTTCATGTTATGTGCTGCTAAATGGATGAAAAACTCATTTCAAATCTCTTCAATAATTCATTCATCATTTTAGGATCATAAGTCATATTTTGAGGTCCAGAAAAGAAGGCTGGTTAGAAATGACTGACTTATTGATAAATAGCACAAATGGTTTTCCAATTTTGTTTTCCCTCAATGGGTTTATTAATGATGGAGAATGGAGAAAAGCAAAAGGCGACAGGAATCAATCACGCCCCCCTTCTTATATGCATTTAGCAGCAGTGCAGATGGTAAAGAGCCAGCTCATACCATCTCACTCATACAGTGTTATGCACTACGGTTCAGTCTGAAAAGCCACTGGTCAGCAAGTGTGTTGCAGACTGTGGATGGTGCAATATCAAAGAGTATAAAATATAACTGTATAAATAAACCTGACATTTAACAAAGTGTGTGGGGGCAAATGGCTATTAGAGTGGCCTCACAACACTCAGATCCACAGGTTATGAATAAAGACAGATAGTAACCAGAGATAAACAAGCAGATGAATCCGTCAAAGTAAGAAAAACTGCAGTCCCACTAATGTCCACTAGAGGCTCCAACACTGAGTCAGTATCCACACACTCCCGGGTTAAAATGTCTACCAGCACTGCAGAATTAAACTTGTTTATTGGCTGCTACAAAAAAACAGTTTGTATGGATAGTTTCCTCTTTCAGAACAACTGCATGGCTTGGCTAAATTTTTGAGGTCCACCACTTAATCTTATTAAACTGCTCATCTGTAACCTCATAGCTGCTCATCTATATGCTGTATACCCTCAGTGAAGCTATGCAACAAGATTTTTTGCTGCTGCCCTGTCAGGTTCATGAGAAATAAATGCACCAGCTCGCTCAGTAAACATAATCTGTCTTATATTCACAGTTCATCAAATGGGCACCCAGTTGCAATTGTTTGCAGAGAGAGTTTTAATTAGGCAGACTAATTGCATGTGTCTGTGCCCTCACTTGGTCTCCTTATCTGCAAGGCAGGATCTACAGCGTAGCTACTGATTATGCTAATGATCTCATGCTAATTTATCAATATATCATCTAACTTACTTAAGATACCGTCTAATTTAACAAGCTCTGCTAATTCAGTCATGCTTTATTGGTAATTAAAACACCATCATGACTCATCTAGTCCACTGTACAATATGAAGTCAAAGACTATGAAGGCTGATGGCAGGGCAAATAATAGGAAACCAAGATAATAAACATAAATACATTTCCACATATCAAATACTCATCGTCTTTCAACAAAAGAGTGTCAAGGCAAGACGCTACCATTGTGTTTATGTTTGTTTGGTGGCCAAGACCTTGGAATAACCAGCAAAGCCTCTTCACCAATCCCACACCCAGACACACTGGCATGGTACTGAGCAGGGTTATTTAATGCTTTAACAAGTAAAATTTTAAAATCTTGGAATGTTAGTAATAATGCTAGTTTTTAAGTATTATAATTAGGAATCACCCAGCCCGGTGGAGCAGCAGTTAGCACTGTTGCCTCACAGCAAGAAGGTCCTACTTTGAAATCCACCATGGTTGTCTGTCTCTCTGTGTTAGCCCTACGACAGACTGGTGATCTGGCCAGGGTGTACCCTACCTCTTGCCGTATGATAGCTGGGATAGGCTCCAGCTCCCCTGCGACCATAATAAGGATTAGTGGAAGAGATATTCCTGATGAATATTAAGAATCGAGACATCCTTCAACATGGCTCATTGTGATTGATTCCCGGATTATAGGCAAGAGGAAGGAGAACAGAGGTGAAAAAGAGACAAAAATAAGAATAATGACAAAACCGAAAAGAAAGTAATTAACAAAGTGAGAACTGGGAGGGCACCTTGGGGTAGACTCAAAACTACTGGACAGATTTTTTATATTTGGAGAAGATGACACCACCGTGTCAAGACTTCTGAAAGATGAAGATGACGAATGGATGAAATCCGCTGAAGCAAAGAAAACTGACACACAGACCAGAAAAAGGGAAACAACAGATTTTTCTCATTTCTCTCAGTCCTCTTTCCTGCCCGTGACCTGGAAAGCCACGTCTCTGTGCCACACTAAAGGATGTTTTAGTCCTAAAATGCATTTGGAGGATGGAGGAGGTTGTTAGAGGAGTTATAAACCAGGATGAACAGGTAGATCATTTACAGTCATTTACTGTTCCTTCAGGTATAATAGAGGCGTGGCACACAGCTGGAACATACCAACCAGGGAGGGAGGAGGACTCTTTAAACAACTCGTTATTTTCATTTATATCAAATTATAATAAGGGGTTACTATGATCACATACAGGTAACGCTGTGATGCAGTTATGTGATGCCTTGCTGCATTAAATTCAACACTCGTGGCTACATTTATGTCATAAGTTGTGTTACAAAGGTCTTCAAATATCTACATGAGCTGAGGACAGAAATAAAGTGTCAGATGTGCCATGTTATTCCTGTGCACTTGCGTAACGATCAGCTGATTTCAGTTTGTGTGCAGGGAGAAGGAAAAAGGTCAAGCAAAGTTGTGAGAAGTGGAAATACAGACTTTTTTAATTTCATGAAAAGACAAGAGCACGATGGTAAAGTGCAAAAACTGCGTACGGGATAGAAACAACTTCATTACGCTACTAACACAGAATGATGTTAGAGGCGAGTGCATAATGACCTCAGCCCTGCATCCACAGCCTGGTCTTCAACAGCTAACACGTTGAGCACATTGCACCCTTCCAGCCACCACCAGCGTTTCCAGTATGATCACTGTGGAGATCACAGTGAAATGCTTTTTGGCTGATTTTCAGCTTTGCTATCATACTTAAAGAGTAAAAGAAGATCTTGTGTGTCCTAGTTAGAATACAAACATCAGTGTGTAGGACAATAGCCTGAAGTGAGGCAGTCAGGTAGCCACAGTAGTTTTAATGTTTAAACTTAACCAGATAAAGTCTTTTACATTAATATCCTAGTTAGAAGTAACACTAGAAAACCTCCATCTTCTGTCTTTTTAAAGTACAAATTATTAATTTAATTGATAATTATAAACAATAATTGTGGGAAATGTGCATCAAGAAACACAAAACATTAGATTTGAGCTCCTTTCAAACCATGCTGTCCTGTCACAGGATGGCAAACTGCCAATTAAAAGTAGCCCTGAATATAAAAAAAGCAATGAGTGCTCTTGAGCCTGACATCATAAACTACAGACTTACTTAGGCCATAAAGCCCAACTTATCATGCAGTTGTGCCAAATGTCATATTTAATTGACATCACTTTAAAATGCCGTTGCCTCGATTCCTCTCTCCTTGGCTCCTCTGCTCGCACCTGTGGGAGGGACTAAAACGCAAGGAGAGGAAGTAGTGATGTACAAACGGAGAGATGAGAAAGGAGGAAAAGAATGTCACTTATCTCATAACATGGTATATGTGTGTGTGTTCATGGGAAACAGTCAGGTGAACTGTGGAGTTTTCAGTCGCCATTTCTGCCCTGGGCATTTGAAGCCTTCACATGAACGCTTATCAGAGGGAGAAAAACATTAGGACACTGAGTTTGATCCGGCATCCTCGCTGCTGACTCATCCTGAGCCACCGCTGAGCAGCATGAGACAGCACTTTGTGAGCCTCTCAGTCACTGCTTTCAAAACTCAGGGACAGACAGCACGTCCTTATTTCTTCCTCTGACTCGAGCAAATCTGAACAGACACTTCTTCTTCATCTTTGTTCCCACAGAGGGAACATTCATCACATCCCAGTTTAATTTGTCCTGGAGGCGGCAGCATAATGATGGACACTCATTCTCATAAACAGGATGTCAAGAAAACAAAAACACTTCCCAATCCCTCCTACAGCCCTCTCCCCCTCTGAAAAGGCTGCACTTAGCGTTAGTTCATTTTTTGTCAGTATCTTCAGATGTAACTGCAGGTCTGTTTGTGTGAATTTAATTACCAGGGAAACAGGAAGCTTAGTTACGCTCACGGCTGCAATAATTTAGTGGATCTTCTGTTAGGCTAAAAAGAAATGATTAACAAGGCAGATTTTTGATTACATTTCAGAATTAGCTCTGCATTTCTGAGCATTTCCTCTTCATAATCATTTCATCCTTTTTTGCTATTAACACCGTTTTAGAGATTATGATGGGATTCGCCTGATTAGTAGCTCTAGTCAGACATACAAATGTAAAAAAAAAAAAAAAAAAAAAAAAAAAAAAAAAGCCGCTGCCAAAGCTGCAGCAGCGATAACAGCAATAACCTCTTTTCATTCAGGTTCTAATAGAGGTGCGTTCTCGTGGCGCAGAGGGATCACAGAGAGAAACTGTAGCTTATTAAATTTCAAAATGAAGGACAACATGAAATAAAAAGTTCAACTGCAATTTAAACCGCTCGACTACAAGCCAAAAATACACCAGGGGGCGGCGTAACAGAGACGTGCAGGGTTAGAACAGGCCTAGCCTTTAGAATTAGACTGTTCCACAAAAATAAAAAACATACTACCAATGCAAATGCAAACAATGTCCTTAAATAACTGCATTTACCTTTATTTTATACAAGTTTTGTATTCCGTTACTTATACCTATACTTAAACTTAGCTATTTCTTGTATATTTGCTTCAAATGTTTTGATCTGATGTTTCTAAGTAACAGCCACTTTTCTGAGAGCAATATCTGATATGTTATGTTAAATTATGGGTCATTTCCAGTGTTTGTTTATTAATTAATAAGTCTAGTTATTAACGGGCCACCATGACCGAGACTGGTAGCGATTAAAAACTGGGATCATTTTCAGGGCTGTTGCTTAAACTGACTGTAAACATGAGTCAGAAATACTCTGACACGTCAATACGAACAGAAATAAAGACAGACACTTCACTCTGGCCAAATCGTGTATAATGCTGCTGTTTTTCTCATCTGCTGATGCTGCGACTTTGCATTTATTTTATGATTAATTTGTTACCTACTTTTTTTTTCTTTTTAAAAAAAATTGTTGTCCTAAGAGAAAGCCCAGCTGGATTTCATTGTACCCGTCATGGACCCAGACACCAAAATCCTTTTTTATTTTGGGATGTTTATTTTCTAGTTCTGTACCTAGTTAGTATTGTTGATAGTACCAAGGACAATGACATTAAAGATCATTCATAATAAATCCTGTTCCTGCAACTCTCTGGTGTATGGGAAACAGGAATGAGGACATAAAAACTACCCTGATTGCCTTATTAAGCACCGACATCCCAGCTCAATTATTTACCGTCTCTGTAATTTCTTTATTCTTATCATTGTACTTTCCTTGAGTTTCCCCAAGTAACCTAATCTTTATGTTGTGCTGAATTCTTCCACAAGATATACATTTTCTACTCAGAGTTGTATACTGTTACTTTTTTCATGCTTTTATACTTAAGCTAGTGATGAAACTGCTTTCTGATATAGATAAATTCTTATGTACATCTTAAGTCTAGATGTAAAATGTATTCCCTGTTACAATCCTAGTTAGTCTTTGTGAAATGAAACTCAACAGGTAAGGTTTAAAAAAAGTGCTAAAACTGATGAATGCTTGCATTGCTGGCAAAGCTATGTCAGACTCATTTCTATTGGATGTTGGACACCAGGACTGAACTTTTTTCACATGTCCAAATTTTTAAGGACAAAGTTTCTAGGCGATCTCAGGATCCCATTTCTGCTTTTTCCAGATGACGTGATTCCTTTGGCTGCATCGATTGGTGACACATTGGAGTGGTGGTTTGAAGCCACACACAAAGTGACAGAAATACATTTTGGGACCTCCAAGTCTGTCGGCTACAGAGCTTCCAGTGCTCCACATCGAAAGGAGCCAACTGAGATGGTTCAGGCCAGGACATCACCTGTGTTTTGGGGATGTCCAACTGGAAGGAGACTCATGGGCGCATAAAGGACATGCCATAGAGATGATGTCTCTCAGCTGGCTCATGAACGATTCCCACCAGATGGGCTGGAGAAGTTTGTCTAGATGTGTAAAAGTACACGATGCCCTGATAATACTACATAACAAACAGGATAGTCCCTGTGTGAAGGCAATGAGGCCACTTTTACTGCTATCATCCACTTTGATAGTTTGATGAAATCTCCCTCAAACTCCAGGCCGACTGTGCAAATGGCTCATCTTGACATTTAGGCTATTCAACAAAGCTCTTTCTTCAGTGTCTGGAGCCTATTGATTACCCTCACACTCTAATTGAAGTAGATGGAGAGTGCAAGTTGCTCTTGTGCAAATGGCCCACTATTTACAACACATAGCTCTGACAGCAGCAGCAGCCTCATTCACCCAAACCGTCTCCATGTGGCTCTCACCAGCAGACCTGAACCTGTTAATAAAGACCCAGTGGGCTCATTTTAAGAGCAGCTCACTCAGGTCCCGATCTGCTGCCGGACTCAAAAGAGAGGTCTTGAAATGACTATGCTAATGTCCTTCTTTGTGTTGCCTTTATTATGGCCTGTGAGGACTGTGGAGAGACGGCTGCTTCATTGTATGAAAAAGACGTCAAATTATTAATTTTACTTGGTTTTGCTGCAAGCCTACATTACGCAGCAGTGTTTGGGAACAATTGTTATTTCTATTGTCATTTTCAATTGGCCGTGAACACTTTATTCAAATGGGTGTGGTAATTTTAGACGGCTCATTCTTCTGTTACATAGCAGCAGCAGGGGTTAGAGAGGACGAAATCATGAGGTTACATAAGACATTTTAAATCTTTAACGTTGTCGTGCAGCATTGTATGTGAACTCGATGACATCCTCTTCTATTTAAACCTGCAGTCATATGACAGCACCAACCGAGGTGACTGTTTCATGACACTTCATCTCTAGAAACATATCTGCATAGAAACACACAGAATCTAACCAATTACATTTGACCAAAGGAGGTGTGTTTGCTCAAAAACATTATTGAAACCATTGGTTATGACCCGAGAATGAGTTTGTTTTTTTATTATCCTTTTTTAACCCCTCAAGTGATAAACTATGTTGGCTAAAATGACTATTTTGGCTAACTATTTTGGTAAATGTCATTAATTACAGTTGTCATTCATCAATTTTAAACTACAATTTAACTCAATTATTTACACAATCATCTTCTGTCAGTTCTTACAAAACAAATTTGCTTTGTCTAACTGAATGTTTGAGTGACTTAATATTACTGTATGCTTGCATTTTAACACCAAAAAATGCGAGAAAGGTGGATAAAACCTGTCAAAACATGTTTTTCTTTTTAACATTGTTTTCTGAAATTTCCAAACTTTTAGATTAATGTGACTTTGACTTGAAAATGTCAAGTCATTGAATTATTGTGTTTTAGTTATGATGCAAATAGAGAAACTGTCACTTGTATTACATTTGTAAATGATTAAACTTCTGATAAAAATCCTACTGAGGAAACAGTTGATCAACTGCAATTCACACAGCATTATCGTCATAGGCTAAAGGTGGAATAGTAACCAATATCACTAATGGGGCAAATTTCACTGCCTGACTCATCAAGTCCCATGAGGCTTTGTTGTTTATTTGTGGTGTATGCATTAGAAACAGAAATTGGAAAATAGTGGAAAGTCCAGATTGTCTTGTTTGTGTCATTGCTGGGCTTTTGTTGTCCTGGGAGTCTCGGGCTACATCTTTGGCTGGCTTTTCTTATACTACATCACACTGAGATGAACCAAGGCCTGAGGATGAAGCGCAATGGTCCCACAAATGTGTCCATCTGCATACGTGTTTTCCATTTGCACAGTGAATGGAAAGGAGTCTTCACATACCACAAACCTGCAACTGTTTAGTACTTTAAAATCACAACTGCACATTACCGGATGTGGATGATGTATGTCGGTCAATTGCTTATTTGTTGACAAGTGAGTCGGAATAGGGAGGGAGTTCACCGGGAACGGGCAAGGCATGGAAAAACCATAAAAGACCAAAAATACTACATGGAAACTACAAACAGTGGCTGCAGTGGACACTTGTCATTGTTTTTAACACTCGATTTCACTTTAGCTTTTTGTATGTTAGAACACACTTCTCTGCCATTGGCTGCAGTGTATTGTACCAAATATTGTATACACTGCCTCCACTGACAACAAAAACTCTCTGCAGACAGACTACCCCCACTCAACCCTAAAACAAGCATTCGTCAGCAGACAAACTGAGAGGTTCCAGGTTGAATGTGAGAAGAGGTCAGAGGGCTGGTGCACTATGAAGCAACATTAATGGGTTTGTGAAATCTGTTGAGCTTACAGCCAGCTTTCTAATATCATGACTAGGGATTGTGGACCGATTCTCGTAGAGAACCAGTTGTCAGTAATTCAATTCCTTGGTATTATTGGTCCGCCTGCCTATCAATTCCACTCATCAGTTCGACCTGCACTTGCACTACAACCAGCTGATAACTTTTATTTTTATTGCACAATGCATTTGTTTATCTGAATACTGTTTATTCAGATAAACTTTTCCAATAGCGGATGTCAATATTGGCTAAAATCTGAAATAAAGTTTCTAGTCTTAGCTTTATATAATCTTACAAAAAAGGAGGAGATTCCTAATATAGTCATCTCAGGAATTAAAGACCCAGCTACCTGCTTTTCAAGCCTTCTTTTACCAAGGAGAAGTAATTGAAATGGCTGGTTTCAGATGAAGTCTGAACTCCACCAAGGCCCACTGAAGGAAAATATAAATCACTGTGATAAATGTGAAGTGTGAATCATTCAATGCTACTCTAGTGGAGTCTAAGAATAAAAATACAGAGCTGGAATGAAAATATTAGGTCCCCTTTAACATCAAATAGACTCATTCCTGTTGTTAACATATAAATACACAGAGTAAGCCAATAATTCTACAGTCACCTCTTTTTCTGATTTCTGAGTCTTGAGTTTCCAATTAAAGCCTTGGTTTTAATGAAGTCTCTACTTGGAGTGATGCTTCAAAGAGTTTGCACAGTGAGTTAGCAAAATGACAGCCAATTAACCGAAAGTGCCGGGCACCTGCTGCGGCACAACCTGCACTTTTATCACCCGGACACCGCTGAGCCCAGTCAGCACACAGCTCATCAAGGCGTCTCTTAAGAGCTCAAAATGCAATTTATGGCACGTTAAAGGCCCTGCACGGTCAGGCTCACACTAGGTTCTGCTATTTGTGAACCATGCATCCATAAAACGAGTTGGTGACAGACTTGCTCCTCTCTACACATACAGTCAGTGACAAGAAAAACTAATGTGTGATGAATATAGTAGAAAAAGGAATCCATTTAAGATAACTATACTCAGTGGAAATGTACCTGGAGAGAACCCACGCAAACATGAAGAGAACATGCAAACTCCACGGAGAAAGATGGGCCTGATAGTGGAATTGAACTCAGGACCTTCTTGCTGTGAGGCAACAATGCTAACCACCATACTGCCCCCTTTTCTTTTTTTCTTTTTTACCAGTATTGTAATATTACATGTGTAGTATGCATGTGCACAATTGCTTTTTAATGGCAGAGACTGACATAAATTACTTAATTTAGAAAAGCTTGAGACTTTTAATTCAAACTAAAAATACTCTTCTGCAAAGTTTATATTATTTCTGTGAATCTAAGGGGTTTTGATGTTGTTAGTGCAAAATATGGCTGCACAAAATGTTCTTAATAAACCTATTACTGTTGCAGTACTTGATACAGGGGTGTCAAATGAGCAGCCCAGTTTTGATAACTGGCTCACCAAGGGCCAAACTTAATAATTATTTCAGCAAACGTTTTCAAATTGTAAACAAATATGGTTTAAAACAGTGTTTCTGTCGCTGCCTATGCACACGGTTGTTGAATTTAACTGCACCTATGAAATGAAATTATTTGCTTGGATTATGTTTTTGCTTCGTGAACGTTATAACATAAATATCATCCCATAAAATTACTTCTGTGCCTTTAAAAATGTATGTAAAAACATTGCTATAATTCCTAAACAGGTAATCCATTACTTTTGTTAAATTCCTTGAGTTAAAGCTGAGAGTCTGCATCCCTTTCACATCTTTATTGTTTTATTTTAAAAACCCTGTGGTGGTGGCAAACTTACAAAGATTGTGAAAAGAGTCCCTTTGTCTTTAAAAAAAAAAAAAAGGGTAATGTGAAAAGTGAAGTTTTCACAGGAGTTGTGCAATCCTGCGAAAAACAAAATGCTCCCCACGATACAAGTTACTGCCATCTTTAGCAGCAACAACTTGAAGTACTGGTTTTCTCCCTGACTTTATCAGTCTCTCACATTGCTGTGGAGGAATTTTGGCCCACCCTTCTTAACAGCGTGGCTTCAGTTCAGTCAAGTTTGCATTTGGCATTCACTTATGTGCAGCTCTCTTTAAGGTCATTTCAGTGAGGTTAAGGTCGGGACTTGGACTGGTTCATTGCAACAGTGTGATTCCTTTCTTTTTCAGCCAATCAGCTGTAGTTTTGCTGCTGTGCTTGGGACTGTTGTCCTGTTGCATGACCCAATTTCAACCAAGTACTAACTGTCAGACAGATGGCCTCACATCTGACTCTAAATACTTTGTTATACAGAGGAGTTCACGGTTACCTCTGTGACTGCAAGGTGTTCGGGTCCGGCAGCTACAAAACAACGCTAAATCATCACCCATCCACTTGGCTTTTGCAGTTTCTCTGAGCATTGGATGGTGCAACAGTGGTATGAATTTGCTCATACCTGAATACTCCAGACCAGCAAACAGCCAAAACCTCTGCCTTTATAGAGTTGTTCACTGTTGCTGATAATCAGTTATTCAAGTGCATTTGTTTAGCGACCCCATGTTGCTACTTGCCCTCATAATTCCCATGGAACCAGTAAGAGTGTACTTAGTTTTTCACAGAAGTGCAAAGAGTGCTGTGAAAAGTTTTTTCCCCAATGACTGTATTCCAAAGAAAATTGATGGCATAGCCAATAACTCAAGGTTTTTTTTGAGTAGATGAAAACAGATGCACACAAAAGTGGACAACGAACACACATACAGAGATAAAACTACAATAAACTTCCAACAGCCTCTTCCTGCTGATCTCTGTCAAGCTGAATAATACACTAACTTGTCCATTCAGCCCTGAAGCTGTGTGCCAAGTCGGCAGGTAAAACCACTGCTGGTCACTCTGCAGCAGGCATCATGGAATACCCTCCAGGTCTTGGCAGCCAATCAGAGCAGAGCAGTGCTTTTTACATGGGCCTGGTTCCCACTTGTAGGAGACGGCTAAAAATAATGCAGTGCGTGTCATTCTTTTGCACGACACTGAGATGAGTGCTCAACCCACAGGAGATGGGCAGATATCCAAAATTTATCAATGAATGAGGTAGCTGAGAAGAATATGTGGCTATTTGTGGTTGTCCTCACAGGGAAAGGAGAACAGAAAGATCTGGAGGAGATACAGACCTGTGGGAGAGATACTGACTCCTGCATCTGTGCACTTGTTTATTCATAGTCACAGCAGCCGGTACCCAGAACCCAGCGAGAGGATGCCAAAGAGCAGATGGCCTCCAAATGATTTTCCAACAGTCTAAGTTAACAAATGATATGCATATTAACAAATCAAAAGAAACTGCTACCAATTGAGAAGCCAAAAATGTTTCTGTCTAAAACTTTTCAGTTTCGTGCTGGTAAAATTATATTAACAGCTAACAATCACAAACTACCTGTATGTGAAAATAATCACAAATTCCAAGTTCACATTCTGCTCTCATTAGCATCACATGCAGTTTACGTCACCTAATGCCATGTAAGGTTTTTGTGTGCCTGGATGAACTGAAGTAAAAGTTCACACTGTACATTTTTCATACTGGTAAATCCCAAGACTAAGCCACTAGACATGAAAATGCCTCGAGCAAAATGTGGGACTCTGCTTCATCATCACACAGGTGGAAATATGCACCAAGCAAACACACATCTGGTCCGAATACGCTGGAGTCGATAAAGCCTGTCAACTGCCCATCACAAGCAAAGAAGGGTAGGTTGGGTTAAGCTTATTTCTTCTTAACAAATCCACCATTTCCAGTTGCATATTTTTATTCTTGTAATCTGTTGGAACTACTGGAGATACTGACTCCTGCATCTGTGCACTTGGCACGAGTCAGTCCTTATAGAACCTGTACTAGGCTTTGGGTGATAAAACCATCATGATAGTTATCGCAAAATAACTTTTCTCCTATAGAAATATGAGATAGGTTCAATATAAAGTCGACAGAACCTATCTTCCCTGTTTTGACAGATGACACAAAAAGCCAACAACAATGAGAATAGCCCTGAACAGAACCAATCGTGTTGTTGGAATAGATTTGGAGCCAAGTCGGGTTAGGTTGACACACACAGCGTTGGAGGAGCAGCTACTTATGCTGCTGTTTGGGCTACTGTAGCCGTACTAGGGCTGCCACGATTAGTCGACTAGTCACGATTACGTCGACTATCAAAATCGTCGACGACTGATTTAATAGTCGACGCGTCGTTTGAAGCTTTGTAAGATCACAAAAGACGCAGGAATAAGTAGTAGGATTTAAGAGTGTAATAACGGACTGAAACAGAAGATGGCAGCACTGCATGTACAAGGATGCCAGCTGCCGTTAAACCCCGAAGAAGAAGAAGAAGAAGCTCTGTCCCAGAATTCATAGCGCAGCCCAGCTCAGTTTCCAACAATGGCGGCAGCTAGTTAGTTTTAATATTACTCTTATTATTCTTTCTAGGTCACAAAATAAACGTTTAACATATTTTCAGGCGAGATTGTAACTGTGTAAACCTCAAATATCTGCTCAGTTTATCAAGACACCACATATTTTCAAAAGCGCTCCGACGTTTTCGGAGACGTCTGTTACCCACTAGCTCGATAGCTAGCCGGGAGCAAGGCTCACTAGAGCCCGTGAGAACACCGGACTCCCGGCAAATCGTTTTCAAACCCACCTCCGTCTTTCGCTACTCAGGTTAAACGTATATAAGTCACTTAGATAACTTAAAAATGTTATTGTTTGGCTTTTTCCAGTATTTTATTTGTTCCTGAGTAAATCGGTTTGGCTGAGATTAAAGTTATAGTTTTTACACAGCTGAATAAACGTCAAGCAGACAGCTGATCATCAGAAGTGTGAGATGCTCGAGAATATACTCCGGTGTCCTGTTATATTTTAGATAGCAAGGAGTTTATTAAACTTCACCGAAACAATCTGCAAATTTCATTAAAATTTAATAAACTATCATCTTGTCTTTATTTTTAGTTAGCACATACCTTAAACACTTAAAGCTGTAAGCTAATGATAGTTATATAAGAGCAGATGCTGCTGGTGCAATAAGCTGTATGTTTTACGTCCAATGGATGCATGATCTGATTAGTCGACTAATCGCAAAAATAATCGGTGACTAGTCGACTATCAAAATAATCGTTTGTGGCAGCCCTAAGCCGTACACACCGGTACACATATTAGATGTACGAGTGTGAGCGACATAAAAGAAAATGACAAAAGAGAATGCTAATGAAAACTCAGGGGACAGCTTTAGCGAACACGACACCCCAACAGACACAGACCGAGACTCAAAAGACAAGGACACTGTTACAAAGAGGGTCCAAGGAATATGGTAGTGTGAAGAGATTTGGGCGATATACCCTCCTAGGACCTGGCGTCCACATATGTGGACATAACATTTTGGCTTATTTAGACCAAAATACTCAATTTTTCTCTACATGGGCCTGATATCCACTTACGAGGACATTACACTGCTACTGTTCTATCAAAATTTTAAACGAATATCCTCATATGTGGCTCTTATTTTTCTTAAAAACAAAAATGAGGTAAAAAAAAAAAAATCTGGTAATTCTTTGTTTTTACATTCATCGGGCCCCAATATACCCAAATATCAAAGAGAAATTAAACACGCATGTCGTGGAAGAGTTCGGGTCTTAGGAGGTTAAAGACCAACTGTAAACTGTCAGAAGCAAATTTCAATAAATTCAATAAATGGAAGGTGCCGTGAATCTTTTTTAACACCTGAACCGATGCTTTCCTTTAGAGCGCACACAATGAAAGACTTTTCACTTCCAGACTACTGTACCATGCATTGCAACAAGGAAACGCAGTGACATCACAACTGCAAAAATGTCAGATTTGAGCAGCTGATTGAACTAACTAATCCTCATCACCAACTCCATAGCCACTAACATTTCCCTCTGATGGCTTTTTCCAGGTGCACGCAGAGTGTAGAGAGAGAGAGACGAACAGCTACCACAACGCATCCATAGACGAACCTCACTGCTCACTTCACTGTGATAGTACTGCCCTTTGCAATAAATATTCATTTATTTATTCTTTTAAGTGAACGACGGCTGAGTGAATATATGAGTTTGTTTGTTTACATTTAAAGGTTTTTTTGAATTTGTACTGTAGATATTTTTTTGATATTTTATTTTAGTTTTCCACATTTAGTTAGCATTCTTCTTAACCACTTAAATTTAAAATATAGTTATACAATTTTTCAACAGCATGTTTATTATCTTGTTTTCTTCACTTAGGAGTAAAAAGGAGCCTTTAAGCTTGACAATGATACAGTGATTTAAATATATATTGCCATATATCTATACTGGTCAACTTTAGGTTTCGCAAAGCAGCTCATCTTCCATCTGAAACAAGCCACTTTAAGGCCACTCCCCCTTTAAGCCAATTCTCTTCTGATTTGTTTCTGTTTATACGAGGCAGCCAATCAGAAGAAAGCTGGTTGTTTCAAACAGAGGATTCTCTGAAGCTACATCATTATTTTTGAGTCATGCAAAGCTACTCATTTCCAAGAATAAAAGTAATGAGCTCAAAGTAAATACAGCAGGTTAATATCCACAAGAATCTTAATGATGTCAAAATATATATTTGTCAAATACTTTGGGAATACCTGCTAACGATAGCGTTAGTAAGTAATTAATATAAGGAACATTGTATTTATTTTGTATATTTAATTTTGTATAGCTTTTCTTTATTCAGTCATTCATTTCTGAATATTTATTTTCTGGCTGCATCCGAACACGCTGACCCATGTAGACCAATCAGAATCAGACAGAAACAAAAAGAAGCATCAGATTTAGATCACAGATCGGCACCGTGGCAGTCTCAGGAATCTGTGCAGTATTGATTATTTCTACAATGCCTGTCACATGAACTACACCTGCAGAAAAAAAGGGACTATGGACGGGACATCCATTTACCAATACCTCTGAATAATGGATGAAGATGCTTTCAGACTCAAAGGCTGAGTCTCCCGTGCACACACAAAGCACTCAGAAAGCCATTTCAGCTCCTATGCAGCCTAATGAGGCATTTGACTTTACTAAAAGCAACAGCAACAACAACAATACGGCTACATACACAGCAATAACACAATCCCGTGTCCACCTAGGTGTGACACCAGCTTGGAGGTATATAACTCTTTGGTGTTTGTGATTGCCTTGGGAAAGAAGACAGAAGTCATATTTCTGCTGTTTGCGGCCAGAGGGCTTCAGAGAGACGAACATGACGTTTTAATGATTAAATTAGATTTCATTCTCAGAAGGCAGAGAGCAGCTGGAGGCTGCAGAAATGAAACTATTTTACCCAGTATCCTGTCAGAAAACCAGGACACTGCTTTCATTTCCAGTCATTCACACATATCTAGTGAAACTTGGTTCACTACATCATTTTTAAAAAGTCCTACTTATGTTATATATCGAGGATGAATCTCATTCTAAACTGAAAGGCTCGCCTCTCAATGGTGGTAACATCTGCAGTTAAATGATCAGCATGACGTGTGGTTGTTGGGAAATCAGAAACACACCCAAATTTCTGGTCAACTTGTTAGATAAGAACTATAGCAGATGTAATAAAAGATGGACATAACTTAAAGGTATAAAGATTGAAGCCGATGAGGAAGAGCCTTAAATCTGCATTCTTTCTAATCGTCAGCAGTGGGCACTTTCTCTGATCGCAAGTAAGAAAATGTTCCTTCAAACTGGTCGGTGACTCGCTGGAAACCACCGGTCACAAGAGAAAAATGTGTATTAATTAAAAAGTGGTTGCAAGGCTTAACTAGGCTTCATATGAATATAAATATAGTCAAAGATCATAAAGATGTGTGACATGTTCTGCATTGTGCAAACATTTTAGAGTGGACTATGATGAATAAAATTGACTGTGAGGATTTAAACCGGTGGCAGACTGTCAAAAGAGGGCGCTATGGTGCCGCCCCCATAAAAATATTGCAAGGAAAAAAATCCACCACAAACAAAAAATTACAAAAAAACAGCATACATTACAAACAAGTACAGTTTGCTCATACAACATGTGCCTGCCAGAATCTGTTGCGAATCTTCTTTTTTTTTTAAATTGTAAAAAATTTAAGAAGTGTTAAACTGTTTGTTGCTTTTTTCTCTCACCTGTAAGATGCTTTATTATCTGACTCGTCACACCAAATTGCGTTCCACCCCAAACACATTTTTTACCATGAGCTGCCACTGATCTAAACTGTTTGCATACTCTTAATTATCACATACCGTATTTTCATTACCCAGGTGTCCATATCACCACCTGTTAATGGAAGTACGAGGAAAACGGGAATATATTTAGCTCATACTGGCCAAAGTGCAGATGTTTTAACATCATTTGATGTCCTGACAATGAAATATGCAGCTGTTTTTATCACCTGGAATAAATTATTCTATACTCTATATTCTATACCTATTTGCAAATCAAGATTGTTTAAACTAATGTTGATTTTGCCACTTTATGAGTTATTACAGCTACATGCAGCACTGTAATGCATCAGGAGCGTGAGGTTTGGACAGAGAAAACAGCCATTATGTTTTCCAAGACAAGTAATACAATCAGGAACACACTGTGTTTAAAGCTCCTTTCCCTGACTCTGGCAAATGTCCAAACGGGTAATTCCATAGAAAATTAAGCAAACGTGAAGAGACCCACCTGACTCCTTTAAAATTAGCTGATTCTGAATATATTAAAAACTAGTTTTGACACAGAAGGAATGACAGCTTGAAGATGAGCCTGGTATCCAAATGTAAGAAACCAAAAGCACTTGTTTTGATCAGCCTCCTCCACTCATGAAGCTTTCAAGTGAACCAAAAATGCACTTTCTTACATTTTGTCCAGTGAATTACCAAAAACAGATCCAACATCAAGGGTAGTGATGCTTGTTTGTCACATTTCTATTTAATTAATGATCATTTAGAAGTCATTCGTTCAAATTTTTATCACAATTAATTGCAAATGTAAAAGTGAAATGAGGTCAAAGTGGTACGCAGGGGTTAAAGAATGTAGGACATCTTGAGTTTGTTTTCAGCAAAGCTTCAGATTTTTTTTGCTGGCTCACAACCAGAAGTTTGTAACAAAATGTAGCTTTGATATTTTGAAACTGAGCACAGCAAAGAAATGCTGACTCAGGGCTAATCACAGGCTATGAAATTCAAGTCAGATTTACCTGCAGTAGAAACAAAACAAGCATTGAAGCCAGTGTGTTTCAGATCAAGGATTGCCTTCGCAAAAAAACAAACAAAAAACAAACAGAGAGAGAGAGAGAGAGAGAGAAAAGACTTGAAACAGGGTCTGAAGACAGTTTCCTGTCCATGAACAGAAAGACAAAGTGAGCTCTGCAGAGGGATGTGGAAAGGGAGAAAGATAAAGGATAAATGCAACAACACATAGTAATACTGTAACTAATATGCAAAGATAGGTACCAAATAATCATAAAACTACTGCTTGGAATATTTTAATTACTTACACCTTTCTGTAACCTGGCTGGAACCAGTTTTACTCAGCAGTCTGTGTTACCGTCATTATAAGACTCAAATATGTTTTGTAGCTCCATACAGACTTTTTAAGCAAAATTTGCTCAAAAATGGCTTATTTGGTAGTAAAGGTTGCGACACCTGCTATAGACAAATTACAAAACTTAGCCATAATCTTCTTTTTTAAACTATCTGTTTAGGTCGTCAACACTAGACATAAACACTAGACCCAAACTCCCTAGAAGCTTTGGGAGATGATTATGATTTTTTGAGTTCTTTCTTCCTGTTTTTTGTAACATTTAATGTTTTTGGAAGTTTTTGGGTCTCTGTTTTGACATTGTTGTTGGTCTAATCTCCCCGGTGTTTTTTGCTGATTCATTCCCTGGCTCCCTGTGTTCACATTTGGATTTCTGTTTGTTCCCTGCCTGTATTTTTTGACATTTGCAACAACTCATTAAAGGTTTGCTTTTCACCTGTTTTTGTGTTCCTCGTGTCCTGCTTTTCTGATCCTCTCCACACCCATTTATGTCAGTTTTACTGTTTGGTTTTTTTGTTGTTGTTTTTTTTACGATATTTTAGGGCTGGGTTTCTGCATTGCCTTCCTCTGCAAGTTGTCTTGCAGTGATTCATTTCTTTGCCCGCTGAGTTAGATTTAATGCTCCCTACTATGTTAAACTGCAGTGATGAATGTTCAGCTTGCCTCCACTCTATAAATCCCTGCAGGACCTTCTGCATGTTGCTCACACTGGCATCTCAATGAGACAATATATTCCTGCAGTCACATCTACTATATTAATCAGTGCTTGAAAACATTTGTTATTCTAGAATTGATAAAAAGGTTTAAAAACCTCATTAGTCAAAGAGAAAAAAAACCCCACCACGCCTTGCATCCCTTTAGCGCAGGTCAAATGAAGGCTTCAGCAGGATGCATTCAGCCCCATGATGAGGACTCATCTGGGAAGCTGGAGAAAGGGTAAACACCGATGGAGACCTGCTGAACTCAGTCAAGTGTCACACCCCATGCCGGGTAAATGACAGCCTTCCTCCACAGCGGGGATTTTATTCACCGAGCCGTTCTGTTTGAGCAACTGGGATTAAGTTGAAATGGGATTCTCTGCCTTTCTCCTTCAAAAGATCTCACATTAAGCAAGAACCCAATCTGTCTCTAAGACACACAATTTAGAGAGAACAGTCTGAAAACAGCTTCTCTGCCTGAATAATGTCAGGCACTTTCAAACGTTCCTGGATCCTTGTTAAACTTGATCTCTAATACAATAGGGTAAGACGTTAGATTTGTAGACGGGCAGCACCCACGCCCGCCGCTTTATCTTTGTAAAAGTGTGTCGTCAGATACATCCTAAATCTTCCCCTCACACACTGAGAGGGTGAACTGAATCAGACGCTTTCTCTACATCACTGCATGGGCAGCACACACATTTGTTTTATTCTGGGCAGAGTGAATAAGTGAGGCTGTGCTTTTCCCATGGGCCTGTGAGAACACACCCGCTCAGCTGTGCAGCATAAGTACTGTACACAGAGCTACCATTGCTCTGCTTGGTATTCTCTGACTGCAAACCAACCACTGCAGAACTGAAAACACTTAGACAAACATTAAAATTACAGTTTGGAACACAAAAAACAGCTATCAACATAATATCAGACCCCTAATTATTTTTGAAACATTATGGTATGCACTTACAAATGTGTTGCAGCAGACATAAGCACTTAAGACAATGCTGGTTAGGCAAGGTGAACAATGTCTGAGCGGCAAAAACAGCACTTGCATCATAGTCAGTATAAAGGTGGGTCTGAAAAATGAGACCTGCCTTTTTTTTTTACCATGGTCACCAGGGGCACCTCTCCTTAGGGTTGTGTAGAAGTCGATGGGCAGACGATGGTTGGTCCAGGAAGAGTGCAAAAACGTAAAATACTTTCAGATAGAGTGGAAGTCACAGATTGAAGACTTTCAGCACAGAAAAGACGGCAAGCACATGAAATGAAATGTAAATTTCAGTCAGGTCCATGCAACTTGGAAAGGTGTGTTAGTCATTTAAGGCGTAGTTCACATGGATGAAGGGATTTGATAGATAGGCACCAAAGATTAGTGTCACATCTCAGTTTCTAAACAAATGCTTGACATCATTACAATTTCCATCTCTACTTCTCAGTCATGGCGTAGACTAATGGCCAGTGTTTTTGTGGAACATAAAAACGATACATTAAAGTTGTCCCGTGCTGGCTAAATGAACTCTGTCTCACTGTAGTAAAGGTCAGAGAAAAACTGACCTTTACTACTATTATTTTGTTGTTGTTTTTTCTTTTTTTTATAATTTCTTGCAGTGTTTTTAATATAAATACAAGAATGTGGTTCAGTTTCACTTTGTCAAAGCGGTTTTCTATCTTTTTTCATTATCCGTCCATCCAGCCATCCATTCTTTTCTGCTTATCCATTTCAGGGTTGTACGAGGGGTGGAGCCTACCCCAGGTACCATATGTGTCACGGTTCTGGGTCAGTTTTGACCCAGTATTTTGAGTTTTCATGTTTTGGTTTGATTTTGGATTTTTTGGTTATCTTCTTGATCTATTTGATGATGATGTTCTATGTTCCAGCTTATTCTGGTTTATTTTTAGTTCTGCCCGTGTTAAGTCTGTGTTTCCTAGTCTGCGTCCTTGTGTATTGTTTCCTGTTTTATTTTGAAGGATTGTGTCTTATATCAGTGTGTCCAGCTTTGCTCCTCTTGTCTCGTTAGCCCCAATTTCTCCCAGCTGTGTCTCCCTCCTGTTACCCATTCCCTGATTACCACCCTGTGTATATTAGCCCTGTGTTTTCCTCAACCCAGTGTTGCGTCGTACCCTCAGATCCTGCCTGTGTGTTCCTACTTGGTTTCATGGTTTGGTTTCTGTTTCATGCCAGCAATAAAAGCTGTGGTTTTCAGTTACATTTCGTTTTGGAGTCCTGCATTTGGATCCACATTTCCACCTGCCCGCACACAGAGCCCTGACAATATGGTGAGAGAATATATATTTGGATACAGAGTGCCATCACTTTCTCATTTTATCCAATAAATTTGGTCATTTGTGTATGAATTCCTGAGTCATGTCCATAAACATTTTTTCTAAGGGAACATGTCTTCTTTTGAAAATCTAGCCAATTCATTCTTGAGTGAGCATTTGTGCCACATATGAAGAAATTCCCTGAAGGCCCTATACGAGTGAGACAGAAGAACAACCACAAAACCATATGCCCTCCGTCCATGGTTATCACCAGAATGAAAGCATAAAACAGGTAATGAGCCCCAGCTGCTTGGAATATAAAAAAATAACAGTCTGCATTGTTGCCCTAAAGCCACAGATAAAGGGACTAACTTAGACTATTAATGGCCAGCTGAGCCGATCAATAGCAGATCAAAGCTATCAGGGAGTCATTTCCCTCAATCCGTAAGAGAAGAATACTTTCTGGGAAGATGCAATTGAAATGAAAGAAGAGCAGCTATCTTTAGATGGAGGTAGATTGGCAGATACTACAGCAAACACAGATGCTACTCAGGGAATGAAGACTAGACAAAGTGCCAGTGTTGAACAGCCAATCTGCAGTTCCTCAATCATAGAAAACGCTACAAGCTCAGTCTCCAGCTACTCATTTTTAATGATTCACTTTTAGAATAGGAGGCGGTGGGAGAGGCTGAAATCCCAAAACAGCAGCTCCTCTTTACATTTAAAGACTCCAGAGATTTAAAGCTGTATTTATCCTTTACATTCTTTTAGTTAATGACAGTTTTAGTCAAATTAGTGAATCTCAAAGGAGATGATGAGTTAAATCAAACCCAGCGGGACCTCGCCTGTTCTGTTCCACCCATCACTCACTTGACGCCGTCTAGTCTTACACACTCTTGCACAACATGAAAGATTTTGTTTTGATTAACTTTGGAGATGGCAGTGGATTTAAAGTTGTCTAGGAATGACTTTTGCAATACTGATGAAACATGTTTGTAGGTGAAGCATCAAATTATCTTTCAAAACAAACTAATGTGGATCATCTGGTCTCAGGTGTTGTTTTTTATAGAAGGTGGGTTTGTCTCTGTTTATCTAGAACTCTCAGTAAGATTTTTGACTGAACACAATGTAACCTCCATCGTTTCAGTTTTATTGTCTTTATCTTCACTAACCCCCCAAAACAGAGCCTCAGTTTTCTGGCTCCATTCAATTCTAAAGTTATAGCAATGCTCCATGTTTGTAGAAATCTATAAGTCAGAAGATGATCTCTGGTATCTATGAATTTTACATTTTTAAACTTACTTTCTTTCAGATGCTCAACAACTTATCGTACAGCCCCAGTAACAGGTCAAATGGGAATATGAAATTTGACACTGGTTTATAGAATCAGTAAAAACTAAGCAAGCCTGTCATTTCTAAGTATATTGAAATATTGATTTTAAGAAGGTGACTGGCACCTTCCTTTCTTCTGGGGCTCTATTTTAAACTCAAAGCACTGCAGTGCAGAAAGCAGAGCGAGCTATAACTACACAGAGGTGAAGATTTCTGAACACGGAAGTTACTTTTAATCACCTGTAGGTGTTTTCTTTAATTTATTTATTTATTTTTTTAAATCCCATGAGTCAACTTCACTCCCACCACTGAAAATTCAATAGGTTATTAACTATTCCTACTATTAGACCGGCAGGGGTATTTTGCAGCTTGAAATTACGGTGCTAAAGCCGGATAAATATAGATTTATTTTTTTTGTTTGCAAAGGTGTTACATAAAGTTTTAAGGAGCTGGAACATTTGTGACGACAGGAATACAACAAACAAGTCGACCCACGCTGAAAGCACACACATTCTCTACATATTTCATCTACAACCTCCTCTGATTCACAAAGCGAGAATTTCCCATCAACTGATAAATGTATGAAACCCGGATTTGCCAACGTTTGAATGAGCTCTGAGGCCATTTACTGCATGGCTACCATTTACATTCAAATGTTTTATATTCTCTATACTCCTGAAAGAATGAGCCGCTTGCATATTTTACCTTTATAGTATTTATGGCATATAGCATACAGTAAAAATCTTTCCTACCATAAATGTCTCTGTCTGCTTCCATAGATTTAAGTTTTTTGCAGGAATGGTACCAATTTTATGGCGAGGACAATGAAAAGTTGTGTAACATCCTTTTTTTTTTTTTCTCACATCATTAGTGCAATTCTAATCACTAAATTTGCTCACTCAAGTGTTTTTGAAATATTCAAACATCTACAAACCAGATGTTTATTCAGATTTACTTTGAAATTGAAGCATGGCAACAACAAAGGATGAAAAACAGCGTGACTATGATGACTTCAATGTAGTCTGTTATTGAAAAAAAGCACCACAGAGTCAGCAGCTGATTTATATTTTTGTGTTAAAATGATATCAGCAGACTAACACATAATTCACTCAAATGTGCACTATTGAAAGAAGCAACAGAGAAGGATGTACTAAATAAATGTCATTTGCTCATATAGTTCATGTTCTTTACTAAAAATGTTGAAAGGAATGACATAAGAAACATTTTAGAAGAAAATGTTCTTATAAGAACATTTTTAGAATATCATATCATGGATAAAGGAAAAAGTATAGATAGGATAAACACCAACAGAGGCATTAGAAAAGTATTCCTGTATAGAATAATTAAGAAATTGGTTAATGAAATTCCCCATTTGTTCACATTAAGGTCAAGTGGTTGAGTGTTAAAGGTACACAAAATCAGAAATAATAAATATTTAAAAATACCATAAAATTGGTGCAAATAGAAGCCATCAAACCAAGAACAGGAGTCAAAACTGAGCCACAGGCAATAAAGCTAAAAAAAAAAAAACATTACAGTGGTTTGACTTGTCTGTTCTTGCTACAGACTTTTTTGCACTACCTTCTGCTTGTCATTGTGCACAACAAGCTGTATGTTATTGACACGTGTGAAATACACGGTTTGTGGTTTCAGAACCTGAAAGTGAGAAATTGTTGGCTGGTGTATGGCAGTCTGTTGTGAGCCTAACCCCAGAGTTTCATTTGCTCAGAAAGCTGCTTCCTCGAGACATACTGATTGATGCATTAGACAACTAACTGAGCCCTACTTTGGAGCATGTCGGTCCGGTGATTCAGGAGTATTTTGAAGCCAGCGCTGGTTTGTACAGTGGTAATCTCTGTGCAGCAAAGGGTAGAAGATGGCATTTTGATTCAGTGAGCAAAAGCTCATGGCGGCCAAGAGGATGTGTCTTCCAAATATATTCCCATCTGTTTGTCTGGGGTGAAATGAAGCATTCAGCCAGGGGATTAGCTCCAAACAATTGGCTTTTACAAAGTACCATGTAGTATTGCTCCTGTGAAAACACGCCTAAGGCACAATACTCATAGCCCAATAAATGCAGATCAGTAATCTGAGGTGTTCTAACAAAGACTTGGTTGATTGCACTCAGGCTGGAACGGGTAAAAAGCTGTTGCCACCAGGAGTGTGGGTGCGCATACTTGGAAACAGCTGATTGGCCTGCTTAAAGCCCTCAGCTTTGTCAAGGAAATGTTTAGCCAACCTTCTTTGTGCACGGAGTGTAGAAAACACCTAAAGAAGTATGGCTTCCTGACAGCTCATTTCACATTCTGCCTCCTGCTTCCACCCACTTAATGTAGAGCCTCCACCTCTCTGACGTTAGCGGATTATTTTATGAAAAACAGCACATCGTGCCATCTTTCCATTTATAGACATTTTTCAGCCACGTCCACCATTATGGGGCCTTCACTGTACACAGGGACTCTCAACTCAAAAAGAACAAGAAGGGGTGTTTTTTTTGTGACATACTTCAGTCCAGTCGTGTATATTAATAAAAGATAGCGGCTGAGCTGACGGGATTCACGCCCGCCTGGGCACCAGCTGCAATTGTAGTCGACATGTCAGAGACACGCAGCTCCACCGGAGATGAGGCTGCCGCTGCTGCTGTCTGGATGGTTGACAAATAAAGTCCCCTCGCACTGATAACAGGAACACACTTAACTCCCCAAGAATAGATGTACAGACCTGCTGGGTCTCCAGTGGAATTCAGAATCAGGATTTTTCCTGAATCAGAATGGGTATTTGGGAGGGGGGTCAACATGACTGGTCTCCACATATTAAAAGCAAGGAGTCTATGTTACTGTATTTGACAGAAAACTATTAAATTTTTCTTTTATATCTGGCCATTTCATAAAGAATGTCTTTCTTTAAAAGTAATTTTATTTAACAAATTATGCCCTTTCATTGGCACACTCTTAAGCTTTTTTGAGGGGTAAGAAAACCCAAAGAATGAGACCAACTAAAGTACCTTTAGACCACAACAAAGTTGCTATGTTATGGCAAAAATCTTAATCTAGGCTGCAAAAAAGGGCCATAACAGACATGCTAACATCAGCCAAAAGAAATAGTTGGATTTGATCCTGAAAACTATAATCTCCCCAGCAAGTCCTGGTCTGACCCCTCCAAGACATGCCTGAAACACCTCGCATAGGAAGTCTCCATGAGGTATCCCAGTCAGATGCCCAAACAACCTCAACTGGTTCCTTTTGATGGGAAGGAGCAGAAGTTTTACTCTGAGTAGTAACATAGATAGGCCGGTAAATTGACAGCTTTGCTTTTAAGCTCATCTCTCTCTTTACCACAACAGATTGAAGATGGATTGGGACCAATTTCACGCACCTTTTCCCCTTAACTAATGGACACGACCACCAGATACCGAAACTCTTACACTTGGGGCAGTAACTTGCCCAGAGTGGGAGCTCCACACTCAGTGATTCACTTGCAAAGATGTAATCTTGAAGCCACCAAAGTAGACACCACAGGTCACAGGTCGGGCTATATAGAAGCTAACTTGGTTTTATAACAACTCATTGGCAAAATCTAACTTAAATTAAAATCAGATTAATGATCCAGCACTACTGACAAACCCACATGGCTGTTTTACAAACATTTATCTTGCTAATAAAAGTTTGCAGGAGTCGCCTTAATCACCTGAAAGTGAGCAGTTATTATAGGAAATGCTGAGTCTAAAATCCTTTATTATGTATCGCAGGAGCTGAACACGAAACCCAGCAAATCCATTGGTGTGCATGTGTAGCATAAAATAAGTTTCACCGCAATAGAGCAAACACAGAGAAATGCTGATAAATGCAGTCTTGCTGTTCGCGAGTGAGTAAACACCCTACAACGGCATTTATTAAGACCACGTGTTGGTGAGCAATGACTTCAAGCTGTAACAACAAGCTGAACAATTAGGAAATTTAATTACCAAGTGGCCCACTTTGCTTAGGATAAGAAATGTCCTTTATCAATAATTCAGGCCTATTGTTAGTTAGTTTTAGTGTATGTTCATGTACAGGGATTTTTCCTGGCTCAAACAGACCTTCGTTTGTTACCTTACGTTTTAGAAATATTTTGTGTGCACACTGTAAAAAATGATCCGCAATTCTAACAAACAAACGAGAGATAAACGGATAAACAGGTAAAACACTTACAGTGAGATGAGATGCAATGATTGCTTAAATGCCATTTTTGCTTGCTTGCCTTCAGTAGCCTCTTTTATACACATCTTATTTGAACTGTGAATCAATATGGGTTACACAAGCCTCAAATTAAGTTTTATACAGCACACAAAGAGATAAAAATAAAGATTTTATTTGTATTCATGTCTAAAATGAATAAATTTAGTGGATAAGACATTATGTCTCTCAGTGTGACCATAATTTGAAATGTCAAAAGAATCAGACGGCTTTGTGGTTGGGTAAATACAGACAGTGCACTCCCTGATATTATGTTTATCCAGCCAAATAAATCCCCTTTGGCTTGTTGCTTGGCACTTAATGTCAAAAAATTCCCCAAGAGGAAAAAGCTAACTAGCAGGCGTATGTTTGTACATTTTATATAAACTGCGTCTAATTTACTTTCATTTGCTGACGAGAGCACTGCGAGCCGACTGAGCAGAATGTGCTGTTGGTTTTATAAGCTAAAAAGGGAAATCTGAAGCATCACAATGCTTTGAAATCACTTGTAATTATCATTTTTCTCATTAGGCACACACCGCTGGTGCCTCGTGTAGGACAGTACCAACA